>NC_051176.1:260042814-260374064 GCF_013339695.2 Rhipicephalus sanguineus
ATCGACTGCCGCAAAATTTTTCCAATTCGTCGAGTACGAGCGGAGCTGCGGGCATTTGTCGCACGCTTTATGTGCTTTTTGCCTACTTACGTTTCGACGAGTGCGCCAGGCATGAAAACGGGAGAGAAGCTACGTAAGCGCGCGTCATGAAACGCGTTGGCTGACTTCTGGTGTGATTCCAGTTCGCGCTAGTGTCTCTACTGTGTAATTTTAGCACATTATAGAGCGCGGCCCAGTACGTGGCGGCACCCAGTGGCAAAAAGCGCATCTGATCCCAACGCCGCTCATTATCTATGTCAGCTATCGCCATAGCAGCAGCTGCTTTATGACGAAATAGGCTGGCGCAAGCAGCTCTGAGTAGTGAGGAAGAGGGCTCCGAAGAGAGCCTCTGTATAAGCGAGGGCGCTTGAAAAAGTGGCAGCTTCGCGCTCCGCTCGTAAACTCTCCTGCTGCACACGACTGCACACATGGGCTTTACGATTCGTGCCCAATCTTAATTGGTGTTTGCAACCCGTGTGTTCCCTTCTTCATATTTAGTGGAACAGTGGAGAGTAGTGGGGTCGCCAACTGTAACTTTGGGTGGCTTTCGCGTAGTCTTTTGCCTGCCCAATTGGTGCGGTGACAATGCTGCTTGCTATCGCTGCGACAGCGATGAAACCATCGAACATGTTCTTCGCAGCTCCCTTCGCTACATCGCGCACAGGCGTCGATAGCGGCTGTGCTGGCGCGCCTTGACGACGGGCCGCTTTCGGAACAGTCTTTTAGAATGCCAACTAAACTGTGCTCGTACGGAAGTCTTTCAAGGCTTTATTTAAATTTCCTATGTGGCAGTGTCCTATTGGAGAGGGTGTATTAGTCCCTTTCCTTACCTTCTTTTTTCGACGCATGCTTCTTATCTCCGCTGTTTCCATCTTTCTGTTCCCATTCTCCCTATTGCAGGTAGCAAACTAGAAGTTTGAATTCCCGTTAAGTTCCCTGCCTTTCTCTCATTTGTACCTCTCTCTCTCTTTCTCTCTCTAGACACGTCTTCTGGATGATATGACTGAAATAGTCGCGTTTACTGATTGTGCTCCCTAAAAGCGCTTATTCAGATAACTCTGTGCTAATCATACGCCAAGCGATTGAAGAGATATAACTTTATGCAGAACAGTATTTCCTACGTATAGCGCGCGACAAGGCTTTCGCACGTAATAGTGTCAGGCAGATCAGCATGGCTCGAAATAACGGCACTTTCATTTTTGTATTTGTGTACTTCGTACACGCCCTGGCTGACTATAGAAGGGCATGAAGATTTCTTAGGTTCCCGGGAGTGATTCTCTTGTTGTTCGCAGATTACAGAGCGTGAGTGCGGAGCCCACGCGGCCATACATATTTACCAGCGCACCGAAATCGTTCTCCGCGAGGAAGACGGGACGCGCCCTCTCAAAAAACAAACGATGTCATCCCTGATAGGCGCATGAATGCAAACGCGGAACCGGGGGCCGAAGACATTTCAAGTGTGCGTCACTAGCTGGCACGGGGGCCCCATGTTGCGATCGACGTGAAGAAACAAGCGCAAGCGCAACAAGAGCATTGATTCGTGGCTCCGCCACCCGAATGGTCGCATGCCGTGAGCAAGTGAAATCTCCACTGGAAAGGCAAGCTCTTCGAGCAGATTGCAAGAACTGCTTAGGTGTAGAGTCTTCGACGCTCTGTGACGCGGTCAAATCATGTGGGCAAAATGATGGCTGATGGCTGCCCGTGCGCGTTTTTGCGCTGTCCGAGACGCTTGCTGTTGGCTTGAAAAAAAAATTCGCCCGTCTTTTTTTTTCTTTTTTACTCTCAAAGGTCCCAACTGCTGTGTGCCGTGTTTCATTTAGCGTTCAACCACTTCCGTAAATAGAAGCTCAACGAAAGAAAAAGGACGGAAACCGCCAGGAAGGGGGCTGAGGGGTGATGAAGTGGCGGGGGAGGGGAAGGAGGGGACACGGGCATTTTGGGGAACTTACTTTTTTTTTTTTTTGCGCACTGCTAAGGGTCACAACATCACTGATTGTTTTCAGAGCGGTTTTGCGTTCAGCTCCGTTAGAGAAGTTTGCGATGGCAACAGGGTAATCGACGTCCATGTTCCTGTTTGCTACAGGAAAAATAGTATTTGCTTGAGTTATTGCTCATGCTGTGGTGCCCAGAAATAACAGGTGCCCTGAGTGTTCTTGAGTGCCCCCTACGCTATACCTGTGAGCTGTAATGACAGGGCCACTTTGAAGGTAAGGAAGACGCGTTTTTTTACAGCCTTTCGTCGTCATACAAGATATGACATTCACTTAGTTCTGTTGTTTTCATGCTAGATCAATGCAGATATATACTTGATGGCCACATTTTAGTAGAGATACATTGTTATCTATGTCAACCGCCTTATAACTGAGATCTTCGGGCTTTCATAAATGGTGGAATTCAAAATGTCAGCTGCATTGATTCTCCCGAACTTACACGACTGCTTCTGTTATCGGTCTCTTTCGCGTCAAGCAACACAGTGCGCTGACGGGCTAGTTGGGGCTTGTCTATAGTCACTTTTAGCGAAAGGAAACGATACAAGAAAGACGATAGGACGCAGCGCTGTGTCCTGTCTTCTTTCGTGTGTCGTTTAGTTGCGCTAAACGTTACTATCCACCAGCAAGCAAGCTCTATTGCTACCGCGACCGCAGTTCCTAAATGAATATTGTCAGAAATCTTACGGCGTGAATAGCAGCCGACAAAGAGAGAAAAAAATAAACAAAAACATGGTTGATCCCTAGGAATCGATCATAGAAAACTGTATAACACGAAAGTGAATTGTGTCTTTACACAAGTATTCGCGCCGAGATCGACCTATAGGTGGCAGCACCGTCACCCCGCTAATGTGGATACTGGTTTCGTGTGGTGTGTGTAGAAGTGCACGGGCTTCTGTTTTCACATCGTGATTTGTGTTCCGTACCCGCAGAAAACTCTTCGTTATCGATGGTGAGGTTTTGTTCGGTGCCGCAATGCCGCACATACTGCACAGAGCCAGGGATAAGCTTCCATTTCTATCCCACCGACGCGGAACGTCGCTGACTGTGGCTCGTTAGGCTTCGTAACGGCAAGACGCCTTCCAAGTACGCGATAGTGTGCATCAAGCACTTCGACGACGGTGCATCTAGCGTTCGCGAACGAGAAACGGATGCTGAGTAGTCAGCGATAACTTCGCTAATGTGTGCATTTATATGCTTGTTGCTGCTGTGCACTACGAGCGTGAAGACGGTTGTAGTAAGCGAACGCTCGGGAAGCTTCCATGTGCTTTGATTTTCCTACACTCCCGCAGGAAAATTAAGCGAGAATCAATCGAGAAAAGAAGGAAATAATTCATGGAATTTATTATGTGTCATCATGTACCGTCTGCGCTGTGAATGCAAAGTTTGTTCGCGCTTGGCTATGAGCCTGTTTAAACGAGAGTCCCCGAGCCCTTTTGTAGTGCGCGCATGTTTCATTGTGTTTACACGGCCGCGAGAACAGTTCTCAGTGTTCCGCAGGGCAAGTACGTGCACCGAAACGCGGCAAGTGTGCATGCATGATCTGGTACATAGTAAAGCTAGGGTATCGTTTTATGAGCCCTCACTCGCCACGTAAGCGATGTAAATGCGCGAGCGAGTTTATCGCCACTGCTGGTCTTGATGAATATATTTTTCTCGCTCGCTCTCTTTTTTTTAAGGGTTTTCGCGGAAGAGATTGAGGCCTGACGCACTTCCGACACTGAACTTGCCAAAGCGCAAATTTGAACAGGCATAAGCTACCTCGCAAGTACACGGTGTCTTTGTATACATTCGCAACAAGTTATAACTGCGCAAGGCAACTCAGTTTTACGATTTCCGTGTCATTCCATTTCTGTTCTGTTTAGGGGACAATTTAAGTACCGAAGTGTCAGACGTGACTTGACAGAAATATTTCTCTGCAGTGGGACCACGACCGTACACAACTAAAGCTCGTCGCGTAACCTATAAACGACAGTCCCGAAGTTATACACCTAACCACAACGCGCAAGTGCATGAGAGCCTTTTTTTTAACCACCGAGCCGCTAAAAGGCTATATTCACATGAGATTTAATACTTCTCATCTTTAGGACAAGGCCAAGTGCACTTTGTAATGCGCTTGAACCACAGAGCGGCACCTACACTGATATGACTCTCGTGAACGGACGGTACGACGACCACACACAGCACTCTCGACAAGTGCACTCACTGATCTTATTACAGTACATATAGACCCGATCAAGGCCAAATGCTTCTTTACATCGTGTTAGGTATACGTACGAGCGGTTAAAGTTGCACCAACGCAACGGAACAAACCGCCTTTTGAGGCCCTGCATGACGTACGCGCACATGCAAACACAACGCGGCTAGCAGACGACGCATGGAGCAATCCACACTAGGCGCGCTTCAGCCAGTAGCCGCCAGGCGGCGACTCCGCTCGATCTCGCGGCCAATAGTTGATTGTTTATTGTACATTGATGTATTAGAGCTTGAACTATATCTACTGGTTAGCTATGGCACCGTTCTTCGTGGATGCCCCCACGCTGACGTCTTGTGGCACATCTCCTCCCGTCGACTAACACCAAAGATCATGATTTAACCTTTGTGGTATAGCTGAAGTAGTCAACATACACCTGGACACAGGATATGCTGAATCCCGCGCAAAGATGGCATCGACAAGCACATAAAACTGGTACTCGATATGCACTCATTCAAAGCGTTGTTATTTGAGGAGAAAAATGCCAAGGTGTGTGCTCCCCCGTAATAGGGTAACCTACGCTTGCGCTCATGCATATACCCCGCCACACAGCGCGTCGGGAGAGGCAGAGTTCGTAGCTTGAGCCGTGAACGCGGGACGACGTTTCGCTTCCCGCTGCCGTATCTCTCGCTGAACCGAAAGCTGAAACTTTCGAAGCGCGCACTGTCGGCGCTCGTCAGTGTCATGATGCAGTACTTCACCGATCCCAGTTGGCGACACCACCCCCTCCCCCCTGCTAACCAAGGTCACTGTGAAAGGGAGAAGGTGTGAGAGATGTAAGCCGCGTTTGTGAGGTATCGTGCGTGAGCGTAGGTAGCGCAGTGGATAGAGCGCCCGGCACCCGTCGTCGCGGACCGGGAGGTCGTGGGTTCCACTCCCAGGTCATCCAAATCACCGTGTAGCGGAGAGGCATAGGAAGAAGGATGCTGCTACATGCGTTACCAAAACCAACTGATTTATTTCGATGCCCAAACGCTCGCTCTTCTCGCGCCTACGTCGACTTCATTGTCGTCGCTGCGTCGGCACGCCAGCGCGCGACAGGGCCCCCCACCCGTTTGGCAGTCCTCGTCGAGATGGCGTAGTGGCGAAGGGGTGCTCTATTTTCTTCTGGAGGTGGGGGCTTAGACTGGAGCAAAGGACGGGTATAGGTCCTCAGTGAATTGTGTGAGCCGGTGCGTTCAAGATGTGGAGAGGTAGCTGTCGTATGCACTTTCGTATGCACCTCGTTGTGCAACTGGAGTTGTCCGGTATGCGATGGTTCATTTGCGCTTGTAGGCAGGTGGCGTCGCTGCGATCTGAATAAACTGGCGGTCTCAATGAAAGCGACAAGGCGCTTACGTTTGCGTTTAAGTGGCACGCCGCTAGCC
This sequence comes from Rhipicephalus sanguineus, assembly GCF_013339695.2. Classification (NCBI taxonomy): domain Eukaryota; kingdom Metazoa; phylum Arthropoda; class Arachnida; order Ixodida; family Ixodidae; genus Rhipicephalus; species Rhipicephalus sanguineus. Next base: position 260,048,463 of record NC_051176.1, read on the forward strand.
AATCGCGCACGAACCGCTGTGCAAGAGATGCGACGAAAGAGGCGTCTCAGCCGACGTCGTCCACTGAAGAGCATGAGCGTTGAAACTCTGCAGCGTCGACGCGAGGACGGAGACGCGAGTGCGAGTGCAGCAGACGCGCTGCGGAGCCATCGCCCGTTGGCTGAAGCGCGCACGCTTTGAGCTTCGAGAACACTCGAGTAGCACGGCGGCGTCTGATGACAGAGCTGTTCGTGTACCTGACAGAGAGGGATCCGTAGATATGGCGAGTTCTTGTACGGTTGCTGGCACTGGTGCATCAGATGATGATGTCGGTGCTACTTGACTGAGTTGCACTGGAACGCTGGCTTCGGTGGTGGCAGGTGTGGCAGACAAAACAGTTGGCGCCGGGCGGCACTCGTTCGTGGCACGTGACGTGCAGTATTGCCCGGGCGCTGCGTCGAAAACCATGTCGTGCAATGACTGCGTGGTTACCTGCGAAATGACTGATGCCACAGCGCAGAAACCTGGTGGAATCGGACAACTTGAGTCGGCTTGTTTGGGCAGCGTGGTCGGGACAGTCTGGGGTTCGAAACCAACGTTTAGCGCGGCAGAGAGTAAGTGACGTGGCACTCCCGGTTGCGGTAGTGCTAGCACGAAACCTCGAAGTCGGTCATGACTGTGGTCCAAGAGGAGGCACAACGCATCGCTGAACAGGAGGAAGCATGGCTACCGTGATGTCGTACTTGTCCTGCTGCGAGACGATGTTATGCAGGTAGAAACCAGACTCCATCTTGATGAGCCAGATAGTTGGACTTCTTGGCCAAAAATCGGGGAATGGCGGCGGTAACACGATGCAGTGCATTTCGATGCCCAACTTGCTTGCTTGCTTGACCCTTCATTCTTGGCTCTTACCCACTACGGGGGATTGTTCATGAAACCGGCGGTTAATATAAGTGGAGAAATTTAGAATTTAGACGAAGGAAAAGGAACTAATCGGCCGTATATAGAAAAATTGAAGAAATAATAATTTATGTACTAAAGAAAATAGGAATGTGCCAATCATATGGAATACAATGAATTAGCGCTAGGAAGTCGTATGTACCAAATTTTTAGAATAATTAACAAGAATTTTTCTTGTGTCCCTAAGAAATTCTTATACGGCTAAGCAAACGTTCCTGTTGCTGTGGCCCAGAGAAGATGCCCCAAGGGACAGAATCTTTTCAGAGTTAACAGTAATTCTTAATTTTCTGAATAACATTTCTAAATGTTTCTTCCTAAGGCTAGTGATACGACGGCAAGTAAGTAAGAAGTGATCGATGTTTTCAGGTTCTTGACATCAAAATCATAGAGGCGATGGCACCAGTCCAGACCTATATAAATAAAAATTAAGAGGAGGTATACGGCATCGAAATTTTGTAGAAGATACTTCCAATTTGCACGTAGGACACCATTATCCCAAACAAAAAAAAGATACGCTCGCTCTTCTCGCGCCTACGTCGACTTCGTTGTCGTCGCGGCGTCGGCACGCCAGCACGCGACAAACGAAACTTTTATTGCGATAGCAATTATATGGACAGTCTCGGCTGGGTTTTGCCGTCGCCGTCATGCACCGTATATGTATAAGTATGTATATATATATAAAAGCCCCAAAGAAAAAGAATTCTGAAAAAATGCTTCCGAAGCGCGGAACCTCTTGCTCCGCAGCGAGTGGCGCTAACCACTGCGCCACGAAACGCAGATCCTCCACGTAACTAACGGCGAGCGTTATGTTACCGCTGGACGGACTCAGAGACGGCCGGCGCTTATAAGCGTTTCTTCATTACCAGCGAGATGGCGCTAGGAGCGCGACGGGCGCACTGCTCGCGCGGTTTTCTCGTGGTGAGGGGAAGAGGGATGTTTCAAGCTTTCACCATGATGTCCGCGCTCATGTTACGAAGCGTGCGAAAGTCACTCGAGCTCAAGAGACGCCGTTAAACGAACAAACAGAAGATGAGCGCGAACTATCAAGTGTCACAGCTCGACACTTGAAGCACGCTAGTTTCCTTCGCTGCTTCGGCCGCCTTTGCAACAGGAGCGCTGTTCAAACTGAGAGTATCCATTGGCGAGCCTCACTTCGTATAGCATTACTTTCTTGCTATCGCATTCATTGCTTCGCCCTTGCGGCGAAACTGTGACTTTTTTCTTCTGGTTTTTCTTTGACATCTGTATTTCACTGACGTATTTACGTGACGAAAATACGTCAATGAAAACTTGGTGGACCCCGGCATGAAACACTTTCGTGCTAATAAAGGAGCCAGAGTAGTGTTAGGGAAAACTGCAAGCTGGTTACGGGAGACGAGCCACGAGAACCCACATCATCCTTCTTTTCCAGACCTATACCTTTTCACAACCCATGTCGTCGCTTTTCTTGAGGCGGAAGAAATGGAGTTACAGGGCAAACGATCCTTAATGACCACGCTATTAGTTCATAATGTAGGGATATTGTTGAGATTCCCTAGCATACTTGGAGTGCGAAAGGCCGCGCGACACGATTCAACAGGCTGAAACATATTAAAGAGACACTAAAGGCAAATAACGATTTATGCCAGAGTGAAAGGTCAATGTGTGAGAACGTCTAACACGTCAATATCATCAACAACAGTGCTCTATTAATCGAGAAATTAAGGTAAATGAAGGACACGATGTGCCCCACGAGTGGGACATTTTGCAAATGATCCCGATGACGTCAAGAATCCCGAGTACAATTAACCAGTAGTAATAAAACTAGTTGCAATAAAAGAAGAACCTTCCGTGCATCACAAGACGTAATAAAATGCTACTTGTTCGTTTCTGCTTGAATCATGGAAAGAAGAACCTCTTGGTGTTACCATGGGGAACGGGACGAGTGGTTCAAAAGTTCCCTTTTCGCCGAGCTGCGCTTCGCTCACGCGGTCGCTTCTCAGTGGTAGTTTCGGTATCGCGTACTGCTGCGTGTGCTTGGCTCTCGCCATTTTCGCACTGTTGATACTCTACTTCTCCTGCTGGCCAAGCTAAGCTCCGTTACAGTGAACTAAACAGTTTCGGCAGGGGTGTAGCCAAGGGGGGGGGGAGGTCAACCCCCCCCCCGAAATTTTTCAGTTTTGCTTGCGTATATATGCACGCACACATACAAACGCGCGCACGAACATACATAAAGTATGGTTGAACCCCCCCCCCCCCCCGAAAAAAATTTCTGGCTACGCCCCTGAATTTCGGAGTGGCCCGTGGCAGCTTCTTGGCAAGGCAAAAAACCGTAGTGTCAGAGGTATTTCAGTAAGGCGGGCAACGTTGGGCACGGCAACTGCTACGTCAGAAGGCCCGTTCAGGCGGGTGACTTAAATGCGCTAACGCCGTGCGGCCGACTAAGACGTGATTTTCTTTCAAAATAAGTACTTCCTTGGCACGAAACAAGCATTACGAGGTTTCTGAAACGCTATTTCAACAATCAACATCGACTTAATATTTGCCTTTAGTGTCCCTTTAACAGCTGAACTGCTTAAGCTCGAAGTATGTCCTCGTAGCGTAGACGCAAAACTCGGCGGATATGCGCCACAGACAGCGGGCATGTGCCAAGCAGCTCCTAGCATAGCATAGCCATGCGTAGTACAGTATATAGCGAGGGGGTGGGAACGGAAAATGAGGTTGAGGAGGAGGAAAAGGAGGAGGGGACGCCACCAGCTGCGATGTTTCCTCAGTCTTCGCAACACTAGTGCGTAGCTGCCCCAAATTTGTTTATTACTATTACGAGGATTACTTTCAAGAAGTACAGCAAGATATAAGAAGCGTGCCGGCTGTTTCTTTCTTACAAACGTAGTTATTGAAATCCTGCTGCGTTTCTGCTGACTTTATGTTGCGCTAACTTGACTTTCTCTTGAGAAGGGCTTCTTTGGCTGCGGCTCTTCACGTCTTTGTGTCTCAGGCATCTCTCTATGCTCTATCTTAAGTCTGAATATCCCACCAGTATAAATGCGTAGTTTCGACTTAAATCTTTCTTTGCTCTTTTGAGTCTTCGGAAAAGTATGTTTTGCTTTTGCTCTCTTTCTTTACTCGTGAAAGACCAGCGCCGCTCACCATAAAGCAGATTCTGTCTTTTTTTTCTGTGCAGACGAAACAATGAGACATGTTACAGGCCAGCCAACTAAACGATATTGGTAAAAAAAAACCACAAAAAAAGGCGCTTGCACATACAAAAACAAACTCAATGTTTCTTTTAGGCTTCTGGTGGAGTCATATGAAATAAAAAAAGAAACTTGACTGGGTTTCCATTTTTATTTAGTGCCTTCTCCCTTAGACAAAGAGGTCGTCTAAACCGCTAACCAAGTGGTAGTAACGGCTTGTTACAATGTTCAGTGAGATATCAGTAAACGACATGATGGCGCGGTTCCCTTTACTGCATAATTACAAATAGTGCGTGGCATAAGAAATGCTTCATCTCTTGTGCCACTGCTCCGCACTACACCCACAACGAGCCGTCGTGGTCGCCATACTTCGAGGTTCAGCACGAGGGAAAGGAGGAGGGGAGAGAGCGACACTTCATCCCAAATGAAGGTTTCCTTTCCCGCCACGGACTCCAAGCACGCCGCATGTTTGGACCGACAGCGCTTGCTTGGCCGTGAACGCCGGCGTCGCCGAAGGGCAGGCGAATCACTGCTCCGTACTTCCCACAGCTTTCGCGTTGAGTTGCAACTGCATACATTTTAACGCGATAGGGTTAGAGAGCTCGTTTCGCAGAAATGCCGCCGTCGGCGTCGCTACGTCGCTTGTGAGCGAAAAATCGTCCGTGACCGAAAAATCGAGAACGATGCAAATAAAATAAACAATAAAAGTCTTCGGTCCCATTGAGGATCGAACGCGGGCCGTTTGCGTGACAAGAAGGTGTCCTACAACAAAGCCACCATGTTACTTGCAACTGTTTCGGGAAAAAAACACTAAATAAATGCCATGTAGTGGAAGGAGTCTCCTTAACGCATTTTGTTAGGCAGGTGTCACGACGAAAATGAGCCCATTCGGCGATTTGTAGGCGCATTGGCGAGGCCATCAAACTAGGTTTTTCGCGCGACGCCATGCTTCGAAAAAAGCCGGGAGAGTGCAGCCATCGCCGCTGAAAACACACACTAACTTTAAATCAGCTCCAAATATGGACAACTATGTCCATCTAGCGGAAAACATATCAAGCCAATGCCTACTTTCTAGAGCAGGCGTTGATCAAGCAAACAGCAAACATTAGATAATGTGCTGCCATCTGTGAGGCATTGTGAGAAATATGTCTCGACTCTAGCACAGAAGTGCTTTAGATCGAAAACCTGTACCATTACTATACATTCATAACGCGCGCGCGAGCGTTGTTGTGTGTGTGTGTGTGTGTGTGTGTGTGTGTGTGTGTGTGTGTGTGTGTGTGTGTGTGTGTGTGTGTGTGTGTGTGTGTGTGTGTGTGTGTGTGTGTGTGCTTAACAACACACATTAATAAGTATGCACTTAGTGGTTGATGTGCGCACTAGGGACCGGATTTCGTTATCGCGTTCAACTCTTAAAGGCGAAGCTTAAGGGTCCCCCGATTTTTTTTCCTACAGACACTTAGTCATACTCCCTTCAGGAGCTGCATCGTTTCCTCACCTCATTCACTCCCCTTCGATCCCCGATCCCATGCAAACCAGGCAAAAGAATGTTGAAAAAGGACAACCGAATTCATAGGCGGTTCGTCATTAGCTTCTACTATCGAATAATGACACCGAGAGGTTGTGCTTGCAATGAACAGCATGCTCCTTAACTGCGTCGCCAAAAACGAACAAAACGACGAAAAGGGACAAAGTATGACACTGTGGAATCGCCTAGATACTCCTACCCACACGTCTTCAAGACGGCTTTACGTGTATATGAAGTCGTGGTTTTGCTGATGGACATTTATGGAAGTGAGTAAAGAAAGTATGGTTGATAAATTGGTAGATTTCATGAAAATGAATCCTTCGCAAGCAGTAACCAATGCGACGCCTGCAAAAACGTCACAAGGCTTCCACCTCCCCCATTTACCGACGTTAGCTTTGCTCCACTGACTGCAGCACACTTTCGGAGCTTCACATGAGCTGCAGCAGACAAACGAGCCTTACTGGTTTCCCCTTATTCGGTCTGTCGTCGTCGCCGCAGCATATCCGCGGCCTTCTTTCGGCGACGTTCCTCAGCGCGACTTTTCATACGGCTCGGTGTCTACACTGCATCCATTTTTAAACTGCTCTAAAATACACGTGCCCTCACACGGCATGTGTGAACAGGCAATGCGAGTCTGCTAATTGCACCTCAGCGCGCCATAATACGATTCTATCCTCTCCCTTGGTGGTCTGGCAGCTTTGAGCGGAGAAGTGCGACGTCACGCGCCAAGTGCATTCCTATTGGCTATCAAGGTGGGAATTCACATCACCGTTTTGCTCCTTCGCTCCTCATCTACGCCTGTGACATCACACACTTTATCTTCTCCACTTTCCACCTCTATAGCAAGCCACGAGACAACCAACGGGCGCCGTCGTGTTTTCGTTGGAATGAACGTTCGGATGCTTCGAATTAATAATAAATAATCTAATGACTATGTGTGTAACGTACTGTCTGCACATATGCGCAGCAGTATGTAATGCATAACACTGACCCGAATGACGCTGCATGGTTCGAGCACGGCAGCGGCGGTCGCACTTCGATGGAGGCGAAATGATAGAGGTCCGTGTACTGTGCGACGTCAATGTACTACGTTGAAGAACCGCAGGTGGTCGAAATTTCCTGATCCCACCACTACGGCGTGCCTCATAATCTTATCATGGTTTTGGCACAAAGTAGCCCACAAATTCTATTGTGTAACGCATAACAGGTCACAGAAAGTAATAGAATAAAGTGCAACTATTTAAGTTGGAATTCGCCAGGGCAGCGATTACCTTCCTAAGCAGCGTGCTTTTTTATACGCCTCGCTCACTCTCCCCTAACCTCAAAGGTGCAGGAGGGACAGAGCAAGCTTGGGCGCTAAGAAGGGAGAAGAAAGAGAGAAGGGGGCTATGGAGAATACATATAGAGGGGTTTGCTTGACAACTACTAGGCGCTGCGCCGTGCTCCCGACCGGGCTGCAGAAATTAGGCGCCTTTCCTCTTCAAACCACTACCACCACCACCACAACTAGTATTTGTCACGACAACTGCCTTCCTTAGCAAGGCGTACATAAACAAGCTGCTAAAAAGGGCACCTGCTGCCGTGTCGAAGACAAGTCCCAGGAAAAAAGGCATGCTGTGATTTTCCGAACTCGGTGTCCGCAAATCCCGCAGACAGCCTAATTGACGGCTTCTGTTTGAGCCGGGAAAGCGAATGTGACAATCAATCAATCAATCAATCAATCAATCAATCAATCAATCAATCAATCAATCAATCAATCAATCAATCAATCGTTTATTTAACGTGCCCTGGAACAACCGTGAGGTCTTGTGCAGGCGCACGCAAAAATAAAACAATAACAATAAGCAATACAATACAGACAGTCTTCAGAAGAAAATACAAATAAAAAGAGCAGAAACGCGTAGACAAAAAGAAATTAACACAAAAGGGGAGGAGTAAAATAAGACAACACGAGAAATATTGAAGGGGAATGAAAAATAATATTGCATATATACAACTATGCAGAAAGACGGAGAAGGGAAGGCTTTGTACATTGTGCCATACTATGTCAACACAGGGAAAAGCTCGGATAAAAACAATGACTTTGGACTATGAAAAACGTCAAGATCAAGAAAATTAACATTATAGAGAATTTGTATTCTGTGAACGGTAGAGTGTTGGAAGAAGCAGGCGGGTGCATGAAATGGTATATTCTCTATAGTTAACTTACGCGGAATTCGAAAATTAACACAATTGAGAAGTATCCCAATGTGACATAAACGAATTTTACGAAGAACAAAACGTGAATTATGTTTATCCACCTGGTTCCCAGGCAGCGCAAAGGAATCGATCTTGTACGCTGTTGAACCTAACCTTGAGTGCCAATTACAGTGAAACCTCGGTGATACGAACCTCACGGGACCGCCAAAAATATTCGTATCATGCGAAATTCGTATCACCAGAAAGCATGCAAAATTAGCATGCGACAAAAGAAAGCTGGCGTACATTTTCATTTATTGTTTTTCAGGGCCGCAGCAACGTCAGGAAGAACCCTGAATGATTGTCAGTGAAGTTTTTAGATGTCTGCAATCATACCAGCACTCGTATATAAACGGCCCGCACGCGCTTATTTAATTAATGAACCAGGTGCGTTGTGACCCGGGACAGCAGTAGCCCCTTCAAAATTTTAGTATGCTTTTTTGCATGACACCGGAGTACTATAGCGAAAGTAACAAAAGAAGCGCTTTGACGCGATGGATCAAGGCCACAAAAAACAGAATCACGGTCCTGTGTTGCGATTTTATTATCGGGGAGGTTTTGGCGACGCTTTTTGGGAGATTTACGGCCGTGCCCGCACAAGTGCCACCTCAACGGCCGCGCATGTTGATGTTGTGAGGCCTGACTCCTTCGCCAAGACCGTCCTCGCCTTCTTTCGGTCCTCGTCCACCTTTCATAGGATGTCTGATGCACGAGGCAGGCACGTGTAAACACAGTACAACGACGGCAGTCCGCGTCGACGCGTTAGAAAAAAAAAAAGAGCATGAAGCTAATGTCCCCTGTAATCCAAACGCGAAGGCACACGGAGGCACATAAGAGCCTCAAAGATTCGCGCACACAATCTCGGAGGCCGTGACGCGTCTCTGAAGGTTTATTTTGACCGTAAGAAAAGTTTTTTTCCTTACACCGTGATTCTGACGATTTGGCGGTGCGGCGCGCATACCGACGCGTGCGCTCGCACGTGCTCGGCGCGTCTTCCGCGACTGCGCGGACAGCACCTCTTCGTACCTGGGCGGTAGCGTACGTTCGTATCAAACGTCGCTAGGTGAAAATCGGTTCGCAACAACCGTACTCCATTACATTGCAGGCCAATGGGCCTTGGCCGGGACCAACGAAAAATTCGTATCACTCCGAAATTCGTATGAGCTGTGATCGTATCACCGAGGTTTCACTGTAGACCCCCGGCCTCCAAGACGTATCGACACATTCATTCATATATATATATATATATATATATATATATATATATATATATATATATATATATATTATTTATTTATTTTGTTATCCTGACAACTATGTGGAAAGGGGTAGCCGCCACCAAGCAATGGTGACAACAACTCCTTCATTTATTTTATATTTCAATAAAAAAAGGGCAGGATATGATACCGTGAACTAGCTTGTAAAGAAATAACAGATCGGAAGGATTTCGTCGACAGTGAAGTGATGGCAATGATAATAATGTAGCAGTATTTGAACATGATCCAGAGTCATTTATAGCGAAGCGATGGTTATATATGGTGAGAAATTTTTTTCTGGACTCGTTCAGTGGTGTTACCGCTGGATTGAGCAATGCCATTCCATATCACGGACGCATACTCAAGTTGTGGAATACATATTGCGGTGTACAATTTGTGGAGGGCTATAGATGAACTGAATTCTCGAGATATTCTCGTGAACGAAGGACCCGCATAGCAGCACGCTTAACGTGAGAGAAAAGTTTAACGTGCCATCAACAACAACACCGACATCACTGATCTCATAAACCTTACATAAAGACACAGAATTGACAGATTATTGAAAGGACACGCTAGGTGTTTTGCGAGTGATACACATGAATTTTGTCTTTGAGGTATTCAGAGAAAGGTTATTGCTGTTGCACCATTCGGAAAAGGAACACAAATCTGACTGCAGCAAGCGACAGTCGTTAACTGAATAAATTTCCTTAAATATCTTGAATAATAATAATAATAATAATAATAATAATAATAATAATAATAATAATAATAATAATAATAATAATAATAATAATAATAATAATAATAATAATGCAGGTTTCGCTTATAGGCAGAGTGCCTATAGTATTGACGACGCGCATAGGCCCACATCGGCATAGCACAGTTTACTTTGTACTAAATGCAGACTATTAATCTCACGTGTGATGCAATAAAAAAAAAGAAACTATCAACAGAAAGGCTTTTTTTGTAACCGAGGCTCACAATGCCACCCAAAAACCACTGAAGAAACCGACGACCTGAGGACGTTAGTGCTCTGCTATAAATCGCGATAACGAAGTATCTGTAGCCGGTGAGAGCTAAGTCGGCATGAAGTCGGCGCCAATACGATATCCTGTATCCTCACTCGTGCGCCGAGCATGCCCTGGACTTTTGACAGAGCCCATAAACCGCTCAATAAAAATGTCAATACATGGGACGCCTGTGGCGCGTCTGCGTAGAAATGATGGCCAGCACTGATAATATCTACATTACTAAGCCGCATGTCCACGCTCAATTGATGTCAGCTTCGATACTGTGATTACGTAAGCACTGTCACGCAGAACGCTTGGTTGTACAGCTTATGTGCTACAGCGTCATGTTCTGCCCAACCTTTAAGTATAGGAAAAAATGCTAATAATAATCGCAACAAACGGGTGACTTTGCCGGTAAGGACGACTAAAGTATAGGACAGGAACTTGCTGCTGATGGAGTGCTTCCATCCTCTCAATAAATACTTAGGCCGGAGGAATAAACTTTATTCAGTGTAGTGAGACGACGGCAGAGTCGTTAAAGGCGGACGGCGTCCCTATATAGTCCAGGACGCCGTGGACCTGAGCTGTCAGCTTGGCCCTGTTCACCAGACGTCGCTGGTCTTCAAGGCTTGAACTTGTCAGCCCGGCCTCCCACCGCTCAACGTTTGCAAATTGAAATATTACATCAATCGCACTCAAGCACAGAGACGCAGTACAAAGTGTTTAGATGAGTTAAGAAGTAACGAAAAACAAAATGTGCATTTTATACTCCTGTTGCCACTGGTGATAGCGTACACTTATAATGAGAAATAAAACGTTGCTTGTTCAAGTGAACAATGAATGATTGTGTAACGCTGTCAGTCTGACGTGTAAGCTGCTCATTTTGCTGTGTACACAAACGAAGGGCTCCACCCCCCTTTCTTATGCATTCTCTTATACTCACCACGTGGGCAAGGCAGATCGAAGTATAGCTTAACGAAAGATTTGCGGCGCAAACTGAGTCTCAGCTTGCGCCACAGATCTCTCGTTAAGCTATGCGCCGACTCGCCCAACGTTATACTCTGCAGAGAGAAGTAGGGTGTATGTTCGTGCTGGCCTCTTCGCTCTTCACGACCAGGCGTATACGATTGCCTTCGAGATGACCCTCTTCAACCTTGCTCCAAATGTATGCTTGTCTAAGTTCGCTTTTCGATACCTACGAAGACAGACTTGGGAGAGTGGGTCACGAGGAAGGTCACCGAGCAAAATAAAAACGCTAGTTGAAGACGGAAGGTACACCTCATAGGTGCAAACAGTGCAAAGAAATATTGCCAACAATGCACGAAATGGGAGCGACACAGTAACTTTCATTGCTCGTTCTGATGTCACTTAGCGTAACTGAAGTCTATATGCACAAACTCGCTAAGCTGCGGTCAACCTGCACATTGAGCACGCAGGCAAGACGGCAGCTATCTGCAAACATTGCAAGAAATGCAACGCGAACGCACTGCATTGCACTGTCTGTCGCTTGTACTTATTACCCTCTTTCATCGAATCTGCTGCAATTGAAGTGCCATCTGATACGCATTTAAAAACAGCGAGAGCATAATTGAAGCGATGTTTAAGAGGCGCCTCGAGCGTCAGAGGAACATGCAAACTGTGGTTAATAGCGAAGACCGAGCATAAACGCCTAAGTGGCCTTATCGCAGTTCGAACGTGGGCCGCATATAAGCGATGTCGACTGCTCGTCTGTACGCGGGGAGGGTATTTCATGATAGCGGTTGCTATTTTTGTGCGCTTCTTTCTCTCAAGTGTAAGTGGCTTCCACAGGCGCAGGCAAATGAGACGTGTCATTAGTTGGTCTACCTACTGCACTACGCAAGATGAGCGCCCATGCGCAGGACGACCTTATGTAATGATTTTGCTTCCGTTAAACGATGTCACTTTAACCTACTCAGTGTTATATGTACAGTCAGCGCCAAACTTTTAGGGAGCACGAAGCGCCGGAAGAGGCTGAATATTCCCGCTCCTTCGGCAGGCACGCTTGAAATTATATTTCCGAAATGTTCTAAAACGCACTAAAAGCATATGCTGTGCAGTTAGACTGAATAAAGTCCCAAATTACTAGGGAATTCAGTTTTCTCAGACCTAGTGGTCTCTAAGCTTTTCACGCCGACGGTACATAATAAACATTCGCAGATTTCTAGTTACGCGTACAGTGAAATGTTAGCTGAAGGAAAATAAATTTTCATTCCGACACTGAAGTCTGAAACCAGCGCCCCCCCCTCGCCCCCTGCTCCGAAGGCTATAGTGTCTTAACCACTTGGGTTACACACCCATTTCTTTTATTATTATTATTATTATTATTATTATTATTATTATTATTATTATTATTATTATTATTATTATTATTATTATTATTATTATTATTATTATTATTATTATTCCAATTTTTGAACAACATATCGGGGGGGGGGGGGCGCAACGTTCATGTAGAGACGTATTACCAGCGAAGGTGTATTCGCGTTTCTTCTGTGGACGCCTGTCCGCTCGTTTTTTCGGCGTGAGCGACTTCAGATGGCGGCGTTCTTCCTCTGACTAATGATCTTACACACTCTCTGCTTTTGAACAGTCCTGCTTTCGCTGTCTGTATTCGCGTTGCTGCTGTCGACGCCTCTCCGCTTTGTTACCCGCCACGGTGGTCTATAGTGTTTACGGCGCTCGACTGCTTAACCGAAGGTCGCGGGATCGAATCCCGGCCAAGGTGGCCGCATTTTCGATGGAGGCGAAAATTCTTGAGGCCCGTGCACTTTGGTTTAGGTGCACGTGAAGAAACCCAGGTGGTCGAAATTTCCGGAGCCCTCCACTACGGCGTCTCTCATAATCATATCGTGGTTTTGCACGTAAAACCCCTACAATTATCATTATGTTAGCCTCTCCGTTTTGTTAGCTTTATCAGCTTTTTTTTCCTCTGACGTGAATGCGCTGCGCCGTTTCGGCGTCTCGCCTTCTGTTCCTCGCTGTGTTCTACGTCATAGCTCAGCACCACCGCCGCATTACCACGAGGCAACCGACGCGGCGTGGGCGCCTGAGCGCGCTCCGCCACCTGCGCCGTCTCTATTTCTTATTGTGATAGCAATTACATGGATACCCTCGACGGGTTTTTGCCGTTGTCGTTGCCGTCATGTCCCGTATGAAATCCAAATTGATAACATCCCTCCGCGCTTCGTATGATCTACCGCGGATAAAAGCGCGCAAGCCGGCCCATCTCAGTCGCAGGGCGCACGCGATAACATCATCCCGCTCGGGAAGCCTGCCGTCGAAGCAGAGAGGAAACGCCCCGCCCGTCTTGAACGAGCATGAAAAGACACGAGGGAATGGGGGAGGGGGTGTCGCTTGAGCAGCAACTTTGAACTTTGATTCTAAGGGCGCGGTCGTGATCGCTGGTACGCGCGCTATCTCGGCAGCCATCAGCGGGCAGCTCGTATACCCTTCTACGTGCTGCGCTCTAAACGCGAAGAGACTGCGCGGAAGGAGCATCTCTCCCTGGAGCGGCCGTATTCTCTTACGCCAGCGTTATGTAGAGTTGCGCGAGATCGGATCCAAAATAGTTAGCTGCCAGTCTCACTTCGTATAACATTACAATTTGTTGCTATCTCATTCATTGCTCGCCCCTGCGGTGAAACTGTGACTTTTTTGTCTGTATGCTTTTTGTCCATTTTGTCTACATACTGTGTCTACATATGGAGCAAGCCACCAAACTCCCCCCCCCCCCCCCCCCATCTAACGTATAGGCTAGAGGTACACAGCTTCGCTTTAAAAAAACAAACGACCAAAAACAATGTTTCGCGGACATCAGCCGCTGGTGGCCTCACTATTTCAGGAAGCACTGCAGCCTGTGCAGATACCTCCGCTCGTTTAATTAGCGATGCCACTGAAAACGAATCACAAAATATTGTGACACTTCTTTTCACCCAATGTGTCCTCGTGGCTCGTCATGTCGTGAACAGTATTCTCTAGCAGCATTATATTCTCTGTTCTTCATTAACTATAACGTGTACGATGTAGGCGAAAATGCTTGAGGCACATGGGCTTAGATTTAGGTGCACATTAAAGAACCCCAGGTGGTCGAAATTTCCGGAGCCCTCCACTGAGCCCACTCCCCTACACCCTCAAAATCATGTCGTGGTTTTGGAACGTTAAATACTAAAAATTATTAATCATGACGTGTATTCTTGAATATTATTGCAGCGCGAAAAACAACAGCAACAAAGAAAGCATCTGGCTTCTCTGCTGCTGGGGCTTGTCGAAGCAATGGTATCCACACAATTCACTAAGGCCTGGCTCAGCGTCTTCCATAGCGCGGCCCATTGGCGCAGCCAGGGGGGGGGGGGGGGAGAGAGAGAGAGAGGAGAGGAAAAGAAGGGAAGGTTCAACCCTTCCCCCCCGAAAATTTTCAACTTTACATGTATATATGCACGCACACATACAAACGCACGTACGCACGAACGTACATAAAAGGTGGTGAACACCCCCTCCTCCCCCCAACCTCACGAAAAAAAAAAAATTCTGGCTACGCTCCTGGCGTGGGCTTCCCGCGCTACTTCATAGCCGCCAATTCTTCAAGCGAAGCTTGTACTGACTGACCTGTGAAGCTGGTGATGGTGTTCCGAAAACTCACGTGACGAAAAAAAACAAAAAAAAACACGGGACGCGCTCACCCAGGAAGCCTCCTCACCCATAACTAGCACGCACCAAAGCCATAAAACACGATAGAAATTTTTCTTCCGGGGCTGGGGCTTGAACCCTGGTCCCCCCGGTCCGAAAGCGAGTGCCCTTACCACTAGGCCATGTGTCCATGCTTGCACAATGTGAACTGAAGCATATGAATGCGTTCTACCGACGATGCAAAAAACAATTGGGAAGCAGTACACTTGCTATGGGCGCTTCATTGAAATATTTCGTGTTGGAGGACTAAAAGTGATCTGCTGAACAACGTGTAAGGTCGATATCACGAACTGCACATTTTATGAAAATTTGGACTTCAAGAAAATTGAATTCCTAACTCGCGTTTCCGTGATCGCGTGATGGTCCTTTCGTTGGGTCGTTCTAGAGGTTGTCGAGCGCTGGTAAGAACACGATAGACGCCATGCCGATTCAGCTCGAAAACAGCGTTATGGGAACGGCCGTTACTTACAGTAAAACTGAACGCTTAGGTTAGGAGGGAAAATTTCGCAATGCGAAAGAACGAAAGAAAGAAAGAAAAAGGAATGCCAACGCCAAGCTTCACTTGTGCCCATTTTCCCGGTAGGGGAAGTGCTCCGAAGTTTTTTTTTTCTCTCTCTTTTTTTTATGCTCACGAATCCCTAGCGGGGAACCGAGCGGCACATGCCGCAGCCCGAGAGCATACACACCGGGCTACTCCGCAGCGATATTCGGACTCCGAAAACGAAGAGGAGCCAATACCAAGAAAGTACTCCGACATACTCGCGCACTACAGGAAGCAACGACGCCACTATCCAGCGGCTCATAAAAGGCTTACTAGAGAGGAAGCAGTGACTTGGAGAAGGCTACAGGCGGGTACCTACCCGCACGGTACACTACTCCACGCAATGTACCCCGGCAACTTTAACAGGCACTGTACGTACTACCCGGCCTCTGCTAACACCCTGTACCACATGGTATGGGGATGTCGCAACAACCCAAGTATCCCGCCCATAGACGAACTGGACGTGGACGAAAATCCGGAAGACCAGTGGGAGGCGCTGCTGACGTCCGCGAACCCTGAGGACCAGCTCCGGTTGGTGGACAGGGCTCGAGCGTCAGCTGCAAGCCATGGCTACCTGGAATGAGGAAGTCACCCACCTCTGGGCGAAGAGCACGCGCGCCTGGTCCCTCAATAAAGTTTAATTCTCTCTCTCCATGCAGCCGGCGCCGCTCCGCGGAAGCCTTTCATGACGTCTGCTGCGCCAGGGGATCGTCTTCCTTATCTTCTTCTTTATCGCCTCGGTTTAGGCTTTCGCAAAGACAAAGTGATCGTGCAGCTCGCGTGATCACGTGATATTTTTTGGACCATTTCGTGTCGTGGCCGCGGTTTTCATTGAAGTCTACGTTCGCATGAGGCATATAAGGCTTTCGCGTTAACAAAGTTCCCGACCTTCCAGAAACACTAAGGAAGGGCGACTAGGCGAATAGAGCGATTTTTCTTTGGTAATGTGCGTGGCCTAAAATATATGCACCGTATGTCTCGATTACTGGGATAGAAAGTTTATGATTGTGCACATATATATATATATATATATATATATATATATATATATACATATATATATATATATATATATATATATATATATATATATATATATATATATATATATATACATATATATATATATATATAAAGCGACCTAAGCATATAGCTCGACTGAAACAAGCAAAAAGAAAAATTATTTCGATCTTGTCCTTTTGTACTGGGGTGGCAGAATCTAAATTGCAAAGTTTTATTGCGGCTTCATTACTGAAAGGGGCCTCTAAAATTTGTATCGCTCGTTCTACCTGCATGACCGATGTAGCAACTTTGTTAATAGCAGTAGCATCGGTCGATTTGCGCGCGTCGGACGACCGGACGTAATCTCCTGCCTTAGGTTTTGCCAGGCTAGTCACAGAATGTGCTGTACGATGGTGGGTCGAGTGAAACGAGATATATTTTGCCACATCGCTTTCTTTAAAGTTTACCACAGGCTTTCTTTAAAGTTGCGTACATGTAAGTGTATAGAACAAAAACAATCGCATGGATCACCCACGAATAAAGCAAACGTATACGGGGTACATAATTTAAGCAATGCTGCAAGATAGCTAATCAATTCTTGCCTTCTGTCTCTCAGTCCACGGCAAGAGGAATAATGCAATGACTTTCTTGCGTGACGGCAGAGATAGGGAATTGTTCCGGCATAGTGTCGCTTTTCCGTGAAGCCGATTAATAGATGCGTCTTCGCGACACACACGAAAAAATTAATTTTAAAAGAAATGGGGCTGCGTACTTATAATAGGTGCGTAGTTATGAAAATATAGGGCTGGTTGTAACCCCTTTGGTTGCTATTCGCTATGGTGATTGTACAAACAGGTTCGCCGCTGATGCCTTGCGCAATCCCGTCAGTGCTGTACCGCGTGTCGCATAATTTGCCGGAAGCTCGTGCATCGTGTAATGCGCTCACTACCGCAAAGCTTATCATTGCATGAACATCACGAAATTCTGGGTTTCATTGCTAACGTGTTGCTCACAAACTGGGCTCTACTCACTTATATATAACTTTAGCGCAACGCTCACAAGAGTAAGTTAAAAGAAGAATCGTGATGTTAACGAAAAACAATTACGCCGCAGTATTGATGGACAACAGTGCGCATTCCAACCTCGCTGTAATATAACGCGTCCAAATAACCGGAACGTGGCTGATAGCTTTTGTGAAATGGAAAATTGACAACATCTGTTCTTTACATGCACTTATGACAATGTAATGGGTTATTTTTATAGCTGTGAATTGCGTTGGGTTGTGCGTTGCGTCGTGCGTTGCGTTGTGCGTTGCGTTGTGCGTTGCGTTGATCATCTTTTCGGTGCGCTAGCCTAATGCCCATGTAGTATCCTACGCTATAAGGGCGTTCCGTTTTACTTTGGTAAGCAGTTGTGAGCTAGAAATCGGGCTATCCAAGTAGCATCACGCCTCCCCTCCCCCCGAACTTGCCTTGCAGAAGAGGGGGGGGGGGCTCGCTGCCCCGGGCCGCATACATTAGCAGCCATAATTAGCACCTCCATTCCTTTCTAGAAATGTAGCCCAGCTCTCGTCTCCCGCGCTCAAGCAGCTTTCTCTTCTTTTGTTGTATGAGACGTATACAGCGAGCATAGTCATATATATATATATATATATATATATATATATATATATATATATATATATATATATATGTGTGTGTACTGACGCCTCAACCACTCTGGATGGGTCTGCAGGGTCGGTGATCTTTCCTGCAAAAACAACCACCGTGAAGATTAGGCTATCGCACCAGACAACATCGACAGCTGTGGAACTTGCTGCTCTGTGTAGCGCACTTCGCGTAATTCGCGATGAACCACCCAAGAAAGGGAGCATGTTCACGGACTCCAAGGCACCTTTACAGTGTCTGATATTCTCCTTATCCTGGGGACCTCACGAACAACTAGTGTTGGAAATTAGAGAGCTGCTCCATCACCTCTTCGTGGAAGGACATGACATCACGTTTCAGTGGCTTCCAAGTCATTGCTGCATATTGGGCAACGAATATGCTGACGCAGCTGCTCGATCTGCACACGAAGACGGCTTACAAGAATCCATCCCGCTCTCAAGAACAGATGCTTCAATGAAAATTCGAGAGATTGCTAATGATGACAGAAAATCCTTGTGGAATAGACCAAGTTTACAGCACACACGACTGCATAGACTGAACCCGTCTTGTCGACTTCGGCCTCGGTCCGGAATATCTCGACTCGAAACAACGGTGCTTTGCCGACTGTGGCTTGGTGTCGCTTTCACCAAATCTTTTACCTTCCGAATCGGCATGGAAGACAGTGCTGCTTGCCGCCACTGCGGCAGCGATGAAGCGATAGACCACGTTCTTTGTCGCTGCCCTCGCTACAGCGGGCACAGACTGCCGCTAGCTGCTGTGTTGGCCCGCCTTGACGACAGAGCCCTGTCGGAACAGTCAGTGCTAGAATGTCGATCCGAACTGTCTTCACACCGGAAATCAATTAAGGCCTTACTGAACTTTTTGAGTGCCAGTGGCCTATTGAATAGGCTATAGTACTTCCGCTCTACACCTTCCTTTCATTTATTTATGTTTTTTTATCGCGCGTCTGCTTTTCTGCCCGCTTTCCTTTCCATCTTTCTTTCCCTTTCCCCTCCCTTTAGTGAAGGGTAGCAAACCGGATACTAGAATTCTGGTGAACCTCCCTGCCTTTCTCTCGTTTTATTATCTCTCTCTCTGTGTCTCTAGCACAATTCTGGAATGAACCAAGCACAAACTTCTAAATTTTTGTCGTAACAATGCGAGATCTATTTTGCGTACCGTGTACCCCTCCCTGTGTCGCTCCGCCATTCCCTACGCCAGGCAAATAGCATATCTGAAATAAAATAAAACTTAAGCAGAATGGCGAGGTGGGTAAATTGGTTGATGTTCATCGTGAAATAAAAGCAGCGCAGCAGATTAGACACAGATACAGCGCTTGTGTCCTTTCTCATCTCTGTGTCTAACCTGTTGCGCTGTTTTTATTTACCGAAAAACGAATTTTGGAGTTTCGGAATGGAATTTCTTACCGGTTAAGCGATTGCAGTGATTGGAATGCATGAACTACAGCTGACAGCGGCAAGTTTTTTTTTTTAAGATGCTGCCGATTGCCTAATACGACTGCTCCGTACTGCACACCGGTAGATGGTCCTATAATAATCGATGTCCAAATTCATAGACATATTCGTGGCGATCTTATATTAAGCACCTACTGCATTTCAAGCTGTTATGAACACAAGAAAGAGGAGTTGACGATTCTTTCAACAGTGACGGTCTTCGACATAATTCGTGGACATTTATCCGAAGGCTCAAGCATTGAGTTCATGCACTGACCTTCAAATTGTATCCGGAAGTGCCCACTCGCAAGGAAGCAGCTCTATTATATTTTGAGCATAATCTGGCACGCGTCCATGCGTTGAACGAAAACAGAATGCAGCTGACGAGTAAGGACTTTAACCGGCCCTTCCATCACCGCACTAGGATACCTGCTCAACAGAATCACAGGCGAGGCTGAGTCAAGCCTGGTTTACTTATTGGTTGGGAAACAGAATTTTGTACAAGTCACTTCCCGTGTTCCTGCCCCCGTCAATAAAATGGCGCCAGCCTGTCCGGTGGCTTCTTTCATGGCCCGGTCGTTACGTGAGATAACCTTGTTTCGGCGCTCGTGCACTCTTTTCCGCAAAATGGATCTGCGATGCCGCGAAGCGCGGTGTGCTCTCACAACTTAAGTTTGCCGTGAGTGCCTCCCCTGCATCGTGCTCTGCCGTTCCCCTTATTCTCTGCGAAGAACTAGCAAAAAAAAAGTAAATGAGATTTCCCCTTGAAGGGTGATTTACCCGAACGCACGCGTGCACACAGGCATATACAAGTAGTTGCGTTGTTAATGCACGCTTGCCCGTGAGTTCTTGTGTCATCAGACCTGCTCCTGCTTTGTTCTCCGGAAGCAACGCTAGGTTGAAGACCAAACTCAGTAATTGGTAACGCTTACGTAACTAATACTCTGGTGTGCCTGGAATTCACATCACTGTAACGCGTTACATCTGGAAGTCTACATGACAGAGTAGATCGGTGAGGCTCTCGGCCTTCAACGTCCGAGAGCCTTGCTGGGTTTTGGATGTCCTTCACCGAACAAAGAAAGTTAATGAAACGATGTGTAAGACATACCAACTGCCTAGAAAAATCTAGGTTCATTCTTTTCGTTTCACCTCTACTTAAACGAGCAAGATACGATTGCATATGGTTTCGGTATTGTGTATTAGGTGGTTTCCATGTTAGAAATGGTCGTTCTATTTTCATAGGGCATTAAATATGGCTGCATGTTGCCATAAGCAATAGACAGTCATATTGGGCCGGTAAATAAGTTTCCTGCATCTATGGATCGGCGAATCGGTTGTACCGTAAGGATAACGGTAAACCACACCAAATATTTCTATTATCTTCTTTTCATTAGCAGAACAGACTGTTTGGCTATCCATGGACACTGAAAGAATAAGCGCTAAAAATTGACGAGCACAAAAAGGAGAACAGACAAAGGACTGGCGCTTTGAGGAAGAAGGCAGCTTTCTAGTTTGTTACGTTGGGCTGCGTGCCTACGTATACAGGCTGGAATCCTAAACTAGAGTTGCGAAGTTGGCTGTGTGACTCGACGAAAAAGAAGGCTACACGCCTCCACGTTCCGAATCTTGCATAGGAGGGATTCTAAAGCCCCGTTAGGCGCCACTAAAGTGGATGCTGCGAGTCCATGCATATGCAATACAATAAAGTGCTACAGAATAGGCAGATCAGTGTGCAGGCGACGCGCAGTACTGACGACGATTTTTCACCCCACTTCGTACCCGCACTGAGAAGGCGAACAT
Source organism: Rhipicephalus sanguineus (assembly GCF_013339695.2). Lineage (NCBI taxonomy): Eukaryota > Metazoa > Arthropoda > Arachnida > Ixodida > Ixodidae > Rhipicephalus > Rhipicephalus sanguineus. The sequence goes on from NC_051176.1 coordinate 260,069,757, forward strand.
TTTTTGTAGCGCTGATTTGATATTCAGGAACACGTAAGCCATATCTAAGGTGGAGGCTTAAACGCGCAAGCATGTACGTGCACGAAGCCCAGTCGAATTTCACACAAATATAGTTACAATTAAAAGTTAACAATTTATCCTCCCCTGTTAGTCATCGTATACAGAGCTTAGCCTATGGCTTTTGCCTCACGAGGCGGTAGCTGCAGCGTGATATATAAGGGGCCTGAAACAAATGGGTCGCACATTTCAGCAGGTTTTAGTGGGGGGCTATTAACTGCTTACAATGAAGCATGCCGCTAACGTGGCGAGTCGTCTATGTAACCTTTGTTTGCCGTAATCTTCTTGCCAAGAGGACACTCTGCCATTGGCAAGTCGTCCTATTACTGAGGGCTAATATAGCGGCACTTTAGCTGATGTGCACTCAGAAAGGCCGCATAAGCTTTACTTCCCTGACGACTAAGTTGAAACACACCATAAGCGGTACCGTACGCGATCCTTTGTGCTTTAAATATGAGAAGGAATGACTATTAATCCTTTCTTCTTAAATTTAAAGGGTGGACGCGCTACTAAATGTCATAAGGCTATGCCGGAGCCAGAGCTGTAAAATATTGATTACTTCTCGCAGGACCAACGATAAACCACGTATTTCGGGGTTGCTGGCCGCGGCACTTGCTGACTCGTTTTTGAACGTCGTATGAACAGGACACTGCCCTCCGCTGCTGCCGCTGCCACTGGAGCTAGGTGCAAATGTTTGACCCCTCCGAAAATGATCTGGAACACGAAAAAGTAATATTGCTGGTCGTATTTAATGGTCATTGTTTTCATAAGTTTATTTGGCGTCTGTGGGGTCAACACTCACTTCCACTACGAAGGTCAAATTTTTTTTATTTCTATACAAGCATAATTAAACGGACATCTTTGAATTTTGCGCCCAGCGTATCCGGTCGGCCGCCGCATAGTTTTCGGACGGGCAAATGCCGAGAAGAGGAATAAAAAAAAAAGCAACCGTTACTCTGTTTGCCTTAGCTTTTCAAAAAACGCTCCAGATGGCCAAACTTAAACGGAAACACTCCATTTCGGTGTCTCGCGAAGCCCTTGGGTTATTTTTTGTCCTTTAATTAAATCTATAAACCAAAGCAGGGTCTCTCTGCGGAGCGTTTTCTGGGCGCCATAGCTTGATATCGTCAGTTTACTCAACATTGAACGCTTACATATGCCCACTCAATCATCGATCAGTTGTCACGAAACGACGCCGAAACTGCAGCACAGGGAATATTCCATGCAGCAATACTATGTTGACTTGTAGAGCGCAACTGAGTCACTTTATAGCTTTCCTATTTCAACAGATCGTTCGTCACAATGGCTACAAATGCCAGTGACTAGGGTCTAGGCGCAGATCTGTTGTAGTGATTATATGGAGGCCACACTTGTTCATGTCGCAAGTCACACGCTTAGAGCTCCTGAGCATAATCGCTCTATACATCACAAAACGAGAGTTTTTTGCGGTTGTCTACCGCGTGGAAAAAGTTCGATATATCTGGACAGCACCTCATTTCCCATTAAGAGCGATTTCATTATGTTAACATGGTTGCAATGGCTGTAAAGCCCCTTCCGCCCGCCTCACGCGCACGCACGCACACGCACGCACACGCACGCACACACACACGCAACGCACTTACGTCGCTACTTTCGATTACAATTCTTACTTTCGCAGACAGGCGATGTTCTATTTTTGCAGGCATGGAAAACAAAATGTTAGAATTTATAAGTGCACATCAAGGAGCCTAACACGTGTGCAGCAGCAGAAGCGCCACTTGCTAAGTGTTGGCTGAAGCGACAATTTTGGAAATCGCAGCCTTTTTACGGATCGTGCGAACGATGGCATACGGACACACTTTTCTTTCATTTCTTCAATTTCGTGCAGTTCATTATGCTTCGGGTCGGATCCATACGAGTTTTTTAATATTATTTTGAAAGTACATCACATAACCGCACTTGCGGCAATGCCACCATCCTCATCCTATTTTAGGTCCACTTCAGGGGTATTCAGACGGGGGAGAAATGCTCGGGGGATGAAGGAGGAGCCTAGTGACGTCAGCTCGCGAGGAGAAGTCTCCACAAATGCCCCCCACTCACACGGGCGAGGCCAACGGAGGGGGAGACCAGTGTTACTAGACTACCCTGGTGGCTTGCACCACCCGTTTGACGAGCTGCTGACGACGAGCTGCAGACGACCATGTAGCTGCAGACTGTGCACCCGCTGCCGCTCTTTGCAGGAGCAAGTGCAACAATGTGGCCAAACAAGAGCCCGAAATTTCGCTATTCGCAACTCAAATCAACATGAGAGGGCGCTGCCGAGTCTGGCACGGTCTGGCCACGCTGTGCAGCATGGCGGATTCACGGAGGTCCCCGCATCCGCTGTCTCTGACACAAATATTAACTTTTTTGCAATGTGACTGCAGTTGGCGATGTTTTGTAGAAGGGGAGCGGGTTGTCGATGCTGAACATCTCATTTTAGTAGGAACCAGTGGTCCTGCAAGCGCGAGTGGCGTGTTGGAAGTGGTCGCGTTGTGTGTGCGGACCGGCGATCCGGCGTGACTGCGGTGTGTGCGATCCGGCGTGACTGCGGACCCACACGAGATCCTCGTTCGAATCGCCGGTGTTTTCCGGGAGCCCTCCATCACTGAAGCGGAGTGCTCGTGCACAGCTGGGCTGTCCGCGAAGTGCAAGCACATTTCGGCTGTCTTGATCCACTGTTACAGGTAGGTGACCCGTGACTAGTTACATCGACGCGCATGGTAACGCAGAGCAAGCTCACTGCTTCATTGCTTTTGAAGCAAGGCTGGCATAACGTAACTGATCCTGCTCCTATTCCGAACTCGTTTTTTTTTTCCTCTAACGCAGTTCGCGCTTCATCATTCATCGTGTCCGACGCACAAGGAGCTGCTGCAGACCAGCAGTTTGGGATAGCAATAGGGCCGATAAAAGGGGTCTTGTTGCATTGCACCGACACAACTCACATTTTATTTTAAACATAGACAGAAAAACAACAACAATACTATATGGGTTCTGGTTCTGGCTTGGTACGGCGTTGTTTTTTAGCCGTCTTCGCTGGCATGGGACATCTGAAAAATAAATTGTTTAAGCTTTATGTGTCGATGTGTGTTGCATTTAGTTTCTCACAACAGAAACACAATGTTTTTAGGAAAAAGAAATGGCACTTGCAAGAAAATTAAGGTCATGTTTGGAGTGTTATGAAACATTGCACACCGAACGTAGCATCTGCAAGACACTGTTTAAAGTTGCTTGTAACACAATAAAATGATGAATGCTTATGACGCTGACGTCAACATAATCGAAATAATCTACATAACGCTACTTTAGGTACTAATAGTGCACTTGTAATACGGCATACGCCCGCAAAAAGTGGATGGGGTTGGTTTTCCTTAACTTGCAAGGGCGAGTAAAATTGTCGCGAGGGTGGCGTGCATGTCACCAATTACTGTAATAAACCGGCTGAGTGAAATACCAGCATCATATGGACACATTCGTGCGTGATTGGAAGACAAATCCGTACTCGTGCGCGGAGAGCTTTTGAGGGCACTGCGAATTCGTCCGTGGCATGCAAGAGACTGCGCTTTCAATAAGTGCCAAGGTTACAATGATGATTGATCGCTTCCCCGAGCTTGCTGATACGCCAGTAGTAAACACTAAGACTTCCTACACCCGTTCACGATGCGCGAGCGTTGTGCTGGAAAGTGCATAGGATGCCTTCCGGGTTGCCGCCACGTGTAGTGCAGGAGATACGAACAACGCAGACACCGTTCAAAAGTCACACATGGGCTCGAACTGCGGCATAAATGCAGAAAATAGTCGCATTGCCCAGTAGATCAAGTCCTCGTATTCCTGTTAACATACAAAGAAAATAAGGTCACTCAAATCGCACATGGCACACCGAGACCTGCGTGCCACATTTTTGACTACTTCAGGCGCCGCAGCGACATGTAAAGTCGCTAAACAATGATCATGTAACGTTTAGTTCACAAGTTTCTAGTGTCTCACCACTAGTGCAATGGTTTGCTTACACCAAGTAAACGGCTTTCAAGGCCTGCGCTGAAACGCAGCACAGTAGTAAGAGCGGCGTAGAGCAACGAGGAGTACACTTTATTTTACATTTACGATTATTCGATGGGAGAGCGAGGCACCAGCTTTGCATATAAGATTGTATCAAAACCGGCGGCCGCCCGGTCGCTATTTACGCCATAACATACGTTGACGTGGAGAGAGACGGAGGGGGGGGGGGGGCGAAGAACTTTACTGGTGGATCATGCGCTTATGGGCTTCCTTGGCAACCAATACAAGTGCACTTGCGAGAAACCCACTACGCTATAAATCATTGTAATTTTTGAGAAGTAGGGCAGCAGGCACTGTGTCATTTTCGTCATTCTACGGAGAGCGTTGGTACCTGATAAACGCATGTAGGCATTATGCCACTTAGTGATGCTGTGCCTGCTGAGATGAAGAATTATGGCGAGAAAGAGAGTTGCAAAACGACAAAATTCGGTTGTGCTCTTTAACCACGCTATATTGCATATGCTAATGTGGTTCCTTCCCTACATGAAGCCTGTATAGGACCTTTTTGCAAAGCAGTTTCAAGACCGGCAGGCTCAGAGGTTGAATACGGGCTCCCACGCAGAGGGCAGGTTCGAACCTTGTTCCATCCTAGAATTTTTTCTTATTTCGTTTTTTTTCTTATTTCGAGGACTGGTTACACACCAATATAAGAAGAGCAAGAGAGACGGGAACAAACGAGGAAGGACACACAGCGCTGCTCTTTAGCCTGAACTTTACCATGAGTTTTTAACATGAACTTCCAGCTAGCTTACCCAAGTCTCTATTATTCACATAGTTTATTTATTTATTTATTTATTTATTTATTTATTTATTTATTTATTTATTTATTTATTTATTTATTCATTCAATACTGCCATCTTTTGGTCGCTAAGGCAGGAGTGGTTACAGTGTAGAGAATGTTACAGTTGTTACAAGTTAATGACGTGTTACAACGACAAAAGAACAATGAAATACATAAACGCCAACAAGAATAGTACAGTGAACAATCAATCGTTAGTTACTGATGTCAAATCGCAAAGCACACTTATGGTATTACAAGAACAATACAATGAACAATCAATGACAAGTAAATCGCTTTCAAGTATCAAAGCACACCCAGTAATAACAAGTTGGAAACAATAGCCGATAAAAAAAGATTCGGACGTTGAAATGTTTACCACCTCGTTTGGCACCCCGTTCCATTCTACTATGGTCCTCAGACCAATGAGCACAAGAGATATATTCAGTACATCCATGGCTGCAATGGTCTTATGCAACACGGGCAGCATTATTCATGATTCGTTATGAAAATTGTGCCCAACAGTTATGCCAAATAGCCGTAAATGATACCGGAGAGACATAAATACTCCAGCATCTGTGACGCGTGTGACAACGAAACCTCGCTTTGAGTGCCTATCTTGTTTATTGCAACACGTGCACGGTCAAAAACCATCGCAAAAAGTAATGTAAGACGTGGTGCCCTTGTATCTTCGAGGACTCGCAAGGTTGTCCTTTTTTTGCCTTTAAATACTACTATTACGAATGTGAAGGAAGGGAAGCAAGTGGCCCATTCCGTTAATCGCAACCATGTAACGCCATGTATAACCATATAACCATATATGACTCAACCATATGACCATAACGCACACAGTTAATGAAGGCAAAAAAAAAATCATTGCAAAAATTGTTGTTTTAATTGAAGTGTAGAAGTGATAAGGCTAAGGCAAATGGAAGAGTTCAAAAAACGAAGAATTTCTCAGCAGTGGGAGGCCACCCATTTCTGTACTTCAACGTACACAAGCGCACTGAAAGATCGATGGCAGACCATGTAGTCGGGATTCAGACCCGTGAGCTCTCACTGTAAGAGGATATGTAATGGCTAACCGACTATATCCGCTGTCATGAAGTATGCGCCATATCGAGAGTGATCAAGTATTGTCAATACGCCTGAAAGTTTATTTGTTCGTTTGATATTCCTTTCTTGTATACCTGAAACGCTAAGTGGCTTCCTTTTTTTAGTTCTCAAGCGGTAAAAGGTCAGGACAACTAACAAGAGCGGGCAAACATTAACAAAAGTCAGCAGATACTCGTGACAGGGGTCGCTTTCTCTAAAAACGCAATGCACGTAAAACTGCTGTACCGTTCAATACACATGGCAGGCAGTAAGCCTTGTAATAGTTGAATAAACGCTCGCAATGTTCGCCCATCGCTTCGTCATTTCTCGTACGGTGAGGCTAAAGTGAAAGTTTACGAATAGCGAGCCCACTTTCTTGGCATGTACCGAAATATCGGTGCGCCTGCGATTTTAAGTACACAGGCCCTTCCATCCATCAAAGACTTGCTCACGGCTTGATTCATCCCTTAGTCAGATGTCCAGGAATGCTCAGTTTCGTGGCTTTTCTGAACGACAATAAATGAAACGCTGCTAGTGCTCGTATTTTACGTTCCCTTGTATACCTTTGAGAGGGAGCTTCCTCTGGACGTAAACGACAGACGGTAAAAAACAAAAATAAATAAATAAATAAATAAATAAACCTGCCATCTCCGAATTGCTTAATGCAGCCATTTTGTACTTCACTAGCTCTGTTTTGCTTAGAGCGTTTCCGAGCCTGATGTTTCGAGTCCAAGCGATGAAGAGAAAAGTAATGCGCGAGCGGCCGTTTGACTTAGAGCGCGACGCTCGCTGACACAGCCAGTTCGTCCGCGATGCGCCGCCTCTCGGTTGGGCGCACCAAGCGGACCGGAGGGGGGACGCCGTGTTTGCACGCGCGCAACAGCGCTGCCATTCTCTGGCGAGAGAAAGGGAGTGAATGCGCGCGCGCGTTATGGTGGGCGAGGGCCGAGCGCCCCTTCGCCCCGCAACTCCGGCGGCGCGCGCACGAGCGTCCGCGCCTGCGCCCGCACTGGTTCGGAGGAGCTCAAACTCTGGCTGCCCAAAGTGGCGCGCCGAGTTTACTGCGAGTCCGGGCCGTGCCTGAGGAGCGGCGACGCAACTTTCCAACCGGCATCGATTAGCGTCGTTCGGTTGCGCCGGCGTGTTCCTGCCGAGTCCTTCGTCGCCCCAAACCTGTTGGACGCGATGGACCGCAGGTCCATGGCCACGTGCTACGCGTTGGTCAGCCTCCTGGCGCTCACCGGTACTCCAGCAGCTGCCTCCTGGGGGAGCCGCGGTACGTCCGGTAAGCTTGCCGCATTGTCGGCACCGAGGGGTAAGCTTGGGGGTGTGAGACGGTTCGCCGAATCTCACCTGATAACTGATGAACGACGGGAAGCGGTGCTACGTAAAACTACGCGTGCCCGTAACTTAGAGACTTGTAAGCGTAAGCTTCTCACAGCATTCTCTGGAACTAGAGAACACTGGCAGAACGCCGATACTCTATCCACAACGCGCGGCTGAAACTGGTCTGGCGAGTCGCGATAGTCGCCAGTCTCTGTTAGCTATAATACCGATATTGCTTCCTTCTCGAAGTTCTACGACATTGAGACGTCTGTCTCACTATGCGTATCGGTTCTTGCCGACAGTGACGCTCCTAGTTCAGTACGAAATGTTTTTGCACCGAAAAAGAACACGAAGGCTCACAGGACGCTTCATGCACCTGTGAGTCTTTGTAACGTTCATTCTGATTTACGAAAGCACCTCTTGCTGCAGTTCACTTAGATTACATTGATAACCGTTTCTTCCGTCACGCAGTACATGCCGACTTTTTGCTAGTAAGACTGTTTTTTTTTTTATCTGGTTAAACGAGTTGCGGATCACAACACACCAAATGCCAAGTGAAGCAAATTAAAGGCGAGCACCAAGTCGTCATTTTCGCGACACCTGACGGATGTCTACGCCACGCCTATTTTGTTACAATCTCAAAACTGCCTGCATATTATTAGAGGAGGTTGTACGGAGATCAGTTGCACTTTTTCAGCTTTTTTAGCTTCATACTGGACTGAAAGTAGGAATATATAGTAAGATAAACATTGCCGCGCAAGACGCCTAATCCCGAAGATACAAGGACAGACGCCATACATCTAGTCCGAAGCGAGAAGCTGTTCTGGCGGCTTGCTCTGGGTGTGTATGCCCGGAAACTTTTACCGTGGGTGATCGGAGCTTCTACGTGAATGGCAAATAAAAACCCGACGTTATGCTCAATATTACGGAATGGCAAGCTGTGTTGCTGAGAATTAGGAAAAAATTTCTGAGCTATGTTCATGTTACGCTAATGAACTTCTCTGTAATTCATCCATTGTAGCTGTAATATATACCTAATTTGCAATATAACTTGTCTACTTTGCTTTAATGCCAGAACAATCGTACTTGATGCGAACGTAAAAAAATTAGCCTAGTTCTACAACATGAAATCCCACAGTTTTATTTGCCTAGGCCTCATACGCTTTCTTCGGTAATTTTCTATTATACCGCAGCACTTCTCCCACTCACGAAACACTCTTCGGCGTTGCAGATATCTTACGACAGTCAGAGTTGTTCTTTAGTTGATAGCGCGATTCATCAGAGTCGATGCCATAGTTGGGGACCTTTAGTTTGAGCGCACCTTAATTATTCATCGCGCGACATAGATTGCCCCTAATCGACAATACTTGAATATCTTCTATAGTTGAGTTCCCGTTGCTGAACAAGATCGGCTTACGGAGCTTTCTTGAGACCGCAGGAAGTAATGGTCGTATTCTCCGACGAATCATCACGACATGCCCTGAGAGTGCGTTCAGCAACAGCACGCCCCTTACTGGCGTAGAACATTCATAAAACTTCTACCGTGGCGCGATTGGTACGTGGTGCTTGCAATGATCCTACTTTTCGTAACAGAGGATCTTTCGGGTCTTCTTTAGTAACGCGATAGCGTTGGAGAGCTCGTTTCGCAGATATTCCGGTGTCGCTGTCGGCGTCGTTCGTTGTGAGCGAAAAATCAGCGTTGTCCGTTAGCGAAAATTCGAGATAGACGCTAATAAACAAATAAGAAAAACTTCGGTTAGAGTGAGATTCGAACTCAGGCCTTCTGCGTGGCAAGCAGGTGTTGTACGATAAAGCTGCGCCTCTGCTTCGAACTGCTTCAAAAAAAAAAAAACTATACGAATATCATGCAAAAGCGAGGAGTCTCCTTAACGCATGTAACGTTGCGTCTCAGAAGCGTATAATCGCGCCAGGCGTCATGACATGTGAATTGCACAACGAGTGAGGGGTTCAAAAGTCCACCCATTACAAAGTGCTCAGACATGTTTAACCGTCACCATCAGCAAAAAGCATCAACAAGGTGAGCAGCTGCGTAGGTTCGCGTGTTGCCTTGCTGCCGCGTAGTGGTACTTCGCCAATTCGCAAAAGGAAGCATTATGACGTAGAGGGCACTTCGCAACTGTACTTGCAGTAGGCATTCTAGGGTGGTTTTAAACTACCAATGCTACTTGCACAGACGTTCCTTTCCTTGCGGCATGATTGAGGTGTCCAGTGAGTAGCAAAGCGAGGCTACCGATTGAGAAGGCGATGCGAACGGGGCCCGATTACGCTATCGCGTAATACTGTGCAGGCGAAGCTCAATCGTCCTCCAACTTTTTTTTTTCTGCAGTGTTAATATAAGGGTCATTTTTACGATTCTCGCCATCTTTGCGGCTCACGAATTCCACAAAATCACATTCACCCACTTCAAGCAGCTTTCTGAATCGGAGGGCCGGTAGAGTATCCGAAGATGTGAGCGACACAGCAAGGACGAGACCGAATACGCAGAAAAACTTGCGTCAGCGCTGCGCAGTGTGATGTCTCTCACTCCGTCCGTCTAGTTTGCCAGCGGCTGTTAATTTATTTAGTCCGGTTAACGATTCATCATGGGTACAACTGTTTTCGCCATTCGCGCCACTTCGTTAAGTTTCCTATGCATACAGGTTCCACGTTAATTTTTTTTCTTGGTCCTCAGTCGTGGCACTGTCGCTCCCGTTCAGTAGTATACGTGGGTCATGATGCAACAATGCGCTTCCACGCGACGATAGCGAGAGGGCGGAATGTTTGAGTTTCAGGACATAAAAGAAGAAAGAAGTTTCTGCACTTTTTGTGTGGACTGCGAACGAACCCTTCACGCCCTGTTGTTATTCTCGCGTTGGAACGGTGTTGTCGAATATGTCTGTCGACCAGCTCGTTCGTCAGACCATCTCATGTTTGTTCATGTTTTTATCATGAACTGTTCGATCTTAAATCATCTCGAGTAATGTGTTTGTGAAGGTATAGGCGTACAAGGAGAACATGAGCAGGATTTGTGCAATTTAGAGTTGTTTCTTAATTTACTTGAACTTTGCGTGGTGCCGTGTGCCTGGTGAATATTCAGTTAGAAGATTGCAAAATAGTAAAAAATTATAGCCTAAACGCACAAGTTGTACGTCTTTTTTTTTCTTTTTCTCTGCTATTACGCGAAATCACTGCGAGTACAAGAAAACTAGGCGTATTCTCGTCTTTTTATTGTGTTTAGAAACGTAGCCGAGGGCTTCAAATACGGGAAAACGAGCGTACAGGGATTACGTGTCCTTGAGTCACTGCAGGTTTTTTTTTTTATTGCTAATAGTTGACGGACTGAATAAGTAGCGCGTATTTAAGTAAAACGGTTTGAAGAGGTGGTTTGGCTTTTATATTTAGTGTGCTCTGTGTCATAAAATGGTATGCTAGAAGTTTAACTGCGTGCATACGCGTACGTGCCTCGCTTTACTATGACAAAACCTTTTCAGTTTCTAATACAGGCATGCGCATATCAATGACGTACGAGTGACATAACGGTGCGAGCGAAAATGATTTAGATGTTCTAATTTAAAGTTGATATATCCTACAGGCATTTGAAGTTGACTATCAGTCACTCGGCACGGACAGTTCATTTATGGTAAGCGAACCAATGCTGATAATGTACTTGGGCCACTTATGTTTGATTTGCGTTTAAGAGGTGTTGGCATATAGTTACTTGCTGACTACGACTTTTCTTTTACGACTGACACCTAAAGCTACGTAGATTTGTTAAAATAATAAAAGAGCGGACTGTAATAAAAACCAAATACAAATGACCGAGATGAGCTACAATGCCTTAGGTGTAAATCTCAAGAAATAAATTATATGCATACGTCTCTCAACGCGTAATGTGTTCGGATGACTGGGCTTCTTGTGATACGAAGTAAGGTTAATTCGTAAGTAATAGAACATGTTGATCTTCCTCTTCGGAATATACAAATAGTGAACTGACATAGCTATAGCTGTTCAGTTCATTCGGAAAGAAGAGCGGTATCTCTACTTAACATGGGCTTTTATGTCACGTAGAGGTACCGCTCTCCTTTCCGAAGTTGGAATCTATACCAAACATTGAAAGATTTGCGCTTTTTTGTAGCGAAAATAGGGAAAGTCGAATATACTTAAAGTGTACATGAGCTGAGCTCCGGACTGATATCATCTGCGATGAAGACTCAAGGCGCTTTGGAGAGGCAACCGCATCCCTGTTTCACGAGGAAAATCGGGCATTAAATCGTGCGCACACACGGAGGCCGAGCCCGTTGCCACTTTGCGCTTGAGGCAAATGGACGTGAGCGAAGCATAAAAGGCGAAGGAACATATCCTTCACACTATAAGGCCGCATAACCGAACGGAAAATAATTTCGAGCTCATATGACATCCCTCGCTTGAAGGGCAGTGTTTCTCTCATCAGCCGCACGTGCCGCCATGCCCATTTGGCTGCTTTAAACTCTCAAAACTACTCGCATGCACCGACTGATTCACCTGCTGATTCATCACGTGCCTCGGCGGGGCTTTTAACGATCTCGGGCGCTGCGATAGTTCACAACACGGGACTCAGCTATGGGTATTAGTCCGGTGTGGTCAAGAGGAGAGCGCAGGCGGCAATTATTTCTCCCTCGTGACACTGCAGACGTCCGTCGAGCGGGGGGAGACACGCAAGGCTCGCGAACGTGCTCTCACGCATCGCACCCTCGGGGTTAGAGACCCGCCCGGTGCTCGAAGAGTTGACGCTCGGCTACTTGCGACTCCTTTGTTAGCCGGTGATCCCCGCATCAGCTCCTGCACCCGTGTCCCAATGAAGGCATTATGTTATGAACACACACGACGTTGATCCTTTCCCGGGTTTCTTTCGGTGCATTCTAAAATACTTAGCGTAGCTCGCGAAGGAAGATTATTGGGAACATTCATTGGGCTCCTAATGACAATGGCAACTAAAGGTAGATTTGTTTTGAAAGCATTATGAGAACTGAACGTAGAAAAGCCTAGAAAGTACGAGGGCTCTAAGCTGGATTTGTTGGCTTTTGTTCATTATTAAGACGATAGCGTTAAAGAGCTCGTATCGCAGAAATTCCGCCGTCGGCGTCGGTGTCGAACCCAGGCCGCCTGCGTGGCAAGCAGGTGTTCTACCACACAGCCACGCCTGTGTGGTAGAACACCTGCTTGGAGCTGCACTGAAAGTAACTTTCATGCTTCCCAAAAATACGCGTTCTGTATACAGGTGTTACAGTACGAGATGTAATATCGCAGTAATATTGCGTGGTACAAGCGTACATTGCCATCGGGCGTCACACCATGTCAATATCCTAACGACTTGGTGGTTTAAAGGCAGCCACCCATTACAAAAGGCCACCCATTACCCATTACATTACACACACCGTAGTGCGCGCATTCTGTTAAACACTTGTAGTGCTCGAAGTGCGGACTAGGGGCAGGATATCGCTATCGCGTTCAACTCTTAAACGCGAAGCTTAAGCGGCCCCCAGTTTTTTGCGGAACAGCGCGAATGAGGAGATGGGGGAAACAGACAAGGCCATGCGCGTAGTACTTGGGGCTAAGTACGAAATCGTATTGTAAAGTTTTCGCGCACCCACTGAACTTTTATGTCCCTTTGTTTATGTGCAGTATCGTGCTGTTATTTACGTTTAAAATAGCGTTTTATAGGCTGATTGGGCCGCTCCATTAGATAATAACTAATATCGTACACTCGTACTACCATGCGGTGGTCCCGAAATGCTCAGCAGAGACACCGATCTTGCTTTCACCTGAACTGTAAATATAGGTAATCCCCTAATTTTTAATCGGCTATAAGTCACGCCATCGGTAATACAAACAAACGAGCTGCTGACCCGAAGGTCGCGGGATCGAATCCCGGCCACGGCGGCTGCATTTTCGATGGAGGCGAAAATGTTTGAGGCCTGTGTACTTAGATTTATGTGCGCGTTAAAGAACCCCAGGTGGTCGAAATTTCGGGAGCCCTCCACTACGGCGTCTCTCATAATCATATCGTGGTTTTGGGGCGTTAAACCCCAGATATTATTATTATTAGTGTTGACGACTGGGCAGTTGGTTTATCACCGGAAGGAAGGAATACCGGATGGAATTTTTTGTTCAAGATACGTCATCACGTACAACTTTTATCGCTTTTAAGTACACCATGTGATTAGCGCTGTCAACGCTTAAGCCTATATGTATACCCGTTTTCTTCGAATAAAAATCAGTTGCTAGTAGGCGTTCGTCCGTGTCACTTCTTGTGTTCGTCTTGCTGGCGTCTTATTGCTTCCGTTAACATGCACCAACTAGCCCAACAAAAAGTTCTGCTTGAGTTGGTTTATCATTCCGCGGTCGCCGGGCGGAAACGAACTTCCATCCAGAGGCCGTGGTCGTTTTTAAACTGGTGCAGCGCAACGGGAAAAACGAAGAGACAGCCGAGCCGGCCATATGGAACTGAGTTGGGGGAGCTAGCGCTTTTCCGTGTACCGCTGTACCTGTTTAAGAACAAACAAGCTCATTTTATTAAACGCCTACGTGGTGAACGTGCCGGCAAACACTGTAATAATGTTAACTTGTGCTTTTCATGACACGTTTAAGATGTATGGAAACGTCATCCTAAGATCACATATCTCTATCTGCGGAGGGGTTTGAAAGTAAGGAAAATTTTTCGACTGGAAGTATGCTTTGTGAGATATAGAAAATTCTTTTAAAAAATACACACAAGTCTTACAATCACGCAAGAATAAGTGTTCTACAGCCAAAGTAGCACACGAAATAGCGCTCGAAAATGTCCATGCGATATCTGGCATTGCATGAAGACTTTATGGATTCACAAGTACCTAAACTAACCAGTCTTCAAATATTGTAGCAATATGTTTAAAGCCTTAAGCGCTGTTCAAGGCCCAGATTGGGCTCCCAGGACTCTCATTCGTCAGTGTGCGGTCGTCAGGTTTGGCAAACACAATCGAGTGTTTTGAAGATGATTTTGAAGATGGTGAAGATGGTGTAGATCCAGATCCAAGCTGCAGAATCGCGCTTTGGTAAATCCTTTTTGAGTTTGAGTATGTTATGCCGGCCGTACGCGAAAGCGAGCGAAACCTTGCGGCTGCAGGTGCTCTCGTCAGTGGTATTGGTATACAGTGGACGCCATTGGGCGCTTATTGGGCTGCTTTATCCAGAAATGCCGCAGCGACCTGGTATCTATGGCATATGATGTGTCCCGTGGGGTGGTGAAGTATTTCGGTGTTTACGACTAGCTTTTCGTTGGGTCTGTGATAAAACTTTGACTGGAGACGCTGCAGAGGTGGCTTCAAGTCACAAATGATGCAGTACTATGACTGTCATAAAGCGCTCTAATTTAGAAATGTCATAGCTGATGTGTCACTAGCCTGCGTAATGACGCGTGAGACCACAGGTAAATAAACTTGCCCGAGCGAGCGACAGACAACACCGCGCGGAACAAAGGCCAGAAAACGACGCACATTTGACGAGATGTCAAAAGAAACGAGCAAATCGGAATTTATAATCCTTTTCTTGAGGAAGAAGAGGCTCGTGCGGCTACATATTTAGTTTTCCATAAATACCGTTGCCCCAATATCCGCTGCCGCATACGCTAGTCAGGAAGAAAAATATATATGTATTTTCAGTGTATTGTAATGTTCTTGCTTCGAGTGAGCAGTTCATTCGTGTTTACATGATTTATTTATAGTGTTGGGTAGCAGCCGCAACAAGTAGCTCAAATATCGATGTTGTGACAATAGCGGCTGAACCATTTTAGCTACGTTAGCTGCTTTTTTGCGTAGTGCACTTATGACTTATGTGGAGGAAATGGTTGAACGCGGTTTTTCGTTCCTTACGCGTCGGTTCGGTCATGGCACAACCGGCAGTAAGAAAAAAAAGCATTATAAATGCTACGTGAGATGGAACTGACGATCTCGAGTTTTCAGACCATTGTAGCGCGGCCAAAATACGCAAGCGAGGACATATTTGCGTTTGACGCTGACAAAACGCCGACGAGTTGCCATGTGGTCGCCTCTATAGCACTTACAACCGTGCTCGACTGCATACAGCTTTGATCGAAACACCATAATACACTTTAATTTTATCAAACTGGAGCTTCATTTGTCTACACTTTTCTTGTCTCCTGTCTGTCTGTTTTTCGCTGTGTAAATTGAACACTAAGGGTGTGTAATCCTAACTAAGCCGATCCCTTAAGTTGCTCAACAGCAAAATGGGTCGATTCTGGACAGGATTCAATCCAGACTAGGCCGATGGCACAGGTCGCGTAATTATAAAGTGGACGAATCTCGAAGGTTGTGCAATCGTAGGTGGTGACTGGGTGGACCGTTCCTTATACTAATGCATCATATGTTGTTACAAGGGACTCATTTCACCCCATAATATCATCCGATATTGACGGCAGTCTAATTCTGATAATCCTGACAATGCTGATAATGCTGATCAGGCTTTCACAGTACAGTAGCTGATGTCTAGCATGTAGCCCTAGCTTATTTAGCTTTTTCTCCATGTGTGACATTGGTTTTACAACGAATAGATATATTACTAAATTGTTTTCCTGTATGGGACGGAGAGGGTAAACTCCGAGAACAAGACGGTTGATTGAAGATGGGTTGATTCATTTACCGCTCGCGAAATATCGCATTTGTCTCTGTCGTCTCTACTACGTCCTGTTGTTGCGCTGTCGTCCCATTTCTTTATGCACCAAACTCTCCAAACTCTCAGGAGAGTATTGCCTTAGTTCGTAACTAAGGTAGTACTCTCCTACCTTAGTTACGAACTCCTGCAACGATACACGGCAAACTTGGTTTGCATACCATTATATGAGTCATGTGTCTCGTTGTCTTGCATTTATTTGAAATCATTAAAAAAAGCTTCGCTTACATAAATTCCAGTAAGGGTAGTTAGCTCTACCAGCGAATTTTTTGTTTCATTTGTAGGCAGTTCCGTCTCAGCCATTAAACTGTGTGTCCGTCTTTCTGTCACGCAAGACAAATCGCCATAAGGAAATAAATGCATAAAACATAATATATTAAGGCGATAGCTTTAGATGCCTCATCAAACGCAAAAATTGACCGTCGACGTCCCGCATCGGCGACGTCGGGGACAACACGAATGGTGCGAAAATTATCACGTGATGACGTCAGCATATGACGCCATCACCACGTAAAAGATCGCCAACATTCGTGACGTCATTATCACGTCACAAATATTGGCGTGACATCACATCACGTGACCTAACTTACTTCACATGATGCCGTCTTCACATGACATCGTAGCTTGATCAAAGGTGGGCCGATCACGGAGGCTGTGCAAAACCACGCTAGGTGCACAAAACTTTCGGAAGGATCAATACATCGACTGAGAAGAAAAAGATGGGCTTTCGCCTTCGAGTCGTCTTAGGTGAATGCATAGGGGACACTGCGAGCTTTCCCTGTCGGTGCTGAGTTTAGAATCAGGGCCCCCGCAATCCGACGTCGAGTGTGTTACCCACTGCGCTAAACACTCACGCTCGCAGGAGGGGGAGTATATCTGAACCATATGAATGTGTCATGTATGCCGTACAAAATAAGTGTAAAAGGAGAACGCTTTCAATGAACGCTTCGTTGAAATATTTCGTGGCGGTGGAATAAGCCTCTCTAGGACAAGATCTCTTGTCCTCTCTAGGACAAGATGTGAATCATTGTACACATCAGTACAATTCCGACCATGCGAAATTTAATGCCAAAATCGCGTTTCGGTGGTCGAGGTGTGCGCCCTTCGGTGGGGCCTTCCATAAGCTGTTAAACGGTGAAAATAATATGAAAGACGCTATGCCGATACCACCGCACAACGTTCGTGGGAAGCCCGCACAATAAAACTTCTCTCAATAAAACTATACGCTTACCCACAACTTACACAACTCACCAAGGAGTTCCTGCGTGGAGCGTTATTCATATGCTTTTGCTCTAGCATTGTAATATACTGTCGGCCGCAAAAGATTGCGGGATCTGCATCGCGTGACGGAGCGACGAAAAACTGTATTGCTGCGCCACCTACCGTCACACGGCGTGGTGTTGAGGCTATTGGCCGTGGCCTTCGCGATTAGCTCCGCCAATGCGCCGTTGCCGGATCTAATGGCGTAGGCCACGGCCGGTAGCCTCAACAGCACGCCGTGTGACGGTAGGTGGCGCAGCAATAAAGTTTTCGTCGCTCCGTCACGCGATGCAGATCCCGCAATCTTTTGCGGCCGACAGTACATGTGCGGGATTGTCCAAAAACTCGAATGCATGGTACTCACCAAACCAAGCATAGCGAAGGCCTCGCTTACGAAGCATGGCCTCTCATGTTTCTGGCAAGTGGATGGCGCTGTCTACAGCATTGCTGCTTTAAGACTAAGATCCATAAGATTGTAAGGGCGCCTTTTAGCGTTGTCTAACTTCAGGAAGTGCTTGCGTGGTGGCATTGTTTTGTCAATACTTCATAGGAGTGCCGTGGTTCTTTTTAAACTAGCATGGCTTCGCTGAACGTATCCATTAAGAGAATGCCTTTGTTACGGTTCGCCTTTGGGCGTCTATGCTACGGATGTGAAACCGACGCCAAACGCGGTGAACAGTCAGCGCTCAGGGTCTCTCAGAAGGCGCAAGAGTGATTAGACAAGCTCAAGCATACGTGTTGTTTGTGTGCTTGTGTGGAGTCTTTGTGCGGAACTCTCCTCTTTGAGATACTTACCCGTCCCTTGAGGGCGAGCGCGCGAGGCGCCTGCGTGGCGGGAGCAAGTATGTGCTGGCTGTCGCGAAGGGCCCGTATCCCAGCTGACGGACCTCGCTTCCCCGGCACTTTGAAGCTCCGCTCACTCTGAAGAATTCCCGGTCGCTCGACAAATCGCGTGACATCGTGCGACCGGTAAAAGCAATCGTGGCGCCGATCGGTCTGACATAGATTTTCGTCGCTGTGAGAAAACTATCGCTTGTCGTAAGCCAATCAGAACGCGAGGTTACTTGAGAACGGAGGCGAAGGCGTGTAGAGCCACTGACGGCGTGGAAGTGGAACGCTGGTAGCGCGGTCTTCGCTGTCATGCAAAACAACAGCGCTGAAACGCTGCGGGCGTTCCAGCGCGACCGTGGACCATACAACCATGGCTGGACGCGATGCGCTCGCATGCGTCTCCCTCCTCCGGCCATGATAGACCGCGTCTCGAAAGAGTTGGATGTCGCAATGAGCATATTTCCGCGCGACCGACAGCTGCAATATGAACACGGCTGTATCGTCGCCGATGCGATCGCGCCTGCTCGCGCGACAGAAAGTTGCCTGGTGTGAACGGGGCTTAAGAGCGAGTGCAATGTTACCACAAGCGGCTCGCCGCTACTCTCTGATGTCGCTTCATGCTGGAAGCTAGACCAACGTTCTTGTATAACTCCTTAGTGCGCATGCCGCTCAACCATCGCAACGTATTATTAAACATGTGCTATTTGTTCCGATTTTTCCTCGTATTCTCCAGAAATTCCAGCCCTCAGTGACGATCGACCTGGTTGGAGCTAAAAGCATCCGCTGCTGAGTTCACTCCACATCGTAACACATTGCAGTTGACGAGTAAAGGCCAAAACCAAGCGAGAAGCACTTTTAAGATAACCGGATTAAAATCCGCGCTTTCTCTAGTCGAAATATATCGCAGTGGTATACGTATAGTGACAAAAAGGTCAGGGTCTATTTGTCGAATAGTGAAAATTCACGGTATACGTATGTCATGACACTGGTCACAAATAGCACGCAACTCCATGTGTATGAAAATTTGTTATGTTTATGAAGCAGCACATAGCATAACCCTTCATTCAGTTCGAGAGCCTCGTAGAAGACCCAGCCTGCTATGATCACACACGCACACGCAACACGTGCGCACACGCAACGCAGAGAACATAAATGCCTATGATAATGATAATATGGTACAGGTGAATGAGTGCGTTTGAATGCCCAAACTATTTTTTTTCTAGTACAAAATGGCCCTCTTGGCCGATGCTTCAAGGTACGAAGAATGCCGCCTTCATGGCTACACTTGAGAAATGTAGACGATGCCATGGCAGGGGGGGTCAGCTGAAGTAACAAGAGCAGTCACGCGATGATCGACAGATTTTGCTCCTGATCTC
Organism: Rhipicephalus sanguineus; assembly: GCF_013339695.2. NCBI lineage: Eukaryota > Metazoa > Arthropoda > Arachnida > Ixodida > Ixodidae > Rhipicephalus > Rhipicephalus sanguineus. The sequence continues at coordinate 260,089,260 of NC_051176.1, forward strand.
TGTACCGGCCGATGAACTGGGACTGGAACTTGTCATACAACCCAACAGTGAGGATGAGTGTCAGGAACAAACTTCATCGCCGTGGTGGAAGAAAACTACTTGGTGGAATTCGTCGTAACGACTATTTCTGCTCTGTCGCCAGGCTTACGTGTAGAAGCGGGCACGCTCGCGACACTAGGCGAGACACTAAATTGATTTTTTAGAGCGAAACCTCTACTACGCTATGTCTCCCAAGGTCATTCATCGCGTCGCAATGACCTTGAGCCACCGGAATGTAGCAGGAGCAGGTGTGACGCCACGCTACGCGATCTGCTGTGGAGAGGCGTCGCAGCTGCGCTCGCTCGGAGCCTCGTCGCTGTGGTACCAGGTGACCAGGCGAAGGTTTAACGGCCGCTTCTCCGGCGCTTGTTCGCTCAGTCTCGCCATGGATAGCCGCTGGCTGGGCTGTTCGTGCGTACGCTTCAGCGCAAGCGACAGGCTGAATCTAATCATTCTGTATATGTCAAGTAAAGGCAAAGTTGCCTGCTGAAACACCGGAGCAAAGCGAGGCCAGAGAAGCCTATCAAGCGTGGAATCGCGCCAGGATCGAATCTACTGCAGCCCCCGCCGTCGTTCAGCAGCACGAACAACAAGGAGAAGAAGGAGCATAACTTCAATGAAACACTGTCTGCGTAGTTTTGCAAAACCAAGTCAAACATGCATTTCGCTCGTGATAACAAGGTTTACAAGAGTTGAACCTCAGCCAATTTTTCGTCCTTAAACTTTCCGTAATATGGCCCACATGATTGTTGCTATAGCAACGATCGAAACAGCTTCCGACAAACAGACATTGATGTTATGACCTTTATAAGAGTTTCACCGTACTGATGACCACAGGTTTGCCTAACGAACTGTGAAAGTGTTGCGTGCAGCTCTTTGACCTCCCCCACCCCTTCCTACGATACATCAGCGCCACATGTCAATTATGGATGGAACTTCATTAAAAGACGTTCGATGGCTTCGCATATAGCTTTGTAGGGGCTTCTATTATGGTTCCATATGACAAGCCATACGCGGAATGACTTCCAAAGACGGACCAACAGCACGTTAATAAGACTATCAGTCTTTTCGAGAGTCCTCCTGGCGTCTTAAGGATCACGATTAAAATCACTACGTCAATACCTCCGCGACAGCGTGATTCCCATGCGATGGATTGCGCGGAGCCGCTCTAATTGCAGGACGAAATCGGCATATTTAGACATTCTCTGAAATTAACGAATTAGTTCGGCTTGAGGATGGCACATGCATGTAATCTGAAAAGGAAATGTGATGCGCATAAATGTGTTTGCTATCACTTTTCACTGTCAGGCCCAGGCCTGACAGCGAAAAGTGATAGCAAATTGGTACCATAGGTCGGCAAACTCACTCATGAGTCGACTCACTCAGGCTCACTCAGGCTCACTCAGGCTCACTCAGGCTCACTCAGGCTCACTCAGACTCACTCAAACTGGGATCGAGCCGTGAGTCTGAGTTTGAGTGAGTCCGGGTGAATAATATTTTGGTGAGCTTGACTTCGAGTGAGTCCGGTTGAGAAAAATCTTAGCGAGTTGGAGTCCGAGCGAGCCTTAAGCGCAAAATATATTTCTTGAGTGAGTCTGAGTGAGCTCCACACTTTTTTGCCGACCTATGGTTCTATATACTCAACTTCGGCATTACTATCAGCCTTATGTCGGCTCACGTTTATACTCCCGTCGACTCATACATACTTCAAAGCACTAGCGTTGATACGCCCGTTCAATATTTATTAATAAGGGCGGGAGTTATTGAGAGGCGGGGGGGGGGGGGGGCATATTGACCTCCCCTCCGCAAACTCTTTCACAGGAAGTTCTTGATAAAAATATCTTGTGTGAGGCACATCTTTCAATGAAAAAAAAAAAATGTCCTTACTGAATTACAACAGCTGATAACGCATATTTGAAGTACGATATCAAAAGGCGCCAAGTAGAGCACCAATTATGCAAGATATTGGTGCTAAAGAGAATTAACACCATGGTCGAAAAAGCCAATTATACGCGAATGGACTCATGAGTCGACTCACTCAGACTCACTCAGGCTCACATAGAGCCGTGAGTCTGAGTCTGAGGGAGTCCGAGTGAATATTATTTTGGTGAGTTTGAGTCCGAGTGAGTCCGGCTGAGAAAAATTTCAGTGAGTTTGAGTCCGAGTGAGTCCGATTGAGGAATATTTTGGTGAGTATGAGTACGAGTGGGCTCTAAGGACAAAATATACTTCACGAGTGAGTCTGAGTGAGCTCCACATTTTTTGCCGGCCTATGATTGGTACAAAGACCATATCTCGCTGTTACGGTACTCTTTCTCCCTGTGGTTGAAATTGAAGGTTAACCTGCCCCTTCTCACGGTTAGCATACGTAGCAATCCGAGTGCTGAAGTTTCACATCAACAGCACGTACTAAAGGTCGAATGGAGATGATAGCTTTTCTGTCGCCACAATTAGCACGAAAGCGGCGTTGCCTTCCTGACAGTCGGGCAGCGCTTCTGCTCATATTCTGCGGAACTTAGTTAGCTGCGTTTATAGTGTGTGTGTGTGTGTGTGTGGTGTGTGTGTGTGTGTGTGTGTGTGTGTGTGTGTGTGTGTGTGTGTGTGTGTGTGTGTGTGTGTGTGTGTGTGTGTGTGTGTGTGTGTGTGTGTGTGTGTGTGTGTGTGTGTGTGTGTGTGTGTGTGTGTGTTTTGAGTCCCTATATTAAAACGCTCAGAAGTGAGCGTACCTTATTCGTCCTTTTTGTTACGCCGTCTTCATCCTGGCGCCTCCTAATCCTCAGCTTTCTATCTTATAGTCATAAAAGAAAGGTAAACAACACATTCACCCACCTGATACACTGAGGATCAAACATACGTATCTGCAGCTTGGTGGCTATACTCTCGCAGAGCTTTGGCGCTCAGGGACTTGTACTGGATTTCGTGGCCTACGCGGGCCGTGAGGGTAATAGTGTCTGTACATGCTTTTCGGCTTCCACAATAGGCAGCGATCGAATGCGACTTTGACGAAAACTAAGTTACTATCGAAGAAATGACGCTGTGTGTTTCGAAAATCTGCTGCCATCACAGGGAGCTTACAGTTAGAGGAATTGCATTAAGTCCGCACATTTCCTGTTTTTACCGCGTCCACCGATGCTATGTCCATATCGCATCATATTGAAGGTAAATATCTTATCAGGGATGCAAGTTACAAATTTGTGGTGTTTTGGCTCCTTTTTTATTCTGTCAACACTAGTTTTCACAAGCTATTCCACATCTGATGCAGGTGCATCTCATTTTACTTTGTTCATCACCTCACACCACACCCCTCTCCCCATCTTCAATGGGCGTCTCCAATCGCTGTTCCATGCTATTTTGTCTTAATGCTTTCTGCTAAACACATCACTTCGGGGGAAAGCAGTTTATGATATTGGGACTAACATATACTGTCGTAACGGGCCTGCTAAGGTCGAGAACGCGGGTTCGATTCCCCGCCACGGCGGTCGCATTTACGGGGCGAAATGCTAAGACACCCGTGTGCTTAGATTTAAGAACCCCATGCGGTCAAAGTTAATCTGATTTCCTTTACTGCAGGTTGCCTCGCATTCATATCGTGGTTTTGGCACATGAAACATAAGAAATTATTACAGCAGAGCTGTTATGGTCGAGGTTTGCCGTGTGTCGTAGATAGAAAATTATCATCATCATGAACCGGCACACGCTCTCTTCATTCTCTACTTCATCGCCTTCCTCTTACTGTTTCGCTCCCAGAACACGTGCACCGATTTGTCCGGCGTGGGATGCAATTACTCTGATGGGCGAGAGAACGAGTACAGGGAGAGAGAAATTAATAATAATAACTGTTGGGGTTTAACCTCGCAAAACCACGATTTCATTATGAAAGACGCCGCAGTGGAGGGCTCCGGAAATTTTGACCATCTGGTGTTCTTTAACGTGCACCTAAATCTAAGTACACGGGCCTCGAGCATTTTCGCCTCCATTGAAAATGCGGCAGCCGCGGCCGGGATTCGATCTCGCGACCTGCGGGTCTGCAGTCGAGCACCATAACCACTAGACCACGATGGCGGGTGGGGAGAGAGAAAGAAATAGAATGAAAGAAAGATAGAGAAAGCGAAAAATTCTTGGCGAGGCAATATTCGAACCCGCGTCCCCACGATCCGAAGGCAAGGGTCCCAACCTTATCCAGACATGCTAGCAGAGCATAGCATAGCCTTGTGTAGTATAGTATAGCGAGGAGGTGGGAAAGGGATGCGAGGGTGAGGAGGAGGAAAAGGAGGAGGAGAGAACGGGTACAGAGAGAGAGAGAGAGAGATAAAAAGAAAGGGAAAGAGAAAATGGATAGAAATAAAGGAAAGAAAGAGAGAAAAGGATGGTGAGAGAATTACTACAGAGGGGGAGAGAGAGAGAAAAATGAAAAAAAGAGAAAGAAAGGGAAGAAAGACAAAAAGATAGAAAGACAGATAAATAAACAGACATAAAATGAAAGAGATAGAACGGCACCGACACATATAGTAGAGTATAGCAATTGGTGGGAAAGAGACAGGTGAGAGGGCAAAAGCCTAGCCAAGCCAGGACCAGCAAGGTGCCCACCAGCTTTGCTGTTACGCAGCTTTGCGCAACTTAGTGCATTCTGCGCTAATTTTTATCTGTTATCCCTTGTACAGGCAAAGAGTCAGTGCGTCTTGGTTTTCGAACACACGTATTTAACACAGCCCAGTATGTTGAAAGTTGTATTAGTAGCTTCTGCTGATTAAGCTACTCACGCTGCACTTCTCGAGGATTTTATCTGTGGAGTTGGTTACCAATATGTCAGCAAATCTGTTGAAGCGGCCCGTCACTTTACCAACTGCGCTATTGTGATGGGCCGCTGTGAGCAACCGATACAATGTATACGTAGGTTGTGTATCGGGTGGTGTTGCCACGCCACTATCCTGTAATTGCTACAGTAATGGGCCCCCTCGCTAATATCGCGTTCGATTGGAGTGCTTGAGTAGGAGCCGTTTTAACAAGTGTCTTATTGTGGCCATTGTCCGACTTAATGCCTTCTTATAACATTTGAACCGTCTCACAAGGTGGTCAATCGCAGTTCCTGCGGTGCAGAGAGCACCGTATACAGGGATTTCGTACCAGTTCGCACAACTTTCAGGTTATGCGACACTTTGTGCACGTGGGGTACCGTATAAGGTTTCACCCTGTTTTGCCTGTATCTGCCTGGCTGTTCTTACCACTGTTTTAGTTTTTCGTGTGTGCCCTTTCAACTTTTGTAGGACGTGTCTGTTCCAGCAGCCAGCATCCACTGCAGGAAAGCAGCTGACTTTAACTTCCAAATCTGCAGCCTCTAGTAAACAGGCTTGCATCTTGTGAAGTCACGTTTCTGTTAGAACCGACTCTAAACACAAGGAAGCGATTGCCCTTTTCACCGTCAGAGTCTGCCAATGTGTGTGCCAACAAACCTATCTTGGCACGCAGCTGATGCGACCAACATGTGCCTTCATCTCTGAAAGTGAGTTTTAAATCTAAGAGCTGTAAAGATCATTCGGACGGCAATTCACGCGTGAAAGTTGGTCTCCTGCCATAGTCATTAAGATTTTTCAAAAGGTTTTAACTGTTAGTACTGCTAGCCGGGTACGTTTGTTTCTTCAAGACAAGGAAGTTATCGACATATCTGAAATTCCTGACGACATTAAAGTTTAGACAAAATTCGTTGAGGGCTTTACCGCTGTGCTGGCTTCTAGAGCGTCCGTTTCCAATGCGGTAGGTACCAGATTCGATTTCCAAAGCCGACCGGGAACCACCGGGTTTTCCTAAAGGCTAGAGGAACACACCGACATGGCGCTCGGTTGTTCTTGGGTACTCGTCTCGAAAGGTGGCCGCATAAGATTCCGTAAAGGCGCCTGGGCGCACCTTAAAGGAACCGACAACTGATTTTTCTCGACCCAGTTTTTTTACGGCGCGACAGGAAGCTTACCCTTCGCAGTGTTTGTAGCTGCAGGGGTTTATCCTAAAAGCACGTAGTTATTTTATAAGCAGTATTTTTCGATCTGAAAGGCTCCAAACACGCATGAAGGCTTGCTCCAGCAACGCTGAGAATTGATAGCGATGCCGCTAGCCCTTGTGGAAGCTGTCGTTCTGCTTTCGCAGGAGTTACTGTAGCTATGCTTAACCACAGGGGCGTAGCCACGTTAGGGCACACCGGGCCCGTGCCCCCCCCCCCCCCCGAAATTTTTTTTGCCATAGCATACAGAGCAGAAAATGACACTAGACCACATCTGCCTGCTCGTCCCCACTACAGATCAAGGAGGTGCCCCCCCCCCGAAAAAAATTTCTGCCTACGCCCCTGCTTAACCACCGTTATTTTGAGCTTTCCAACCATTTTTGAAAATAGCAAGCTGTTACAATGAGATGATGTGGCTTTATACACCTTCTCGGTATTTGTACAGCGTTGTGTGCGCCTGCGCCCAAGGTTGCCTGCGCCTGTGACATGGATGGCTTGTCCCGGCATGGGATCATTACGCCAAGCGAAGGCAGCGCCACTTTGTTGCATACAACTAACGCAGGCCTATATGTACATTTTTATGGAGTAATATCTTTTAAATAAAGAAATGAACAATATTTCAGTACTAACACAAAAGTCATCGAACGCATACACCAATGAATGGTCACGTGACCGGCTTCATCGGACCGTTTATGATTTTGCCGCCAGAGGCGCCAAAGGTCATTTTTCGCGACACTCAATGAAGAAATACAAATATAAATCCACCTCTCACAAGATAAACAGGGTTGGTTTGAGTCAATGCGACGGACAATCTTTCCATCAGTGCAGTCATCTCATTTCATGTTCTGGGCAGTTGTCGGTCCCTTTAACTCACCACAGCCTCGGTGAAATAGTCGAGCCTCCGCCGCTGTTGTAGAAGGCAGATAATTGCTGCCACCGGGTATCTACCGGTAAAATAGGTACAAGCGCACTTCTGGCCTGGTTCTCGGCAGAACGAAGTACATAGTTGCTTGGGAGGGCACCCACCCTGAGGGCATGGGACCGCCAGACCTAAAGATAAGGTCATCCTCTTTTTTGTTTTACAGCATAGCTGTTATGGTTGACGTTCGCCGTGTGTCGTAGATAGAAAATTATCATCATCATGGAACGGCCCGCTCTCAATCGCGCCAAACACAGATAGTTAACAGGAGAAGCTGAAACGTGCGGCCTCGGTGCTTGTCCCTGGTTTAATTCCGATGGTTCGTATAAGTCTCCCTCAATTACTGGTTACGTCAGTACAGAAATCTTAATCGGTGTTTGCCGCTCGTGTGTTGCCTTCTTGCCAGTGTGGTGAGCGGTGGGATTTGCCCAATTTCTGTGGCAGATGCGCGCTATAGGAGTTGTGCAGCAGAGCTGTTATGGTCGAGATTTGCCGTGTACAGAGAGAGACAGAGAGACGAGACTCGAACCCGCGTCCCCACGATCCGAAGGCGAGCGTTGTAACCACTCGGCTATCCAGGCACGCCAGCAGAGCATATAGCATAGCCTTGTATAATATAGTATAGCAAGGGGATGGGAAAGGGAAGTGCGGGTGAAGAGGACAAATGTAAAGATAAGGGGAGGGGAAGGAGGAGGGTAGAACGAGTACAGAGAAAGAGAGAGGGCAAAAAAGAGAAGGAGAGAAATAGATAGAAAGAACGGGAAGGAATTGAGAAAAAGATAGAAGGTGAGAGAACGACTACAGAGAGAGAGAGAGAGAGAGAAAGAAAAACACCGAAAGAAAGAAGAAAGAGAAAAAAAAAGACAGAAATAAAGGGAAGAAAGAGGGATAAAGACTGAAAGACAGAGAAGCAAACAGACGCAGAGAGAAAGAAATAGAAAGACGAGGACTGAAATGAAATGAAAAAAAAAGAGAGAGCAATCATACCAATGTATAGTATAGTATAGGAAGGGGTGGGAAACTTACAGGTAAGAAGGTAAAAAGCCTAGCCAAGCCAGGACCAGCTAGGTGCCCGCCAGCTCTGCTGTGACCCAGCCTAGCGTGACTTAGCGCAAGCTGCGCAAATTTTCTTTTTAAATTAATCGCAAGGTTTCGGTGGCGAACTCTCATCGTGTTCCTTTTCCGTTTGTTGTCTTTTTCCACGCTTGCGCATTTCGATAATATTCTTAATCAACAGTAGCCTTCTGTTAAGCAGCTACAGCAACAATGATAGCTTAATATTAATTTCCGGAGTTTTACGTGCCAAAACTATGATATGATTATGAGGCACGCCGTAGTGGAGGGCTCCGGAAATTGCAACCACCTGGGGTTCTTTAACGTGCACCTAAATCTAAGTACACGGGCCTCAAGTATTTCGCCTTCATCGAAATGCGACCTCATCGGCCGGGATTGAACTCGCGTTTTCCGGGCTAGTAGCCATGCGTCATAACCACTGTACCACAGCGGCGGCACACAATGAAGGCTTCGATTTGTTCATTAGTGAGTGTTTAATTTTCACCTTGTGCGCCTATTTTCGATGATGTCCAGAAAAGAAGACAAAAGGTGACATAATCGAAGTCTCATAGCAGGGAAGTTGTTGATAAGTATCTGCCAAACGCGTGGTTCCTGTGTGCTTAAAACGCTTTCGAGGTCTTTCAATTGTCAATCTCTAGTGCAGGCGATATATGTCGACAGGGCCACCCTCACTTTCTTCTGTTCGGAGAGGGTTACGGGGAAGGAAGAAGACAGGTGCGAGTAGAAGTGCGCATGGCTTCCATCGGAGAATGGACTTCTGGATTTGGAGGAGAGAGTGAGGGTCAGAAGGCGGCCAGGATTTCGCGGTCTGAAGATTGAAGGTTTAATCGGTCGAATTAGATGCACTCCTACACTATATGTCCTAAATTCCAGTGCACTGTAATGCTGAGGGCAAACTTGCGCACATTTTTTTTTTACAATGCACTGCAGTAATAACACGCCCGTCACCGAGCCGCGTCCATGTTGCGAAGGACTTCAGCGGTGGTACTCGCGTGCGCTGTCTGGATGCTATGGGTCGGGTATTGAATCCATTGAATCGGGTAAACCATTGAATCGGGTAAGCTGCTAGCGAGCGCTCCGGTTCAATCGCGGCACACCTGTGAACCACAAATAACTTCCTGCAAATTATGAACGTGAGCTCAGAACGGTCAATTAGCTTTTGCAGTGCGTTGTCGTAACCTTGACTGCTATCGTCCTTTGGTACTGATTCGGACATCGTCATTATGGCTGCTATCGGCCTATCGGTTGTGCCGATGAAAAGAGCACATTACGTAAATATAAAGTTTTTCAGTTCTAGATATTGTGGCTTTTAATTCCGGCGGATTTCCGTGTATGTCATGCGAATAGACAAATAAACTTCATTCAAATACTGCCCCGGAGATCTGCACCACCGACACAGCTGGATCGACCCGGTTCACTTGCGTCACCGCTTCATTTTAGGCCTGCACACAGTCCGATATTGTTATAAACGGTGGCCACGTTCCCGATTAATCATTTTCGAGGCTGCTACTTGCAGTGAATGCTGATTCGTTAAGTCTGCGAAAGTAGATGCGGCCAAAGGGATAATACGCATGTCATCAAGAAAAACTTTGTCTTGCGCACTGAACAAACGCCAATAACTCTAGTTTGGCTTCGTTCTTCTCCTTAAGTCGCCCAATAATTTAAATATGCCCGATAGCGATCGATTCATAGATACAGTTCCGCTACGCTTGTCTTTGCATGTTTAAATTTTGTTGTGCGGCTCCCATCGAACCAAGACATCCGGGTTTAAATATCATGCGTCCATATATACCCATAACCGGCAACAATACTGCTTCTCTTAGAAGCACCATTGCATATATGGGCGTGGTTTGCTGAGAGTTTGGTCATACGCTAGATAAACACATAGTATAAAAGCGTGCAGTTACTTGCGGGCGAGGTCAAATAGCGGGTTTACGCGTGCGCAAGCTTGTGAACTTGAGTCGCCTTCCAGCGGCGCGCTTGAACTGTGCTGGGTGTTTCGGGCTACTTATTACAACAATCATTTCGAGCTGCAACCCTTACAGGTACGTCCATACATGGGCGATGGAAAGAAACGCGAACAGAGCGGCGCGCTGTTTTAATCGCGCTCTGACCTTGGTGGCAATAAAAATATGCTAGAGTTGTCCTTCATTATATCATGGGTTACGCTAGTAGCTTTTTATTAGCATCTAGGTACCCTTTGAAAAGAAATGCGAAACATCAGAGTGCGTAGATGCCGCACTGTTCGCGTTTCTTTCCATCTCCCCGGTACATAACGCCTTGCGTCCACTACTCGTATGGCTTCAATGCGCCCATTCAAATCATTCTGAACAGATATATCGATGTATCAGCCAAATGCCAGAGGCCATCATGTATTGTACTATTTCCTTACGTCGAAACGTTTTCGTAAATCTGCTGCCATCCTGACCGACAAGGCTATTAGCAAGAACTGGTGTACGCAGCAGTTCTATACCACTACGTTCAATGCAACTGTTCGACGTGTGATGCCCACCACAAAATGTTCACTTATATCTTCGTAGACGTCGCACGCATTGCCCATGCGATGCGAAGCGCCATACCAAGAATACATGTAGCTCAGAAACCGACCCCTGCAGGCCTCAGTGTCTAATACCCCTGTCACACAGGGCAGCTTAAGTGCACTTGTAGGGAGTGCACTTCGCCGCTAGTGTCATTCACACGCTGTCACACGGGAACGTTTAGTGACACTCGCTGCAAAGCGCACTTGCCGGCGAGTGCGTTCGCCAAACTCACTTCGCCGAGGCGGAGTGTCTAACCTCGATAGCAGTGCTCGAGAACAGATAAGTTATTATACGAGGCTGAGTTCATAGTATTTTTTAAACTATCGCTTTCGTTATTAGGAATATTTTTATGCATTAAAACATACTATACCACTCAAAACTACTTTGTTATTCTCGTTCTCGGGCAGTTTACAGCCACGGCCGCCAGGGGCATGCCCAGCACACGCCGTGCAATGGCCGCATCCGCTGTCTTTCTACCTAAAGTTTATTTTAAAGGCTGCTTATAGCTGTAACACATTATTACGTAAGAAACGTCGCATGAAATAACAAATATCTGCTGCGCTACTTAATTACCCATCGCCATTACCATCATTTCCAAAGCACACTTCCCTTTCTCGTGTAGCAGCGTGCCACCAAAGTGACATTCTGGTGGCGTAAGTGCACTCGATCAAAATGACACTAAATTTGCCAGTGTGACCGGGGTATAACTACGGTGTCAAAATGCACTATTAAAGACGATAGTCTTTCTTGGGGAACTTAAACGCAGAAATTTTGGTCTGTCTTTCTGTTTGTCGGAACGTCCCTCGATTCAGCCACTCGGCCAAAGTTGAACCACTTGCACAAGGGCCAGCCATCGTGAACGGCTCACTAGGTTCATAGTTGTGTACATGGTTGATCAAAAAGCAAACATTACGCATATCTGAGGCGCAACATCACTAGGTAAGTATTAGGTGGTGTGTTCCTTTAATAGAAAATACATAGATACGTAATTTTAGAGACCCTAGTTTCTTAAGCTGTGCTGAAAATGCGACTGCGCCGAAACTTGGCTTCCTCCGTGCCCTCTGCGCGAGCTCATTGTTGTGTTTCGGTTTCAGTTCAGTATTGCACTGTACGAGTGCCATGCATGGGGCGCCGCTCAGGCATTCCTGCTTTACCCAGGCAACGTGAATATAAAAGAGTGTGTGGAGAGTACTCGTTGAGTGCGGACGTTTCTTCTGCTTCGGCGCTTCGCGCCAAACCGCGTGTTCGGGCTGGCTGGCGTCCCCGCCGGTCGCGTTGGTCACCGCCGGTCTTGCCTGCTGCTGCGCCGGGACTACCAGCCCGCAACACAGCATTCACGTTTCCCGACGTATTGCCAGATGGCGTTCATATCTCACGCAGCGCCTCTTCTATCGTCTTTAGACGACATTTGCAGCGAAGCACGCAGATACGCGGCCAATTTTTTGGACGAAGCGACACTCCTTGTCTTCTCTCCTCTCCTTCCTTTCATCCCGTATTCTCATTTTCTCTTGAGTAGGGTAGCAAACAGGGCGCGCGTCTGGTTCACGTCCCTGCCCTCCCCTCTCCTCGTTGCTCCATCTCTCTCTGTCGTGTTGCAACAGCTACTTAAAGACGCTCCAGCTTTATCTCCCGTAAACTTAGTTTTGGGCTGGGCACAATTTGTCTCTTTTTTTCTCCTTTCCGTCTTTCTTTGCCTTGACGAGTTTTCTTCAGAATAATGTCTCTTTTTAGAATTGTCCGTCATTTCGCACCTGGAAAGAGTACTCGTGATAATTTCGGCAGCTACACGCTTACCACGTTGAATTCTTGTCTATAACAGCTCTGAGCAAACAGAACATAGTGTCGATATCTTGAATACCAGCTTGCGTAACTTTCTTTTTTTTTTTTTTGGTAAAGAGGGGCGGCTTTCTGTCGGCAGTAATTTTTAAAACAACGACGCTGAAATCCAGGGGTCCTTACTGAGAATAAAGGTTTCTCTTTGCAACATTTCATTAATCTTCAGGAGGCATTTTATTTTCAGTGACAAGTTTGACCATGCCAGAGGTGTATAATCAAATTTATACAAATCTGCCCTGCAAGTAATAGTAATAAAAAAAGCTACACTGGCGTTTGTTCGAATCCAAATTTATGAATAATATGTTTTCCGTGCGCACTCTCTACCTGCGGCATGCGTTCCGTAGACATTGTTCTTTTCTTTCGCAGAAACATAAAGCAGGGTCATTAAGGTCGAGATTTGTACCCTATAAGGTTGGCGTGCGTGAAGACGCTTTGTGTGTCATTTCTGGCGCGTTCATCGTTTGAAAATTGGGGGGAAAATACTCAGAGATACTCTAACGACCATTTGGAAAACGCATTCTTAGATGCTTGAGCGACCGGTTCTTTCGAAAAGAATTGTCCTTAGTCATGCAAGCTAACTTTAACTGCGGCAATGCGAATGTTGGGCGTGCTGTTCCCGTGGGATGCGTTCATATTCGGTAGCCTATGGAAAAGGCCACGGCTGACGACTGGATGAAAATTCACTTCGAATAAAAGGTGCTCTGCTCGGTGCTCTTAGTGCGCCTAAATCCTGCACGGCATCCTAAGTACCTGCGTCTGAACACAACTGCTTATTCAGGCTTATATATTGCGCATACGGAGCAGCTATATTGTTTCGCTTTATAACGACATCGAGCAATGGACAATTTCAATTCACTTTACCGACATTACCTTCCCAACAGAGAAGAGAACGCGAAACAAACAACTGCTATAATGAGGTCTACGGCGTAGCCCTCACTCAGTGTTGTCACATGCAAAACAGAGATCCGGAGAGTCTTCATCAAAACCTTTAAAACGCGCGTCGTTCAAGACAGCAAGGATATGCTAAACGCGGCACCACCAGTTACCTCTGCTCAGCGTCATGGGAACGAAATACGTAGGTATGACGGCAACATGACTGACTTAGTCGTGGCTGCATTACACTGGTTTCTAGAATGTTTGTGATTGGCATCGGTGTTTATGTTAGGGAATTCGCTGTCTAGACTGTCAAGAGAAACCCTGAAAGAGCTCCTACTGCCATGGCCACCTCTACAAAGTCATTGTATTGAAGCCGCAGAGAAAGTGCAAATAATAAATAAAGGCCAGGAGGCTAACCAGGTTGGGCGTATCTTCCGCATTACACGGAGGAAGCCTCGACTGCTGACCCGCAGGTCGCGGCAATGGAATCCCGGCCGCGGCGGCCGCATTTTCTATGGAGGCGAAAATGCTTGGGGCCCTTGTCTTTAGATTTAGGTGCACGTTAAAGAACCCCAGGTGGCTGAAATATCCGGAGTCCTTCACTACGGCGTCTCTCATAATCCTATCGTGGTTTTGGGACGTTAAACCGCAACAATTATTATTATACGTGGAGGAAGCGATATGCGAGGAAAGGGAAGAGGCAACTATTATGGCCGCCGACTGTATATGTGGCCAGGCTGGCTAGATTAATCGTATTTGTGTGCCTGTGTTCATTTGAGTGTGCGCGTGTGTGGGTACGCTCCCGTGTCCCTTCATATTACAATATTTAATGTCCGTGTACTTAGATTTAGGTGCACGTTAAAGAACCCCAGGTGATCGAAATTTTCGGAGCCCTCCGCTACGGCGCCTCTCATAATCATATCGTGGTTTTGGGACGTTAAAACCCGGATAATATTATATTATTAAATATTACAATAAGACTCACTAATTACTACTGGCCCGTAAGTACGTAAAAATAAAGAGTGCGCATTCGTACGGCAATGTCCCCAATGCAGGCGTTATATTTTACGGCTCTCGTGGCAGCGCCGACATTTTTCGCGGTTGGGGAATAGCTGTTCACAAACTGCAAATCTGCAGGTCGCCTGACACACGTCAGACGACCTGCAGTCAACAGCCGCATTGGCGATAAGGTTGCTGTTTTTAACACGAAAGTGTTTTATGCCGGGGTCCACCAAGACTTTCATGACGTATTTCCGTCATGGAAGTACGTCAGAAAAATGAACGCCATCAGATGGCAAAGAAAAAAAACTATAAGGAAAACTTCCGTTGACGGGAGTCGAACCCATGTCTTCGCGGTCCGCGACGATGGCTGGCGGGCGTTTAGCCCACTGAGCTACCGCCAAACACATTGCCGCCAAACACAGCAGCCTGAGGATGGATGGGTGGATGGATGCCATGAGCGTCCCCTTTATAACGGGCGGTGACATCTGTGCCACCAGGCTCGACCCCCCTTCCTTAAAAAAAAAAAAACGCGCCGTTTCTACGACCGTCCGATTCGGCGCATTTCCAATACAAGTTTAATTTCGTCAACGCTTTAACACACCATGAGGTGGCGGCTTTAGCCAAAGCCTCTCTCATAGCATCCATCTATATCGAAAAATAGCTCACCGACGCTCGCCTGGCTGTCGCACGTTCCCCGCTCGCCCTGTGAGAAGTAACGGCCAAGCAAGAGGGAAGACACGACGCGCCTATATATATATAGCGTTACTCTTCGCATTTCACGACGCTTTGAAAGAGCGCATATCGAGTATCAATGTTTATTAATGTGCTTGTTGATGCCATCTGCGCGGGATTCACCATATGCGGTGTCCACGTATATGTTAAGAACTTCAGCTATACCGCAAGGGTTATATCATTATCATGGGCGTTAGTCATTGGTACGGAGATGTGTCACTAGGCGTCAACGTGGGTGCGATGCGTCCACATCAAACGGTGCTATATCTGCCAAACAACAGTAGACATTGTACAAGCTCTCATATACCAATGCACTATAAACAATAAACTACTTCTGGGACGACAGGTTTCACTTTCGTGTTATACCGATTCCTATGACGGAGCGATCAGCTATCTTTTTTTTGTACATTTCCTACCCCCCCCCCCCCTAAATGTCGCACTAATGTTTTCAATTCTTTCACCAGATTGAACAGCAACCAATTTCTATATAAAGGCGGTTACAAACAGCACCCTTCGTGTGAGTGTTCCTCGTGGCTTTTCATATACTCTTAAAATAAAAGCGCGTCTTTTTTATATTTTATTTCCTATAGTCTATTCATTCGGCCTGCAATCGAGTTTTCAGTTTTGTTCACGGAACATATTTTATGCGTTGTAAATTGCTATAAATGTTAATGCGGAATTTATTTTCACGTGTTCATACTATCGTCGCTGCTTCTACGTGTGTCTGTGCGTTGGAGGGAGGGTGCGGTGGTCATTTTAGAATAAGGAAGGAGCATGAGGTAAATCCGGCCGCAGAATTCAGTCTTCAGACGTGCCCCTGGGCAGGGTCCCCGCACGCACGCTTCGTACATGCGAAGCAACCTTTCAGGCGCCTGGTCGCACCATGCGCATGCCGTGCTTGCGCGAATACAAACGATTTGGTGCGAGATAAAGCGGGCGGAGCAGCTCGAGAAAGCTTCTATGCCAAGAACGAGAAGTGTAGTCCGCTTGTCCATTGTCTGCCTTCGATTAACGGCGAAATACGAAAGAAGAAACAAGCTGGTCTCTAGAGGTATATATTGATCCCGCTTGGCCGTGGTGGGTGAACAAATCGATGCGTTATTTTTGAGAGACGTCTTTTCTCATGCCAAGTGGCGATTCGCTGTAGCTGACCTTCCAACAAAGCGTGATTGAAGTCGTATGTCAGCACCGCAGAACTTTTTAGTTGGAGAGGGCGAACGAGGGGGGAAAAATAGAAAGAGTTGGCCACGCGGTGAGCAACGACGGAAACTGCTTCTTGAAACCTTTTCCTCCCACGAAGCACTGAAATCAGTCCGCTGAGGAATTTATGACTGCGTTTACAAGAGTGTGAGCGGATATTTCATCCAACGCGTTTTCGTTTTTCTTTTTTTTTTCTTTTTTTTTTGCACACCGAGCTTGTTTCTGTTTTTTCTTTCGCAAATTTATGCGACATTCCTTAGACACTGACAACATCGATGTTATTGCAGCGCTGCTAATCTTAGCCAACGCTTGGAGCCGTTGCACATGAGGGGGAAGAATAAGTGCGCTGCGCTTTAACATCTACTACGATTAAACGGTTATCCGCTTACTGCTGTACAGAGTTTCCTTTCGTAATGAAACACTCAATGAAATTTTTTGCAAGGGGACACGCTCGGTTTGCACAAGTCTCCTATTTAATAGTAATAACAATAGGCAATTGATTATACTGTGTTTGACTGTTCCAGTTTCAGAAAGAAGGCATGAATGAGCATTGTCTGATGGCGCTCAGGTTAATTCCTTAGATTAATAAAAATAGTCTAGGGAGTTTAATACAGAAAGTGTCCCAAAAGCCGGGTGAATTCGTGGTTGTAAAAGGTTTACTCCGACTTAACACAGCAGGTATTAACAAAATAACGCAGATGTTTCTCCACATCTGCAGGTGGCATCCTCAGCATACACTGGCAACAAATGAGCGAAGGTCGCCCAGTCCACTAGTCACATACGTCCTTTTAAACGTCCGGTAGGGGGCCGTGGCTGTTGTGGCAATTCGAGGTGTCGCTATAGGATGAACCGCGATTCTAGGAGTTTTCTTTTTCCCCCACTTTCGGTCTTTAATACGCAGCTATTTAGGCTCTGCTTTGGGGTATTTTGAGCGTTCACCCTGCATTACTCGGCTTATATTTTTTTTTAAACTGAGGAGCCGTTCCACGTGTTTTCGGATAAATCCGAAAAAATTCGATAAACACTCGCCGGTAAAATTTTTGACAATTCGGATTTAGCCGATAAACTCCGATTTTTAACAGCATATATGACCCTGTTCCGTTCTTTATCGAAAGGGCATGTTCTAAGCGGTCACTGATACATCTGCCGATTTGGCCGATATAAACTTTGCCTGGCGCACCAGTTCTGCCGTGCACTCTGTCATGCTAGGATTGCACTGCACCAGGCTGTTGGACTTCTTGGCAGCCTCTTTTGAAGCAAGTGTCCGGCGGCACGCACGATGCCAGGTAACCATCAATTATACCGGAAATACCTGCATGAGGTCAGTGCGAAAGATATTGCGACGATAAGCTCTTCGATGAAAGACCGCCCCATTTCCATCACTATCGACGAGTCGCCGGAACTCTGTGGACGTCCGGCAATGGGGGTACTTGCAACCTTCAACCGGCGATGGTGGTATACTTGCAACCTGTTTAGCGCCGAGCTTAGTCATGTTTAGTCTAACAACACAGTGTTACAAGGTGTAAGTTGATCAAAGAGAGAGAGACGAAAAAAGGAAGGCCGGGAGATTAACCAGATATTAGCATGTGGTTTGCTACCCAGCACTGGGGTGGGAAATTTGGGCAAGAAAAAGGATGTAGAGGGAGAGAGAAAAAAAGAAACGCATACGCACACACACAGGATAAGAAACAACACAAACAGGATGGGCGTTCTGATTAGAGTCGTTCAGAAAGGCCGGTCGATCGCAAGAACCGCAGTAGTAGCGCTTGCACGGCCTCCTTCTGCGACGTTGCGTCCTGTCGATGGCGTAGAATTCTTTCCTCCGACAAAGGTCGGTCATCCAACTCATTGAGTGCGTTGCAAAGGGATAGTCGTTGTGCACTATACTGTGGGCAGTCGCAAAAAAAATATGCCCAATTGTTTCTGCGCTGCCACAGTGGTCAGAGGCTGCGGTGTCGGCCATTCCAATGCAAAAAGCATATATGCGTTGGTAAACGCAACGCCCGACCACAGCCTACACAAAAAAATCACAGCATATCCACGTGGTGAATGATGATGAGTGGGACGAAGCTCCGGAGAGAATCATCGGTAAACCGTGAATGTTATGTGTAACGCCCCATCAATCATCATATGAAGAGTGAGAAACACTGTGTGTATATTACAAACATGAAACTTTTATTTTTCTTAATTAGATGATGCTTGGCTTGCGTTGCCCCTTCATGATCACGGCTTTATGGTCCGTAAAGTGAAGGGACAGCGGTTCTTGTACGGGTTGCAACTGGAAATTAGAAAATACCAGGTCTATACACGTCCCTCGGATGGTCTTCTCGCCGCAGCCGTGCAGCTTGTCGAGCAGCTTCGGCCTCTCGGGCTCGAACGGCGGGGTCTTCTCGCCGCAGCCGTGCAGCTTATCGAGCAGCTTTGGCTTCACGGGCTCGAACGGCGGAATCTGCTTCGCGGCGTCGACGTGCAGCTTCGGCCTCGCGGGCTCTCACCTCAGGATTCTGTCTGCGAGCGCGCGCTGCCGCCGCCTTCCGTGCACTCCGTTCCGCAGCCTTGTCTTCCATCTGGCGACTCCGAGCTAAAGAGAAAGCGTGCCAAGAGGAAGCCTCATGGCGCGTTACTTCTAAAATGTTGTCTTCGGGTGTCGTTGAAAACACGAGGCTTAGTAAAGAAGAAAGAATGCCACACAGGCGAACACGCACGACAGTCCACTCGTCAACGTCGTCTTCTTCTTCTACTGCATACCATAACGCGCGCTTTTCACGAACTAGAGGTGGCTACTACAAAGAAACCTACAAACGGAGGATGGACAGACCCACGGCATAAGGAGCTTCGCCCCTAAAAGTTGATCAGTAATTATATAGTACCATATAGCCTATACAGTGATTTAGGCTAGTTAGATAGTGTGGTATCGTTGCTGTAAGAACGTTAAGCACGAGACCCTAAGAATGCATACGACAGGACACGCGGACGCTTCGCACATGTTTTCGCATAGATCTCCTGCAAGTCTTACAGACACAGTGCACGCACGCGGGCATTTTCTAAAGCATATAATCGCCGTGGTCGTGTATTTTCTCGCTTAATATTGTGTAGCTTGGCCCTTGCGTTATTGCCCAGAGTTATGGAGCGGTGTCGGGCGCGTGCGGCACAATAACAACCTACGGAGCCACATGTTCTGAGCGTAAGTGCAGCATATCAACCGCGACACGCGAAAACACGAATCTTTAATAATGTCGAAAGGTGCAGCGCCCAGGAGGTTTGCCAGCGTCCTCTAATATTTATTTTTCGTCACCCGCATCACTGAGCAACAGCAGGGGGCACACAAAATGGGGAGTGCCTCGAACCCGTTTTGTGTGATACTTGCGTCGTTTACGTTTTTTTTTCTCCTGCGTGTGTTTGATGTATTAATCGATTTACGATTATATGCGGGGAGTATGTATACTGAAGATAGTGTACACAGAAGAATACCTGTTGTCGCCGGAACTACAGAAGCGGTTCCCTTAGAGGCGCTGTTTGCGTTTTGGCTGTTATTTTTCACAGACACCTTGTTAATTGATTTTGTTTACTTTGATTAAAAAAAGAAGATATATTGGCAGCGCTTGAACGGGGCTCGAACTAAAGTTTAGGTGTCCTCTCATGCAACTTAATTCGCTTATTTTTAAGCAGCTTTATATGAGCGGAACACCGTAGCCTACATTCCGTTTACCCAGTTAAGCCACACGGAAACACATCCTTCCATGGGTTATAGGACTAAGCGTTAATAGATAGTTGGAGAATTGGGGCCCCAAGGAGCTTGGGGACCCAAGAAATTTGCGAGCCGCCAGGGCGCATGCGCAGAACCCAAGCCACTCTTGGGCTCTTGCGCTCGCGTTGTCTGAAGACCCAAAAATTGAAAACTAGCGTGTGTCCCCGAGGCGTCTTGGGTCGCCAACGAGACGACACAGACACAGCGCGGGCCATGAGACAGTATGGCCTGCGTCTCGCATAATTTTAATTTCGCCACGTGTGGCGTCCCGTGCGTTTGACCCAACACAGCCTGCGTTTGACCCAGTTCTCAAACTCTGCTGATCCTCCGAACGCAAGGGCAGCCTACTCAACGCCGCTTGGGGACCCAGTTTCTTGGGTCCCCAAGTCTCAAACTTTCTAATGTCGATGACAGTAGATACACAACATGGCAGCGGCCCGTAATTTTAACAGCAAAGCTGTTCTAGCTCGGCGTAATGTGTCGTGAGCCAAAATTATCATCATCATGAACCGGCACGTGCTCTTTTTGTCCTCTTCTTCATCTTCTGCTTCGCTCTCAGGGCACGTGCGCCGATTTGTCCGGCGTATAGCAAGGGGGGAAGCACAAAGCGAAGGAGAGATGTGAAGGTCAGGAGAAGGGCGAAGAAAAAAGCGGTGAAAGAAACAGAGAGAAAGATATAAAGAGAGAAAAATTTTAGCGAAAAAAAAAATTCCTCATGAAGCGGCAAGCTTCGAACCGGCGTACACAACGATCCGAAGGCGATCGTCTTAACCACTCGGCTATCCAGGCACGCTGACCGAACGTAGCATAGCATTGTATAGTATCGTAGAGCAAGGGCGTAGAAAAGGGAAGTGGGGGTGAGGAGGAAAGATGTGAGACTGAGGAAAGGAGGAGGGGAGGGAGTAAAACGTAGCATATATAGAATGAGAAAGAGATAAATAGAGAGAAAAAATGCAGAAAGAGAATTATAAAAAGAGAAAGAAATAAATAGAGAGAAGAAAAGATAGAAAGAAAGAGGAAGCAAGCGAGAAATAGAGAGAGCGAGACAACGATAAGTAAGAAAGAAAAAGAAAGCGAGAAAGGAAGAAATAAACAGAGACAGAAAAGGCAGAAAAAACAGAGACGAGAGAAAAGGAAAGAGAGGGAGAAAGAAAGAGAAAACTAAAGAGAAACAAAGAAGGCCGCCCAGCTCCATAGAGAACTATAGAGAAATAGGTTGCCCAGCGAGCGGCGATGGGCCCGTGCTTCGCTGTGCCAAGCTTTGCTCGACTTAGTGCAAACTTCCCGCATTTTTTTTCCACGATGGTGCTTTTGAATCTGTGCTAGGAATACTGTGCGCGAAGCTATTACAACGTGGGCGCAAGTTAACTACCCTATTAGGAATTGTTTACAACGTATACAATACCTAAAATTTTTAATAAAACAAAAACCGCTTTGTTCGTTACAATTGGAAAATTTATTACATATTTTATTTGTGTCGTTCGGGGTATCAGAGACATGACCTCAACAAAAGTTGGCCGTCCATACGTTATTCGGGACACATTTTCCAGGAGGCTGGTTGGGGCGTCGTGGCCCCCTAAAATTTCCTGCAAGGAGTCCTGACGCCCAGCGACTAATTACTATACTAGACAGCTCCTATAACGCGAAACCTGGCGAGGTGCGAAGCACCAGTGTTTCCCAGAGGGACACGTCAATAGCAACGAGAGGACAGCGTCCTCTCATTGCTACAGACGGCGTCGCAGACAGCGCCCATCGCAAACAGCGTCCATCGCAGAAACAGCTTTTCCTGGGCCTACGCGCCGTCTTATTTGCCACTTGCTTTACCGTGACGGGCGAGGACAGGAGACACGATGACAGGCTACGTCGACAGGAGACGCCGACAGCCCATACGCATAAGGTGCTTCGCACTTAAAATAATAGTGAGTAATGGTGGTGCTTACATGAAATGTTTGCAATGCATAACCATTACCCGACTGTAAGGAGCGAAATGCTTTTTGTTTCATTATAATTGGTTAGGTATTACAAAAGTTATAAACAATTCGTAATAGGGAGTTACTTTCCGCCCACACCATGTATACGTGGCGTTCTACGAGGTGTTTTTTTAAAAGCGAAGCTGTTTATCAAATCGTTCCTTGTTCGGCTAACAAAAAAACTATCATCATCATAAACGGGTATGTGCCACATGAAGAAATGAAGAAGGCAAGAGTTAGCCCAACAAATGGCTGCGAAGCGACGGCGGTGAGCTGAAGACCCCGAGTACGTACAAGGAGAGGATACTAGGGAACGGGAAAGGCAACGGCGGCTGCGAGAATACCCCGAAGCAATGGAAGGCCTACACTAACGACGACGTGCCCGTAGATCTATGAGAGGCGCGAACGCTTGGATTCAGCGCGAGGTTCTCTCTCTGCATTTTGGACATCCGCGTCGCGTCTGTGACTGTCTGTGGTTTAACTCGAACCTCTCTGCACTGAGAATCAACGTAGAAACAACCTAGCATCACCTAGCTAAAGCCTAGCAACGACCTGTAGAAGCAACCTAGAAGCAACCTGCATCACCTAGCTAAGGCGTAGAAACAACCTAGAAGTAACTAGATTAGTGTTCAGAATCGTCCAGTTTCACTGTTTGAAGCCTTGCGCGGCTTAGTGCAAGTTTCGCCAATTTTTTTTGTTTTTTTTAGAAAACACAGATTAAAAAAAAAAATGCTGTGACCGTCAGGCTCCTGTTGTCTTCGCTATAGCGATGCTAGACTATCGGCGAATCGACTATCGATAACATCGATAGGTTTTTTTTTTTAACTACCGGTAGTGTAAAGCAGGGGTCGGCAAGCTGCGGCCCGCGGGGCAGTACTATATGCGGCCCCAGGCATGACGCCAGAACCCCCCACCCCTCCCCTTTTGACTTCCTATCTCAAGGCCTACATAGCAGTTTTGACCTCAAATGGGTTTAGACAGCACGAAAGAAAGAAGAAAGATAGGAAGAAATAAAGTTTGAAGAAACTAGCAGAGCCATGATAACAGTGTTCGGCAGTATACATACGTCTGTGAACAGACTTTCTCGAGACTGAAGTTCTTCAAACCAAACTTGCGTTCCCGACTACCCGATGAACACCTCCACGACTTTCTACGTCTGCCGGTAAGCAACCTTGATGTAGACATTTGCGAGTTGGCTAAGAATATTCAGCACCAAAAGTCGCATTGAAAGAGAAAGGAGAGAAATGCATAACTTTTATTTTGGTAGCCGGCAGGTTGGTAGGAAAGAGGGGGAGGGAGGGAGGGAAGGAGGGAGGGAGGGGGGCAACCCCGCTCATATGGCGACCAGGCGCCTTTGCGCTCTGGCAAAAAGAAGGTTTTCTTGTTTTTTTCTTCTTGCAACCTATGTTTTTAAACTGCATCCTTGCGACATATGTGTGCTGAAAATAAACATGATTTTTATTCCAGTTTTCCACCTCTTTGCCTGCCAGTACCATCGATAGTTCTGCATCACTACTTCGCACGCGAACTCTAGGTCGAGGCGGAAATACTTTGCCGTAGATAAAGTGTCATCGAAGTGAATGATTAAGATGACCTCCTTAATTGAATTTTTGATTACTGACTTGAGGGTAGGCGTTTATATGGGAACGTTGTTGGCTGTCACAATTTATGGCATAACCACTTTTTATGAATTACTCAAGTTGCACGTAATTTTGAGATATTCATCATCGAATTTTAATGGCGATATCGAGTATCGAGCAATAGCGAGCAGGTGTGCAGTAAACGCGGCCGCTCTGTTACGTCAGACTGGAACTTCCCGTGACGAGGAAATGACGAAATTTATACATGTATGCGTTATTGTAAATCTTTACATCTTTGTACTGTGCGCATTTTACGTTCACACAAGCAACGGTTGCTTCTCAGCCTTAACGAAGGCTCAGCGTCGCCTTACTTAGAAATGACAGTTCTCCTGATCGCGTTGTGCAGTGAGATGAAACAACTTAAGGAATTTGAAGTCTAGCACGTACCCCGACCCACAATGCAAACTCTATAAGTCCAGGACATATGCTAATAAAAAAATTGTAGTATTACAACGTAATGCATTAGTTCGAGAGCTTTTGGGAAGGCGTTGTCATCCCATTTCATTTGATATCATCTTTTTTTTTAACGCGATGCCGTTAAAGATGTAGCTGACTGGGCTAGATGGTTATTCATACTGAATATAAACATTCTAAAAAGACAGGGCGTGCAAACACGGACACAAGAAAGAAGTCAGGACACCACAAACGCCGACTAACAACTGAAGAGACGCACAACGGCTGAAAAGAAAGAAGGCACGAAAACTTATCTGCGCATGCCCATGCAACAGGCGAACCTATCAATCCGGCACGCGTGGCGGTCTACGTGGAAGATAACTGTTAAGGCATTTGATTTCATCTTTATGCCAGTTAATCGACGGTTGGCTCACGCATGCGCTACTACTATTCTCGATATGCCATGCTTCAATCATCAGGCGCGTTTCTTCATTTCTATGCCGGTACAACACTGCGCATTCATCAAATTTTGGCGTGCACTTACAATCTCGACAATGTAAAGATAGATTAGGAGGTGAGCCCCCTGTTAGCGATCTCTTATGTTCCAACAATCTCTGGTTGATGCATCGGCCTGTCTGTCCTACGTAGAAGCGGCCGCAGCTGAAAGGGATCTTATACACCACACTCGTACGGCAATCAGTGAATTTGTTGGTGTGTTTTACGAAACAAATATCGGTCCGCTTCTTGTCTTTTACTCCCTCATTCTTCCTCTGCACAGCGGCACAAATCTTACCTAGCTTATTGGCAGCCGTGAAAACATCATTAACGCCGTATCTAGTTCCTACTTTCTTTAGCCTGTGAGATACGCGATGAATGTACGGTATACCTACGACACGTTTCTTCCTATCGCTTTCTGCAACCATGCTCGGACTTAACACAATAGACTTCTTTAAACGTTCAGCGACCGTGGCCACTGCATCACTAGGATACCCTACATCTAAAAGACGTCTAACCTGTGCGTTAAAGCTATCACTCATTTTATGCTCACACGACTTGGTGAGGGCTGACTTAAGGCAAGACATGGCGATGCCGTTTTTTACAACTTTCGAGTGCTTTGACGAAAAATTTAACAGCGGTTTCGAAGATCTAGGAGAATACTGCCAACACAAGTGGTTCTTTTGGAACGTTAAGGAAATGTCTAGAAATTGTATTCCATTATTCTGAGGCACCTCTTTAGTAAAGCTCAGCCCTCCTCCACTTAATTCAAATTTTTCGCTCACGGAAATTACCACCTTTTCAATGTCCTCACCACTACAAAAAATCAAGTAATCGTCCACATAACGAAAAACCTTAATAACTGAATTACCTAAGGCGCCTTCCAAAAGATTGTCAATCTTGCTAAGGTATAAATCACTAAGAACCGGAGCAACTTTAGAACCAATACATATCCCTGATTTCTGCACATAAACGCCTTCCTTCCAACCTACCAGCGTCGACTTTAAATACATGGAAAGGATTTCTAGAAATGCCCCGGTAGAAACACCACATTTTTCGGTGAAAACCGTCTGGTGCTCTTGTTCGTTAATACATTCATTTACACATTTTAACAATTCCTCATGCGGCAAAGAATAATACAGGTCTTCAATATCCATACTAAAGGCCTTACAACAGCCGGGGTTCTCCTCTGAGAGGAACTGAACTAGCGCCTGAGAATTACGCATACGAAAAGGGTCTGAAAAACTCAAAGAGGTTAAGCAGTTCTGCAAATAACTAGATACAGCGACTTGCCAGGTGCCTTGCTCTGAAACGATTGCTCGAAACGGAATCTCGTTCTTATGTGTTTTGGCTGAAAAAAAACAATTCTAAAGTAAGTGATTTGGCCTTCTTGACATTACAAGCTATTCTCTCAAGATTATGTCTTAACAAAAGGTCGACAGCACGTTGCCTAACTACCGATGGCTTAAGTTTTACCGTCCTAAAATTCTTTTCTATGGCTGTTAATGCTTTTTCTGAAAACAAACCGTCCGGCATAATTACAAAATACCCTTCCTTATCTGAAATTACTGGCCTGAGTTTCTTCTCGACACAGTAATTAACCAAAGGCCGGATAGGATCAGAACACTTCAGATGAATATTAGAACCCTTGATGCTAGCAACGCAGTCTGAAATGCAGTGGGAACGCTCTTCTTCAGGAGCAATTCTAGTGATTGTACGTGGCAAACTTAAAACGTCTATTGGTTTCAGGTTCGGCTTAAAACAGTATTTAGGACCTAAGGCTAGGGTTTTGCTGTGACTATCATCTAAGGCAGCTCCTCCAAGGACTAGCAAGTTATTTTGTGGTGAAACAGTAGAAATAATCTTCCTCTTACATGGTTGAAGTTCTCGAAGGTTTACCCTCCATATGAATTCCGCATGCTGGTTAGCTACCCTCATCCAGTCGGCGTACATCTGCTTCTGGCGGCGATCGTCACGCGAAGTCGAGCAACGGACCTTGAGGCATTCCTGGTAAAAACTCACTTGACGCCATGATTCCGCCGTCACTATGGCGCATATCCTCCTGGCATGTCCGGTAGATGGTTGCAGAAAGCCGCACAAAAGTTGAACTTCAACTGGGCAAACTCTATTTTTAGAAAACCATGAAAAAGTTCTAGCACGGACCAAGCAAATAGCAATTAACGAAGCCAAAGAGGCAGGATTGTTCAGATAAGTAGGGTAACACGGAAAAGGGCTCAGAGTACTAGAAATGAAGCTTAGAATAACAGAGAGCTGAGCTAGTTGGTAAGTATTCATTCTAAAAAGACAGGGCGTGCAAACACGGACACAAGAAAGAAGTCAGGACACCACAAACGCCGACTAACAACTGAAGAGACGCACAACGGCTGAAAAGAAAGAAGGCACGAAAACTTATCTGCGCATGCCCATGCAACAGGCGAACCTATCAATCCGGCACGCGTGGCGGTCTACGTGGAAGATAACTGTTAAGGCATTTGATTTCATCTTTATGCAAGTTAATCGACGGTTGGCTCACGCATGCGCTACCACTATTCTCGATAAGCCATGCTTCAATCATCAGGCGCGTTTCTTCATTTCTATGCCGGTACAACACTGCGCATTCATCAAATTTTGGCGTGCACTTACAATCTCGACAATGTAAAGATAGATTAGAAGGTGAGCCCCCTGTTAGCGATCTCTTATGTTCCAACAATCTCTGGTTGATGCATCGGCCCGTCTGTCCTACGTAGAAGCGGCCGCAGCTGAAAGGGATCTTATACACCACACTCGTACGGCAAACAGTGAATTTGTTGGTGTGTTTTACGAAACAAATATCGGTCCGCTTCTTGTCTTTTACTCCCTCATTCTTCCTCTGCACAGCGGCACAAATCTTACCTAGCTTATTGGCAGCCGTGAAAACAACATTAACGCCGTATCTAGTTCCTACTTTCTTTAGCCTGTGAGATAAGGAGTGCCTGTGAGATAAGGAGATAAGGAGTGTGGTGTATAAGATCCCTTTCAGCTGCGGCCGTTTCTACGTAGGACAGACGGGCCGATGCATCAACCAGAGATTGTTGGAACATAAGAGATCGCTAACAGGGGGCTCACCTTCTAATCTATCTTTACATTGTCGAGATTGTAAGTGCACGCCAAAATTTGATGAATGCGCAGTGTTGTACCGGCATAGAAATGAAGAAACGCGCCTGATGATTGAAGCATGGCATATCGAGAATAGTAGTAGCGCATGCGTGAGCCAACCGTCGATTAACTGGCATAAAGATGAAATCAAATGCCTTAACAGTTATCTTCCACGTAGACCGCCACGCGTGCCGGATTGATAGGTTCGCCTGTTGCATGGGCATGCGCAGGTAAGTTTTCGTGCCTTCTTTCTTTTCAGCCGTTGTGCGTCTCTTCAGTTGTTAGTCGGCGTTTGTGGTGTCCTGACTTCTTTCTTGTGTCCGTGTTTGCACGCCCTGTCTTTTTAGAATGAATACTTACCAACTAGCTCAGCTCTCTGTTATTCTATGAATATAAACAGCGTGGAAAAGCACGGCCAACGAGACGCAAACACACAGTACAAGCGCTGTCCTGCGCTTGTCCTGTGTGTTTGCTTCTCGTTGACCGTGCTTTTCCGCGATGTTCATCTTCGGCGTTAAAGAACTCGTTTTGCAGAAATTCCGGTATCGACATCGGCGGCGGCGGCGTCGTTCGCTTTGAGCGAAAAATCAGCGTTGTCCGTGAGAGAAAAACTGAGCAAGATGCAAATAAACAAATAATAAAAACTTGGGCTCGGGTGAGAATCCAACCCACGCATTCTGTGTGGAAAGCAGGTGTTGTACCACAGAGCCACGCTTTGCCTGAAACTGCTTTAAAAAAAAAAAACACTATATGAATGCCATGTAGTATAAGAGGAAGCTCCTTAACGCATACAATATTGCGTGGCAGAAACATAGAATCGCACCAGGTGTCAAAACATGTGAATTGCGCAACGTGTCGGTGTTTTAAAGGCCCACCCTTTACAAAGAGCTCAGACATCTTTAATCATGATTATCAGCAACAGCATCAACAAAGTTTGCAGCTGCGCGTGGCACCTTCCGAACGCATATTGGGTACTTAGCCGATTTGCAAAAAGAAGATGTATGGCGTAGTAGACACTTCGGAACTGTACTTGCAGTAGGCACATTCTAGGATAGTTTAAAACCGGGCCCGTCCCCCCCCCCCCCCCCCACCCGAATTTTTTTTTCCATGGCATACAGAGCTCAAAATGACACTCGATAACATTTGCCTGCCTGACCCCCACTTCAGATCAAGGAGGTGCCCCCCCCCCCCCCCCCCCGAAAAAAATTTCTGGCTACGCCCCTGCGTCGTTGATTGCTTCCAACCCATTACAAAAGGCTCAGCCATAATTCTTCATCGTCATCAGCCACAGAACAAAGTGCACATAAAGCCTTACAGATCTGTAGCAGGTACCACGCTTTTTCGCAGAATGACGAATAATGGCATAGTGGGTGCTTTCCTGCTTCATGAAAGTTACGATGATTTATGGCGTAGTGGGTACCTTGCACGTGTACTCTAGAAAGGGCTCCAGAAAGGCCGCTCTTCCAGCTTTCGCTGTGACTGTGCTGCGTGTTCCGCGCGGCCTGGCGATTTTTTTTTTTTTTCGCTCATTTGCCTTCCCACAGCTTGGTATTTCCTTCTTTCCCATTCGACTCCAATCCTCGTGCTCGCAGGATGAAATGAATTTTGCGACAAACTGTGTATCATTTTGCAGTCTCTCTTGACGTGTCTTGTTTGAGGAGTTCAGCAAGGTACCACTCCTACCGGTTGATGGGCTTTTTGCTTAACTGTATTGGTTACAAATTGTTCCTATTCTTTCACTGTCAAGATCTTGCTTAGAAGTGCCGTGCCAGTATTTTAGGGTACGCTGGCTTAATCTTTTCAGAGATTTCAACATTCCTTGCTGTTTTATTCGTATTATATTTCAAGTCAGTAATAACTGAAGTGACGCACATTCGCAATGACCGAATCATAATTTGGTTCCCGGTGTGCAGGAAAAATTACGGTACTGCATCCAGCGACTTCACCTACACTAAGGTCAACGTGTTTGGGAGAACAGCAGCCATTTTCTCAGGTGAAGAGGCTATTAACATGCATTTGAGCCAACGAGTTTCGCTTCAGCAACGAGTAGCGCTGGTAAAATTTTGAGCGCCCAACTTAAGCAACCACAATCTTTAATATTTTATTTAGGCAGCTCCAGCTCGTTGGGTCATTGATGAACGGGTACATAAAAGGTTTTTTTTTTTTTTCTAGTGAGGCGTTCTTACGAAGTGAGGCATAAAATGATGCATTTACAAACAAGCTAACAGGTACTGAGCGAATAGTCACGTAGCAATGATTCTGTTTAGTGCAGCGAAAATCTCCATTCACGCATCCGATCCTTCGCCCGTTCAGTTCTTTCCTCCTTCCTCTCTGTGGGCTTGCAACCCGTTCAAACCTAGCTCGATGGTTGTTTTAGGCTAATTATTGATGACGGGCGAGCCGGCAGAAAGCCGCCCCAAATAGATATTTAAAAACAGGATTACAAACGTCAGTGATTTTTCTTGATGTTATTACAGATATTTCATGCTAGCGCCTGCATCTGGCTTCTAAATACAGAATCATTTTTATTTATGAATTCTGCAATGCGCTAAGTCAGTTGGCATGATACGCCCCCGGGGGAGATAATATCGCAGTCTAACGAAAACTAGAGCAGAGTTTCTGTTAAAGCTGTCGAGGAATTTCGGGAGAGCCAAGTCACCGACTTTGACGCATCAGCCGTGTGACGTCTGTATTTATCGATTCCAAAGACAGATTATGTGGAACCTAGTGGACTTGTTTGTCGTAACTTCATATTACTGGTTCTCCGGTGCCCCTCTATTCACAAACTATGACGGGCTCTTGATAAAGGCGCCAGCGTTAAATAGGTTTAATAAGGTAAATAAAAACGACGCCTGTCTATCGTATTCTGAAAGGAGGAAATAGAAACAGAAATTAGAGATAGGAAGAAAAGTAAAGAGGAAAGAAAGGTAATACCAGGAAGGTAATACCAGGTCAGTAAGACTAAATTAAGGTAAGCAACGACAAGGAATTGAGTGCGACAGTAGCGCCAATGAAATGTAAAGTATAAAATAGCATGGACTTTGTATTCTTAGGAACCCTTATAATTCTACCGTAGGTGTCACTGATCAAATATACGAAGAGAGACACAATCATATCGAAAGAAACGCTAAAAATTGTGAGTCTGGCACTTGTTCCTATATGCCCTTGTAGGCTCTGACACAAAAGCTATTTCCGCGAGGCACTTGTTGACAGATAATTTGCACGAGGAGATTAATGTGTCCCCACACACTCAACAGATGAGAGTGGTCTCGGTGATTCAGAGGCGTTGCTACACTCCCAGATTATGTACAACTTCAGCAAACGCGACATGCAATCTTCGAACCAGGGAGCATATAGCCACACGATCTGTCCAACGCTTTGGCCTATTTACAATGCGAAGCCGCAGTGACTGCGCACATCTGCTGTGCTAAGGGTGGCAGCTCTGTGAAGGGGATATTAATCATGCGCTGTCAGTCCGGCTTCTGGTGCAGAGAATGCATCATGTATCCCACGCTTTGCTGCTGATTGTTCAACGTACACAGGCGGACCATTAGTTTCGACTCCGCATCAAGCGCGGCGATTAGTGTCTCAGGAGCTTTCAGAGAATAATATGCACCTAAATGATAGTCAACATTCTCACGCCATTACTGGTCGCACAATGATCTCGGTACGGAAGTAGTCCCCGAATTTATGACTGACTCTACTAACGCTGCATCAAAAGATTTAGGCCTATTCCTCGAGTTCCTTAGTATATTATTCAGTCACAGGCGATTTCGCTATTGTGTCCTTACAGTACTCTCGAGTACGTTATCAGTCAAACTTCTAGTGTTTTTGGTGACTTGCTAAGGTTTACGGGATCATATTCTGCGGGAGAGCAATCTTGTGTATTCGCGTGTGTAAGTGTTCGCACAAATGCCCGTCTAATCGCGCGCGCGCGAATGCGTGTGCGTGTTCGTGTGCGTGCCTGCGTGTGTGCGCGCGTGTGCTTCGGTCACGGTCCGGCTTGCGTATGCACGGTGAACTAGTAGAACCCAAATTTATTTGCACAGAGTGAAAACAGCGCCGAGTCCAGCACATCTGGCGCCAGGTGCGTACCTCCGTCGGTGCAGCAAGGACCAAATGCCGCTGTTTTGATGGCAAGGCGGGCAGATGACAGCAATCCTTGAAGGCATCCCCACACGCGGGCGACCAGGTGCGAATATTCGTGTCGGCCCGTAGGAGCCGATTCAAGGGAGCGATGGTGGAGGCGAAATTCCGACTCAAGTGGCGAAAAGTAGGAACAGAGGCCAGGGAAGCTGCGACATATGTATAACGTTAAGCACAGTACTGAATTGACGAGGACGGGACAGGGAGTGACACACACACAAGCGCTAACTAGCGCTTGTGTGTGTGTGTCACTCCCTGTCCCGTCCTCGTCACTTCAGTACTGCGCTTAACGTTATACATATGTCGCACCAACAAGGCCAAACGTCCACCCTTGCGAAGGTTACTTCAGGGACGAAGGTCTAGGTTAGATGACGCAATATTTTAAAAAGCGGGGAACATACTAAAGTAGCGATCTTGTAGAATCGGTCTCATTTTGTCGGCCATAGTCACGAAGTGAGCTCTAAGGCAACTATTACGAGCTCCATTCAGTCATTACTTTTTGTTGCTTCTCTTTCCGAAGTCAGGTTGCAGGTTTTTTTAGCGGAAGATGCCCTTCTGCTTCTTCACGTTAGTCCGGTGTTCTTGTTTGTCTTGGTGGAACCGGCGATCCTCATCAACTCCAGCATTTGCTGAGCTTTATTTTCGAGGCCGTGATGTACGCTAATTTGAAGATTTTAATGCTCGAAGCTTATAATGACGAAGAAACGGCGGGGTAAGGAGGAAAGCGGGGGGAAGAGTAAGAAATGGGGGCTCGGCGGGGCACCTGAAAGCAGCGGTCAGCAACATACCCCTCTGGGCATGCGCTTCAAAAAGGCGCCGCCTGCGCTTCTTCGAAACGCAGTCAACTTCCCGAAGGAGAAACAAATATGTAGAAGAAACAAGGGGAGAAAAAAAAGGCGCACTCTCAAGAAGTATACGTAGGTAGTGCGAGTAGCATGCAAATGGCATTAGCGTGGATTAAAGGTGCTTCCAGAGACAACAGGATGGACGCCTTAGTCCGCGCTTGAAGTCCCCACCGAAAGTGCACGCATATTATTCATGTTACCACTTTTGCGTGCTTGAAAAACCTCACGCTTTTTAAGCAAGCTGATATAAAGCAAAAGAAAAAGAATGCGCGCTGCATTAATTAATCCTTTCTTTAAAGACAAAGTGAGGTACTTACATTTTAATTTGCATTTTGTTGTTAAGGCACGCTTGCTGCTACGTTTTGTTCGGAAGTGTTAAGCAGAAGCATGCTGGCTCTACGATGTGCCTTGGTGGCTGTGTCGATACTAATAAACGATAAACCTCTGTAAGTGAGTTAGCATTGTAGTTATGAAGCAGCGGATTTTCAGTAAACGGTATGTTCCGGAAGCTATTGTGCAGCGATTAAAGCGAACTGGGAACGCAACAGCATGGTAATCACTGGAAATACTATTGTACTGTCCTTTCCAATACGGTTGTCGAAAGCTAGAAATCTGTGTCGCTCGCTATATCTCTTTCTCATTAGCCAGCTTCCTCTTCAAATATTTTTGCTGACTGACGGAGCTCGCAGTTTCTGAGTTGGCCCGGCACCAATATACTTGCCATGGGCTCTACTGTATATGTGAATACGGGCCGCGATTCATGGCGTCGTGGCTGAATGTCAGGCCACGCAAAATATCGACCAAATGCTCGAAACGTCTTTGTAATGCGCAACAACATTAAGCATTGGATTAAAGAGTATGTTAGTCCGTAAGAACGGTTTGTTATTGACCGCCGCCGAATTACCTATTATATCCCATCGGCTCTAATTACCTATGATATCCGAACTTTGCTTTCTTTTATTTACTTATTGAGCCTTTTTATTTCATTAGTGCGAAAAACGTTAGCTATCATTAAAGCTAACATTAAACATTGGCCAGATCTTCGATTATATCTAATCTGTGCCCCAGGAAGGGCGTGGGGAGTGCAATGACTGTATAATTCGGAGTCCGAGGAAAGTACTGAAAGAGATGTTTGCCACAGTATTGCGGTGGAAGGGGCAGCCGATATTCTATTTGAGTATGCGAGAGGTAAGATGAAACTGCTCATTTTGCGTAATGTGCAGGACAGATAACCGAATGTCTATTAAAGTTCCAAAATGGGCGCAAGGAGAAGGAATACGCAGTTGAGGACGGCGGTGTAATGAAATTAGCAAATTGGCAGGCATAAAGGGTTCAGACGGCGCGAAAGAGGGGTGATTAGATGGGATTGAAATAGGCATTCTCCTGCAGTGGACATATAAATAGGCTGATTGCGATGATGATAACATTAATATTTATGATAAATTCTTATCGATTTGCTATCGGGATGTTCCTTAGTGCGCTGTAAAACTGGTACGATTGAGAATTTTCAATCACTGCCTTCGATCGACCCACAACCGGCCGAACCCTTTTGCCCGTTTCCTAGTAAAGAGCAACGAAGCGTGCGCTCGGTAGCAGGTCTATCTTTTCTCTGCATCGTAGAATCAGTGTGTCTGGTTACGGCCGACTGTCTGGTCCAGTTTCTGCAGGAGTAAAATTATTGGAGTAAAAGCTAAAGCTACATTTTTTTCGTTATGGCAATGCCAGGCATGGCTTGCTAGTGCCTCGGGTGAAATGAAAATTTTCTGCTACTATAGGGCTCAAACATGCTCTAAATTATTCACAACAGCTAGCATTGTTCTTAACGAAGCACATTATTAAACTTTTGCGCTACGTTTTTTACTTGAAACTGTTCTCTTACTGCAAGACAATGCTTACACGCAATTAGTATTTGCTTTCTCAGAAATAAACTTGAAAACGTAAAGAGCAAAATTAGTGTATCCTGGCTGGCAACACTGCCACATTGATTGCATTCATTATGGCTCATTTTAGCTTGCTACCGAACGCTGGCAGTAATTTGCATTAGTAGTCGTTCTGTCCATAATAAATGCTTGATTAATCGAGGTACACACAAAGTTAGTCCGAAAACAAATGTCACCGTCACGTCCATTGAACTCCTAGTACGGGAGAAACAATAACTTAGTGGTCGTGTGTTTGCCAGATAGGTAATATTGTATACTGTTCGGCAATACTCCTTTTTAAATTGCTGTCAGTGAGGGAACATGTTTGGATCTTCGATTTGTGCGCTTGCGTCAGGCCACCAGCCTGCCAGCGAAGCATCATTTGCGCATTGGAAGGGACCCCACTCGTATTCCATTCATTACAAAATCCGCATCGTTATTTTTCGGTGACATAAAGAATATCATTTTCCAACCACCTTTAGGAGCGGGCGTATCATCAAGAGAGGTCAAACACATGCAGTTCCCTCAATTTTTTTATTGTTAGCCACACAGCACAGCCGAAAGAGAGGGCAGTTGGGGAGACTCGGCATCAGAAAGGGAAATACTGTACCGGCTCATTTTGCTCATTATAGGCACGGGCGCAGAATAAATGTGGACGTCCACCCAGTTCTACGCCTGAAATAAGCACGCGCAAGGCTTAAAAGAAGCGGCGTTAATCTCATCTAACACGATTCTTAAATGTTCAGCAGCTATCAGGACAGGAGCTTTATACGTTAGTTCTCCGTTGGCATCACCAAACAAGCTTCATAATGTTGCCAGCTGTCGGCCAGAGAAATGATTTGCAGACACTAAGCCCTCGATCTTACGTAGAAGCTTTGAATTTTGCATTCTGTAAGGTGCTTGAGCCGTATTCAACAGATCAACCGCAGTGGAGGCAGTTTGGAAAGTTTCCTAATAGTGTCTCGGCTACTTGCATTTTGCCACTATTGCAAAATCACCTGTGCGGACGGTTCGTTCTCTCTTTCTCTCTCGCTCTCTTTTTATTTAAACGTAACAACAACTGCAGCAAAGTAACATTTCGTTTTTCTTCTCGTTGCTATTGTATTCAGTGTCTTCCTCGTACAAATGTGATCGCCGAGATACGCAATGTCTCAGCATCTGCACAGCCGACAAAGTAGAAACGCAGAGGAAAGAACCCACGCTCCACGGAGCAGCATAACGCACTGCGCACTGCACCAGCGATTCCGTCGACTGAATGTTAGCAAGTAGTCGTTAGGAAAATGTGAAAGTGTTAGCAGAGAACAAAGACGTTTTTTGCAGTTTTTTACGTAATATCTTAAGAAATTTGTACATTAAACTGGCGAACGAGTCGTCGCCATAACGGTGACAGAGAAATCAGAGCTTGGCGAGTGCAGTGGCAGGTGCTCTGACCCTGACCATAGAAATTTCCTTCCAGAGCTGGTATTACAACATTGCAGTTGAACTTTAATTCAGAAGTTTTACGCGTCAAGATCGCAATCTAAATATTGTGTATGTCGTGATGGAGATTCATTTTGGCCACGGAGTGCGGCCCTCTGTAGCCCTCTTCTGGCCGACCAACTCTGGGCTGTCCAGCAGGCCCACGATGCGGCCGAGAGGCTTGGCCTTGTGGTCCCTACGTGAGAGCGGTCCGCTGCGTGTTGAGACACGCTCTGCAGGACCTCAGTAAAGTTTTCCCTACCATACCTGAAATCCTTAACGTGTTGCTTGTACTGCTTGTCTGCGCAGCCAAAAAAAAAAAAAGCTATTGTATTTCTTTGTATTACGTGTCATATCGTCGTCAGACTTTCACTGTTGTATATAATTATTGATGCTAACTTCGGTAACGACGCGAATATCGTCTGCACATTGAAGCATTAGGACCATGACTTGTGTTGTCTCTTTATGAAATTTCTTACTCAAGAGACTGCCACTTAATCACGCAGTCTGTAAGGACCACTACTTGTACATTCTGCTCCTCACAACGCCCTACATGCTGGGTCGATGAACATCCTGTTATCCCCGCGATGCGACGGTTCGAGTCTCGCATTAAGGCTACATGGGAAGCTCTGCCAGCAAGGAAGGCGACAAGCTAACGGCATTATATATGTAGCAGTCGGATAGCAGCTGAAAATGCCGCGTGTGCGTCCTCGACACACGCCGCCGCCTGTTCTTACACAACGACTTGCTACTTGTTGTCCACAATGGGGCCAGAAAAAACAGCACGGAATCGCAGGAAAAAAAAAAAACACGAAGAAGAAAAAAAAACAATGAGACTGAGCCTCCTCAACACCGACGTCTCCTGCATTGCATTGTCTTGTCCTTTTTTTTTTTTTTTTCAAAAACACTCGCGCGTCGCAGTAGATCGTCCATGTGAGCTTCAAAGTGCGCCTGATCTCCCAGCAATCCCGTTAAAAGCACGAATAAGGAAACTTTTGCCGTAGGCGGGTAACAAGGACCGTTTCTAGCCGTGAAGTCCAACTAAGGCGAGCCCTGTAGCGCGGGCAACACGGAGACGCTAGCGGCGCTTGTGAAGATAAAAATTTGATCGCAAAGCGACGTCAACCTGACGTCCCCGGCGCGTCCCTCGAACCGAATCCTGCGCTCTTGCGCTCCAGACAAAGCCAATTTTTTGACGCATAGTTCTTGGTGTGAGGACCCTGCGTTGAATACCGATCCTATTGAAGCCTGTTTCGTGCTTTTTGAGTAGTATTAGCATTATGATTACTCGGAAAACGGAGTGTCTAGGAACGTGCCGGCTTTCCAGGAAGACTGCAAGCAAAAGCCTGGCCAAAAAGTAGGTCCTGGAAAAAGGGGAAAAAAAGGACTGGACTTTCTTCTTTCTCTCTCCCTCTCTCTCTTTTTGGGAGCACAGCAAAGACAGTAACACGCTATTACATTAACTTACAATTCATAATGTTGCCGTCGGTTGCTCCTGTTCTAGCCAGTTATTATATTCTTATTGTTTTACGTAAACCAATAAGTACGTTACATAAATCTATCTCAGTATATAAAGAAAGGAAGGGAACATAAGCGGATGATGAAAACGGCAAGCTGTTAAAAGTGTGCGTGGAACGCAAGAGGAGGAGACTATACTAACAAAACAAATAAATATCTGTGCCGAGCCAGCCCTGTCATGAGTCGTTGCGCCTCACTCGAGTAAACTCGATGTTAGACTAAGAGCCTCACTGTGTACGTAAACATGCACCCGAAAAAAGAAAAAAAAAAGGATACAACGTTCAGTCTATACCGCTTGCACATGCGCTAAATAAAATCCTTTGAAGTAAACGATGGCGACTCTTATCTAAAGAGAAAATGCATGGCAAAACATTGCAGTATTACGCATATCATGTCAGTGCAAATAAATACTTGTCCGCCATTACAGTGCGCGTGTTTGTGGAATGTTCGCCGTGCCGTCGCTTACCATTCCTAAAGAGATCAGCATTTGTCTAAAAAACAATTGGCAGTGGATTCATGGTGTGTGTATACGATGCGCCACTGGGCATGCGGTCTCTTTCACCTGCTAGCTACTAGAGTCGAATTTGATACCGTCCTTATATTATTCGTACTGTACGTATACATGCCACGTAAACAGAAGAGTAACGCGGTCCCTTGTGCAATTGCCTAAGACGACTTCAAGGCGCAATCCATTTTTTTCTTCTCAGTGGAATGCATTGATCCCCCCTCCTTCCCCGTCGTTTTGCAATGCCTCCGGGATCGAGCCTCCTTTAACCAAGAGGCGATGTCATGTGATTGCTTCAGCATGTGACGTCATGGTTACGTCGCGATGACGTCATGATGATGTCACAAATTTCGGCGACCTGTGACGTCATCGGATTTCGTCATCACATCATGATGATTTTTGCATCACTCGTGTTGACGCCAACAGTCACTTTTATTTTCGTGTTTGATGAGGCATTTAAGGCTTTCGCCTTAAAAACTAAGGAACGAAAGCAGACCACGCCATTAAGGCTGCCCCGAAAAAGCTGCTCCTTTGACGAATCCACAATGTGCCGCAGCCGCTGCTACATGCTACAATGACGAGGAAACATTTGTGAGTATAAACAGGTTGCCCTAGCTAACACTAGACAGAGTTTAAAAATATGCGGACGCACTTTATGGCGAGGCGACTCTATGACGAGGCATGTTGTTCACTATTGCTTGGAGTAAGTCTCACTATTTTTGGCGTTCTGTTTACTTGCTTAATTAGGTAAGATTTAGACATAACTTCTAAAGCAACGAAGCTTGGCAAAAGATTTCAATTGGAAAGTTGTGGATCGGTATGCAAAACGCCCGATTAGTCAGTTTCTGGCTAATCGGGTGGATCTCGGAAGTACCAAGTAACGTCCTCAGCCTCCGATTGGTTCTCCCCGACGTGGAATGTGAGACCTCGCGCCCGGGAGTGAGCCAATTCGTTGGCATTGAGGATGGTTCCGTGTACGTGTCGGCTAACGTGTGCCGGGAACCAGATGATGTGCTTTTTGTCTGACCAATTGGCAGCCGAGAGAACGCGCGCTGCTTCCCGACAGACCGAGCCCGTCATGAAGGCCCGTAATCGCGGGAGACTTTAATGTCACTAGAGTTACTGTGTATGCTACCTTTTAGGTAGCAGAGTTGCGCCTTTGATAGAACTCGCCGCTCGCGCCCCCATACGCCAAGCGCGCTCACGTGCGCAAAAAGCGTCCTTTTGATGGAAAGCCAACTTCACGGCCGCGCGAGTGCTGGTGACCGCCGCGCCACCACCGCTGCTCTACCGCGGCGCCGTGCCACCGTCGCCGCTGTCCCAAGCAGTCCGGCGAGGTGATCAGTGCGGAATGTGTTTCGTTGGTGTTGTGTTGGTGTCTTTTGTTGTCCGTTTTTAGTGAACGTCAGTTTTTGTGGTGCCTGTGCGGAGCAGCGCCGTTACTCAGTGCTGCGAAGTTGCGACGATGACAGGGTGCTGCGCTCCCCACTGCACGAACCAATATTTTTGTGACTAGAGAAGGCGATAACAAACAGGATATGTATTACTTTTCGCCCACTGTCAACGGTTGGCTAGCCGTTGACAAAAACCAAACGGGACAGAACGATAAATTTGTGCGCCAGTAAATGTGTGAATATTCACCTTACAGATCTATTAAAACAGAATAATTCACTCCGAGCACTGTGCAGCATTAAAGTTTGAAGCCTTACCGAGTGTTTTCTTTATGCCACAGCTACTTAGATATGCGTAAAATTGTCGTTTCCTTGCGTTATTTGTAAAACACAAAGTGCTAATTCTAGCACTTGTTTTCTCGAGCCACCTATTTCATCTTTTAAAGCGCTGCGTCAAAAACTACGTGAAACGAGCGATTTGCTGAACTTATTTTGTCCAGAATCGTGTCTGTCGAAGTTTTCCTGTTTGCTGTTTAAAACAAAAATATTATTCCCTATAGAGACTGCGATCGAACAAGTTATAGCACCCGTTTCATCTGAATTCATTTTTTTTCGAGTTTTCCTTTTTTTTCTTCGAAGCGAAAGTCATTGCCCCGGCGACGCGTTACAAACAAGCGAGAAAGCACACGGAGCCGCTGGGCCGCGTCGGTTCCTACATTCTAAAGGAGTGGCTTTCCTGCATGACGCGGACGCCTCGGCGGGCAAGATGGCGGACCTATGCGCAACTCCGCTGCCTAAAGGTAGCATATACAGTAACTCTATTGCGCACCATATTGCAGTGCTACCTGATGTTCCGCCTACGAACGATATGCTTCCCTCGCCGCGGTTATGACTGCGATAAGCAGACGCAGCTGTGCTGCCGCATGCAACAGGTCCGTCGTCGCACAGCCGCCCCCATCGTCGCTGCCCTGTCGTCTGTTAAGCCGCAGCTCACGTTGGTCAAATGCTATTGTCGTTTGCAGGCGGGATGTAAGGAGCACTGCAGTTATGGCGCGCTAGCGTGCATGTCACGTGGTATTTTAGATGCGAGAAGATCTTATGCTCGGGGCAGTGTCCGTTCTACGGCGTCCGCACGCATACTGCGCATGCGCCAGCGCTCCCCCCTTTCCTCGCGTGAGCGCGGTGAGCGTGAGGAGGTGGGAGGAGGGGGAGGGAGCACTGCGTCCGCTTCGTTTCTCCTCTCCCGTTTCTCTCTCTCCGCCACAGCTGTGCGCTCGTATATACGCGTAGTGCGCCGTCTATAGAGGCGCCA
This sequence comes from Rhipicephalus sanguineus, assembly GCF_013339695.2. NCBI lineage: Eukaryota > Metazoa > Arthropoda > Arachnida > Ixodida > Ixodidae > Rhipicephalus > Rhipicephalus sanguineus. The sequence goes on from NC_051176.1 coordinate 260,129,945, forward strand.
CTGAAAGCCACCTAGCGGCCGCCGGCGACAGTACACTCGGGAAGCCGAGCAGACGACGGCGCATTGCATAGCATTGCTGCAGGGGATGGCTGAAGTACGCGGCTGCGATTTTCCCTACGTTCGGGTGCCTGACAGCTACTTCTGCGGTGACAGCTGCAGGAAAGGCGCGGCCCTCTACTAAAGTGGCCAAGTGCACGACGTCAACGGAATTTGGGACAACCCAGTGCGTGTACGTGCCAAGTGCGTCCCGCAGACCAGCGTGACAAAGCCTAGCTATGAAGTGGAGCTCGTGGTAAGTAGCCGGTTTGTTTTGTTCACTGATGCGACGCCTCGTTCAGTCCTCGTTGTTCTTCAAATTCAACCTTTGCTGCAATGTTGTTTCTGTGCCTATTATTAATAAATACACATCGTATGGGCGGACTGATATTTAAATGTTCCGAACTCGCATGGCGAGATGCCGGCACATGTAGCGATCGTGCTACCGCTGATTACACGTGCCATCGCCGAACAAGTGCCACCAAGAAAATCAGTTGTGGCATTAATATTGCAGATGGAATGCCCTGGTATAGAAATCGCCATACTTACGGGTGAATAAACTGAGAGCTAGCGCCGCACCGCCTATGCCATCCCGCTACGTCCGTCGATCTGCGCTACCCGCTGCAGTTTTAGCAACTTGAAATTCTCTCGCTAACCTGCTTCAAACTGTACAAAGCTGTAGTGCGAGTACGTTAGCGCTTTAGTGTTACAGAAAGAATCCGCGCGATGTCTTTAAAAGCGGAGAAGCGCCGACCACGTTAGATAGGCATGTCAGCAAGGCCGGAATTTGTTCCGTCGTTGAGATGCAAGTAACAATAATTACGGTAGTTTACATAGATACTCAAGAGATTCGTCATGTTTTACACGATATTTCGTCATAGATGTATGTTAAGTATGCCTGCAATATCTTACATTGATTTAGAGCTCTATTGACCTGCGTAGGTTTCAAATTGTGCTACTTGCATCGAGGGCACGGTAGCAGTGTTTTGCCGGCGAGCATTGTCTCAGCCATCCGTGAGAAAGATTTTATTGTGTTATCGTCAGCATGCACCAAAAGTATTTTTAGTTTTTCATGGGTCACAATTGTGCTGCATGTTTGTAATGTTCGTTTTCATTTGGGGGGCATGCACGCTCTTGATCTTACTAACCCGAGAGCCTGTCGAGTTGCGTGTGAAATTGTGCGAACTGTCACCAATCGTCAAAAAAAAAAGAGGGGGAAGGCGAATAAGTACATGTGTTGCTGCTACCAGGAAACTGACAGTCTGAGAGCAGGAGATTTCAAATTGTGCTTGATTTATGTTCTGGGATAAGTGTGATGGTAGATGTACAAAACGGCTTGCATGCGAAAGGAAATCCTGCAACTGCATTAGTAACCTTTAATATTTTTGTTTACTTGCCAGGCATCAGTACCAGACTTCCTGCTGCAAGATGCACTCTGCACCTGCAAGGCAGGTAAAGGAAGCCGGTGCAAACACATTGCCGCTGTCGTGCATTACATCAACAGTGAAGAAAACAGGTCGTGCACAAGTGGTCCAAGGCTGTGGGGCAAGCCTTCTGTGCGTGCTCTTGGAACCTACAAGAAAGGCTCATGCTTGGACGGCTTCCTCGGCAAGGCAGTAGAAGATGTTGTACCACTGCCACCAGCTGTATCAGCTAGTCAGGATGCAAATGACACGTTTTACAAGCAATCTTAGCATCGAAGATACCTGCGAGCGAAAATAAAGATACTGTTAAAGAAGAATCGGTCTGTAATAATTTCGGAAAAAGACTGCGTGATTTAACTTCATTACAAACGAGGAGAGGCAAAGACACGAAATTAAAAAAACAAGAGTTATTCATGAAGAAAATAGCAATAAATAGCAATTTACCGTGCTGCGCCCTCAGCACGGTAAATTTGCGTCGAACATCAGCGAAAAGCCTGCACTCAGCACTAAGGTCGAACCGAACCAAAACATGGGCAGGCCGCGATAACCTTCGTCGCTATCCGGTGTCAATAACATGATCGAGCGCATCAAACACCGATATCGCAGAACGAAAGCGTGGGAGCAAGAAGCGAAGCATTAATAACGCGGAGAATAGTGAAGGGGCTCACCTTTCCCGACGAACGGCGGCGATCCATTGTTTCCGTCGTTCCCGTTCATGAGGCCTCGCGGGGAACGAGTAAAACCGCGTTGCGGGCGAGTTTTTGTAGGTGTTCGAGCACCCCACCACACAGCAACTGTTCTTTGACATATCTTGAAGCTTCGGCCACCACACACATGCGTCGGACACTACTAATTTCACTCCGAAAACGTGAACGACGCGGTGACACACGAACAACGACGTAGAAACGTACGGCGGACGTCTGCTCACTGCCCCGAGAGTAGCGAGCAAGTTCGCCACCACTGGCGCTTCGGTCGGCGTGCACTAGGCGTATAATGCGGCGCACGCTCGCTCCCGTTGCACTCTCCTCCCCAACGGCGCTATTGACGCTCGCGAAGCTGAACGTAAACGGCAACGCCGGCAAGCGAATCTCGAAGCTGCGAGGCTGCGAAAGCGCGCGTTCGCAGTGCTTCCGTCATTCTTTCTCTGTGCGACGATGTGCGAAACGCCATGAACAACGTCAACGTCGGGGCTAGTCGCTGCTGCAGCGCCACCGCCGCGGAGCAGAGGAAGGCTCGGGAAGCCGAACGTAAACGTCAGCGTCGGCAAGCGGTAATTCAAACGCCTCGACAAACCGTCTCATAAGTCACATAAGAGAAACGGAAACTCGATGCGCACCCCCGCGGTGCTTTCGCGTCCCACCATGGTTGCCCGTAGGGGGAGATTATGTGTAGTTTTTTTGTATTTCGCGGGCATCTGCAGGAAGCATAAAAACATAAATACTTAACCGATAGAAAGTTAGAAACTGTCTAATCGGAAGTTTTGCAAACCGATCTAGAACTTTCTCATATGCTTTTTTTTTGTCCAGCTTCGTTGCTTTAGAAGTTAATTAATCAGTCTTACCTTATTAAGCAATTAAGCAGAACACAAAATATAGCGTGACGTACTCCATTCAACAGTCAGCAACATGCATTTGGTCGCGTCGGCATGTTTTTAAACTCGTTGGGGCACCCTGTATAGTGGCAAAGCGCCAGTTGCATGCGTTTGAGAATATTGACAGATATATTATGGGACTGGTAGGTATAAAAGCATATTCCAACGAACAAATCAGTAGCAGTAAAATGCCACAGTGTAAAATTAAGTTTTCGCTTGTTGATAAGAGAGACAGTAAAAACGGCGAAGTTAACCAGATTGCCCCCGATCTGCCAGCCTTCACTGAGGAGAGCGAGGGGCGTGCAAAAGGAGCCGAAGAAGACTAAGAGGTGATTGCACGCAAAAACGCATGCGTTCAGTGCACAGCAAAAGGCCGTCCCGGGGCCCAGTCGTTTTCACAAAAAAAAAAAAAAAAACGCGGAAACGCTCAAGTAGCTTTGTGTGCGAGCGTCGGTGCAGTGCCAGATCCCAATGTTTTTCTTTATGTATGTACGCTCTGTCGTCCAATCGGCTTACGGTAGCAGGCAGAGGCTTTTTGGCCATTAAAAGAAAAGCTGACGCTGAAGATGCGTCAGATGGACGCGTCGCAACCACAGTAGTTGCGCAAGGCACTGTCACTCATGCCGGTGAGAAAACGGCCGACGTTTGTAAACGCAAAGCCCAGCGACACGCGACATGGTGCATTTGTCAGAGTTGAATGAGTTGTCAGCGTACGTTACACATTCCTATAAGGCGAGTCAACGAGGCAGCTCGTTAATGCCAGTCAGGAAAAGAAGTGGGCCAAGTGTTGCGGCAGCTACGACGAGAGCTATTATGACGGCGTTGAGAAATGACTATTATATGCACTCTTTTAAAAGAAAATGGCTTTTTGCTGGCTGAAAACGCAATTATTGCTTACCTACTGTTTATGAGTTGTTGACAACCTTCAGTCGACTACGCGGCAGGGGTGAAGCAACCTATAGAAAAACTTTTTACTGTAAGCCCAGATTTGGCGCTGAGGACTTTAAACCTGGGGTGAACTATACTAACCAAAATGCTGTACTTATATTTGCTGGTGTCAGGAATGCTGGTCACATTATTCCGGTCTTTTAAGTGCGAACTGTAGTACTGGCGCACTGGACCGCTTATACAAATTACATCCAGTATAACGAAAATTATTATCCGATTGACTGCACCAAATGCCTTCGAGAGTTCCATTAACCCGGAGGCTGCCAGGGTAACCTCCTTTTCTCTAAGGTGGTTTATAGCGAGTTTGAGTGCCAATAAACCTTTGGAATTCGGACAGAAAGCTTAGTTGAAAATAATGATTGCATTAAATATTTCTAGACATTTCAACAAACGCATTCCAAGTATTTCACTTACTGTATACTGAACTATGGAAGCGCGAAAGTTAACTTATACTTCTGCAAAAAAAATGTGATCGTCCATTTTGACGACTGAATGGACCAACGTGCAGGTATTTAATTTACATGATATAACTTGGCTTTGAAAGTAATATTAATGAAGAAGAAATAATATCGGGAGCGAAATCGTTCTAACAACATCGAGAAATGAAGTGTTTATAGGAATTTAGAAATAATAAAAAGGTGAAACCAATACAAAAGACACCTCGTTGATGGTGGCAAACAAACTGACAACTATAACAGGCTGCATAACGTGTACGAAGCTCCACCAAGCAAGGTATTGCGACTGACACATACCTCTCTCTTTCTCGGGCACTTGTATATAGATACATGTTGAACCTATAGTTATGGAGCCAACATAAGTGTTGTGCTAAAGCGGTGACGGCTCCGTCTCTATTTCTCGCACTTCCTTTTCGATCACTCTTCGCTGTCTATTCCCACTTTCAATTACATCTCCTTTGTCGTCAAGTTTATTGACCTTTTCCTCTGTTCCATGTTCACGCTTTTGAAGTACAGACGTTTGTGCATTTTAGCTGCCGATTTCCTTTATACCCCACATTCCTAAGTATTTCTTCAAAACTTATATTCCCCTGCCCTTCTTGATCCTTCAAGAAAAGAGAGCCGAGCCCATCTCAAGCTGCGTTTCCCTATTAGCAGTTTTACGGTGAGTCCCCAATGTTAATCGGCCGACTAACATTTTGTAAACTTCAGCCCTGTAAGACCTCATATTGCGCATAATCGCATTTGCATACGTTGGCATTCGTGTTGTGTGACGGTTTATTATTCTGTCATCTTTCCTGCGCCCTAGGTTGCTGTGAAATAACACTGCCCTTTTCCAAACCATTGTTATTCGTGGCGCCTTGACCGCCTTTTCTTTGCTTGTTTGTTTTTTTGTTATTCATTGCCGCGCTCTAACAGGCGTGAAAATGCAGTACCGCCGCGTCTAATATTCAACGCCGTTCGTGTTGCACTGTTTCCAGGATTGGCCTGTCCAATAGTCGGCATGCCCGCCATGTGGACAGTGTCACAGCAAAGTGGGGCGATCCCGGAGTTAATGTAGTGCACGTCACGGGGGTCTTCGGGGTCTCCGCATCAAGCCGTCTTGCCCAGAAGGCAAAAAATCACGAGTCTGAAATGCATTCTGCAAGTATAATCGCGTGTACACAGTCCCAACCAGTAACCCCAAGTATAGCTGTGCGCTAAATCGCAATACTTCAGTTGGGAATGGCTGTATCAATTTGTTTTCGTGAACGCTCGAATTAGAGTATGTCATGCTTGACCTTGCCCCCGAAGACGTCCTGTATTTGCTTATACACAGGACTTAGACTGCTGTTCTTTTTAGCGCTCTCGGACATACTGAAGATATTGGCAACGTCATCGCATAAATAATGTTGTTTCGCAACATGTCACTTCTCCAATGAGAAAAAATAGCATGTGTAACCGAAACGACGCATCTGAAGTTGCGCTGCGCAACTGCCGTTATTGAACGTATACGCGTTATCTTATCTGTAGTGCGTAAAATCGGGTCACGTTACGTTCCGCTGCCTATGCGATCGTTACGCTGCACGTGTTGCGTTCCTAAATCAATGTAGTGCGTTGGTATAGAGCAAATGCCATAAACAGTACGACCTGTGCTCGGCATTTTGGCGGACCCTAATAGAATTTTTAAGTGTGTTCCATATGTCTATTCCTTTCGCGCACCCTATAATGCAAAGATCAGATTTTTCAACACCACCTCAGCATGCAGCAAATACAGAGAGACCCGTCAAATGTACAGAGACAGCAATAGAAACGGAAGGAACAAAAGGACGTGCGCATGAGATGTTCATGGTTGTTTTAGCACCAAGGTCGGATGGTTGCAACAAAATTCTTTATCCCATTGCTACCCACATATATGAACGGCTGAAGGGACAAAGGCTTGAAAAAAAATAAAAAACTGCGACAAGTATTTTTTTTTTTTAAAGGCGACTGTTTATACTGTCGTCTGTTGCTTGTACGACGGAACTGTTTCCAAAAACGACGACGCATTTGAATATGGTATACACCTTCAGTTTGACACCCTGGCGCGTGACGCTTCGGAGCGGCGTGAATGAGACGCGTTTTCGCAACGGGCCTCGGCGAGTATAGTCGCGCACACGTCTCGCCGCGGCGCATAACTCCTCCTAGTGCGCGCGAGGGCGTAATCACCGCGAACCCCCGGCGGGAACAGCAGCGAAGGGGGGGAGCGACTGCGATGAAGTGGGGCAAGTTTTTAGAGCGACGCAATGCAGCGCGCACAACGAGGTTTCCCGGGGAGAAGCGGAGAAATTTCACTCGACGTGCGCCATCGGTCACAATGGCGGAGTTGGACGGGACCGGTGTTGACACGGCGGCGGCGCTGCTGCCAGTCGTCGGTTCAAAATGAACGAGCGGTGTCGACGCGCGCGGCCTTTGGTCGCCGCGAAAAGGGAGGATGCAGGCACGAGAGAGGCGCCCCATTATCATGGAGGTAAACAGGAGGACGCCCAAGATCCTGATGCCCCGGCGCGTAGAGAAGAGCCCGATGCTCTTAGGGCCGTAGCGATAATTGCGACTCCTCTTGCGCACTAATTTATGCATATCATGCAAGTCAGCCGGGCCGAACGTGCTTAGATTTAATGATACGGTAGCAGTTCATTAGATGAATGCATACGGACGTCCGTTGGCGATTGCCTCCCCCCGTATCTCCCCTTCCTGTACGCGGCCGTATTAGTTACTGAAGCTAATTGACTTTCGCTGCAGCGCGACCGACAGCACGTCTCTGGCCGGGGAACACGCCAAGAGATTAAAGCCAGTTGAACCAGGGAATTGTAGCGTTCCGCGTGCGGCAATTAAAGATGGCACAACCGCATGCCCCCCGAGCCACCGCTTGTTCGCCGCTGCCGACCCCAGCAGTAGAGACATGCAGAATTTTCATTCAAGTGGGCATAAGTCCCCCCACGGCCGACCTTACGCCTCGCGCTCTTCAACATCGTTTGCGAAATTAGGCCGCAGTCTCTACAGGACGCGGCCCTGCGCACGCCTGGTTCAGGAAGCGGCGATTTGGGGTAAACAAGACTCAGCTTTTTGGTGCTCGAATCATGTCCACGCGTGCTTAAAGAGCTGGGTCACACTTTCGCAGCATGTTTTGAAGAGTCGCTGGAAGTTCGGGTTTTGGACAAGTGCACAGTTACAGTGTCGAAGTGCGGAGACAAGTTGAATAGGCCCACGACGAATACGTGTTCGGGACAAAAACGGACAACATTTACTGTTGTTCAGTATAATCGTGAACGTGGTGATCTCGTTCGCGCTGACTCCACATGTTCCGGAAGTCGTTTTAAATGGACAGCGTGCACGAGGATATGCTCGATGCGAAAAGTATAATAATTAATCCAATAACACTAAGCGCAAAAACTTTTAGACAAGAGACGGCAACGAACACGGATGAGCGCTGTTGCCGTCTCTTGACTAAAAGCGTTTGCACTTAGTATTATTGAGTAGGCAGTACCAACTAATTCGAATCCTCACGTTGTTAATTATTAACACTAGAAAAAAAAAACGCAAACAACACTGGCCAGGCGCCAGTGTTGTTTGCCTTTTCCTTTCTAGTGTCCGTGTCTGTGTGCGCGCCTTATCCAGTTTAAACATGAATCAATACCAACTAGTCCAAATTGCCGTGCTACTGCATTCCAAGCAGAATTAATAACAGCTGGAACAGAATGACAGAAAACGGTAACACAAAGAACGTGATCTAAAGTGGAACAGCTTAGGTGGCTGTTTCGTGGGATTCCAGATCGACACAGGGGCTGCCAAAGACAGCGTAATGGACGACTGAATTAATTTTGTCTACGAACGGTTCTTTAACACTGTCCACTTCTCAGTCACCAAATCATCTGTTTTTAAGTCACGTATCTTGAAACTTGAAATCACGTTCTCGTGCTCACCCTCGGGAATTCTTAGGCAGTGCCCCCCCCCCCTCCCCCCACAGCGGATGTCAGAAGGAAAAGCACTTGAGGTGGTTGTCCACAAGAAAATGCCGCATGGCTGCCGAAGCGCCCCTTATAGCAGAGCATAATGCTGGTTCACGTACTCTGACAATAGAGCAAGCTCGTCTGGCCGGTTAAACCCCTCACGTCACCTGTCATCACCGCAGACACAACCAAATTCCCTTTTGCTCGTGATTTGACCACGGGCAGAGAATACCCAGAAGTTGCAACGCAGCCTTCAGTGGTTATCTGTCAGATGAATATTGACTGCCAGTAAGGTTGCAACTCCTTTGGAACATTGCACACTCAACACATCGGCGAGTCTAGCAGCTGAAATTTGCATTAAGTTAGCTGGCCTAAGCTACATTAGTGCATTGCTTTGTCTACTGAGGCCTGCTCTCCTTCTCTCTCTAGCTTTATATCTCCCCCATCCCTTCCCCCAGTGTAGGGTAGCATACCGGACCTTCCTGACTGGTTAACATCCCTGCCTTTCCTTTCTCTCCTATTCCTTCCTTCCTTCCTTCCTACTGAGGCCTCACGGCATGTTGTACTAAAGTATGGGTCGATATTACCAAGTAGTTTACATTGATGGTTCGCATTGTGTCGTGCAGATGCATTGCAAACGCCATGTGCACGATACAGTAGGAAGAAAAGCAAACAAAAAAGAAAACATCACAGTGTCTTTTCTCGGAAGCAGGGTTTTAATCGATTTCGTCGAATTGACATGTGTGGCTACGGAAAGTCAGTCAGCGTGGACAATTGTATGCCAGACAGGCGGCTACTATGACACAATGCTGTGCGACTGTTCGCAGGATCTAGTGCACTCGTCATATATAATTGGCGAGCTCGTTTTATTTGCGTTCTAATTTAAGCAACTGCTGGGTCGCTGTGAGTTAGTGAAGATGGTCCTTCATTGACCACTCAGGTCATCAATAAAAACAAACGCTGCCCGTAGTGCAGCTAGTTCAGTGGCTTTATCTGAAGTCTGGTAGCTACGTGTGGCAGAAATGATACCATACTGTCATGGAATTCACATACCAACGGCAGATGATATGGACGTGATATGGGCGGTCTTTTTACCCCCGTTCCTTTTTTCCGAGTCCAGGGTAGCAAACCGGACGCTCGCCTGGTTGACCTCCCTGATGGTTGTTTGTTTGTTTGCTTGTTTGTTTGTTTGTTTGTTTTGTTTGTTTGTAGCCTACCAAGTTTGGCACATACCCACTCTGGGGGATTGGTCAAGAAGACGTATTGTAGCCTATGGATGATAATTACATTAATGTTTACCTCCCTATCACTAAAGTAGAAAAAATTACAAAGATAAAGAGAAATAAAATTACAAAGGGTATGATAATTACATTAATGTTTACCTCCCTATCACTAAAGTAGAAAAAATTACAAAGATAAAGAGAAATAAAAGCCTATGAATGATAATTACATTAATTACCTCCCTGCCTTTCCTTTTTCTCGTCTTTCTCTCTGGAGAAAACACTGCGAGCACGTTAAGCATGCGAGCATGTCTATGAATAAATGTGCCGTTTTTTTTAATTGAATCTGATTGAATTTATTTTCTTGAATTTTCTATAGAATTCAAATGGAGTTAATGACTAAAGACATTAGCGCCTGGCAAAGGCACTAGTGAGGCAGATGATGAGAATTTTTCGTAAGAAAACATTTTAGTATATTCTTCCGCTCGACACATTATTAGCGAAGCTGGCAGTGAACACTTACGGCATAAAGTTTTGTGAAATCGGCTCCAGAGAAGCATGACGTGGACAGCACACCATTTGACGTCGCACAATTTAAATGTCCGATGTCGTCTGGCACAAATGTTGTTTCGCCGAAAAAAATAAGCGCTTCATATCTGCTAAACTATTTGCAAGCATTAGTCATCGCTTTGACACCTCCTCTAAAAGCATGGGTAACAATCGATGTAAATTACCGTTTCGTCTTAGTAACATCGGTAACTGTTCACTTTCTCACGCTTATATGCTGCAACATTTAATTCGGTGATATAATTTAAAAAGGGATCAGCTTCTATAATAACCTTGTTACTTGTTACTTACACGGCGCCTCTGGAGCGAGACAGAGAGGCTGTGGGAGAAGAAGAGGACGAGGACTTTGTTGTTGTTTCCGTGGCTTCACCACATCCAGTCCTCCGCAAGCCCAACGTTCTCAATAAACGCTTCCTGACTTGTAACATCGTGGTGGAAGTGCACGGTACGTCCAACCACGGACACAGCAACAAAGTCATCGTCCTCTTCTCCCGCCGCTCCTCTGTCTCGCTCCAGAGGCGCCGTTATAATATTACAAGACGAAGAAACATGTCACCATAGATTCGAAGTAACAATGCATGAACATGCATTGCTTGGCTTCGTCCTTGCCGTCCATGTTTTTTCATTGCCACAATATACCTCACTTAAGTAAAAGAATCTCACGTGTAATCACTTGGATGCCAGAGAGTTTCAGAGACCAGTGCTAGTGCGCATTCTAATGAAACGAGGCTTCGGTCTTTCTGGTCTTGTGAGGCGGTATCGTTCAGTAAACCTTCAACGTGCACCGACTTCCGGCTGTCACCTTTAGTCTATAAAAGTTTTTAGGATGGTTTCCCGCACTTCGATGTAATTCCCAGCATCAACTCTCACTACGTCCTTAAATGGACAACATTTAGAGGCTAATTTTCTTCCCGCGATGGGCTTGTTAATAGCAATAAATTATTGGATTGTAAGTTCCCTGTATTTCTCTTCAAAACCTTATATATGTCGTGGTGCACTCAAGTATAGCGAATCCATTATTTCGCGAACGACATTGCTGTGTGCATAGAAACAAGAGTCGTTATTTCATGTCGCTTTCTTCGATTACTTTTCCAACTCAGCTGGACTTGGTCACCCCTGATTTTCACCCGCCACGGTGGTCTAGTGGTTGTGGTGCTTGACGGCTGACCAGAAGGTTGTGGGATCGAATCCCGGCCGCGGCGGCCGCATTTTCTATGGAGGCGAAAATGCTAGAAGCCCGTGTGCTTAGATTTAGGTGCACGTTAAAGAACCCCAGGCGGTAGAAATTTGCGGAGTCCTCCACTACGGCACCTCTCATAATCGAATCGTGGTTTTGGGGCGTTAAACCCCAACAATTATTATTATTACCCCTGATTTTCTTGTGCAACGATCGACGCAGTACAGTAGACACAACATATTGTTACAATGTTGTTCTTGTTACTATGAAAATGAATAAAAAGTTATTTCAGTACATTTTGATGTAGCGTACATCGCAACGTGGCCTTTAATTTCGCGTAGGACTTGTGACATGGATGCGCGAAGATATAAAAGCTTAGGCCCTTAGAAAGGTTACTAGGGCTGAAAGCCTTGATTCTGGACACGCTATAGGCTTTCTGGATCTGGGGCTGAGTTTACAAAGCCTTTTATTCACAAGGGTCTTTTTGTTCTTGACCGGCTGCCTTCGCTAATTATATTGTCGTCATCGGGATTGGTTGAATTCTTTTAAATACAAGTAGCCTAATCTTATCTATGAGAGTGAGTGAGTGAGTGAGTGAGTGAGTGAGTGAGTGAGTGAGTGAGTGAGTGAGTGAGTGAGTGAGTGAGTGAGTGAGTGAGTGAGTGAGTGAGTGAGTGAGTGAGTGAGTGAGTGAGTGAGTGAGTGAGTGAGTGAGTGAGTGAGTGAGTGAGTGAGTGAGTGAGTGAGTGAGTGAGTGAGTGAGTGAGTGAGTGAGTGAGTGAGTGAGTGAGTGAGTGAGTGAGTGAGTGAGTGAGTGAGTGAGTGAGTGAGTGAGTGAGTGAGTGAGTCTTGGATTTTTGTGAGTACGGGCCCCTGCTTCTTGTGCAGTATATTTCTAACGAATATTTCCAAAAGGCTAAATGTAGGCACGAAATCAGACATTTACTACTTTCGTCTTGTATGGTACGACAAAACAAAGTCAGTGCGTTCATACGGTCGACGGAAAGAATACAGAGCACCAATTAGGGGTTATACGACGTACGCAATTCATTATATATACAATAGGCTTTCGATCATTTTCGTCCAGTAGTGAGCACTGCACTAATTAAAGCATTAAGTATACTGTTCCAGTGGGCGAGCGACCTTTAGGACAATATACGTGAATCGAAACGCCAGCGCCAGAATAATGTATAGATTCTGCTGTTGTTTTGTATACCCTCGAGTCGGTGCCGTTCTATTGCTATTTCTTGTCGCGCTTCGTCGCTCGTTCGATCGGCGCTCGGCCCACTTTATCATGAAGATCGGTCGATTGTGAACTTTGCGTGATAAGAAAGCAATATGATCAAGCTAAAGCAATTTTTATAATACATACTGGTCCCGTATAATATATACTGGTCACAGTGACTGGTCCCGGTCACTGTGATTATAGCACTTAATAATGTTCCAGAGAGAACAAAACACATTTGTATCTTCCGTAACCTTTAAATAGCAACGGGCGTTATCAGACATGTGTATAGCATTAGAAAGGATGAAACGCAGGAATATGACGGCATTCGCTAGAAGGCTTTTGAAAAGACAGTAGCAAGAGTCAAACATTCGTGAACACTAAACGGGAAATGTACTGTCGTTCGGGAAATGTACTGTCGATATCACAAAGGCTCTCGGATCGGCACCAAGAAGAAGCAGACGACGTAGTCGCAACAGGTTCAACGCTGTTGCACGAATTAATCGCGTTATATGACCTAGTACTCTCCATATAAGCGTCGAATTTAAACGATAACCGTAGCTTCCGTGCAACGGACACACTTCTTTTAAGCGCAGTATACTACGGAAGCCTAGTCCGATGGCTATTGCAGCGACGACGTGCCGAGAGAAACAGCGTGCAAGCGGTCCGCGTCCGCCACGGCAGCTGCGGCTCGGACGCTGAATTCATCGGCGGTCGCCGGTGGACCGCTGGCCATCGGGGGCCACAATGGGCGCCCTTTTCAGAAACTGGCGCCTCGGTGTGATTGCGTGCAAAGCACTTGTCCCTTAACACTATTACGGGGCCCCAGGCGCGCGCGCGATGCGTCCCAAAATAAGCGTCGCGTCTTTTTTTGTCCGTTCTTTTCGGCTCTATAGGCGCCGCAGCCCCGACCGACAGACCAACCGACCGACCAACGAGAACGACGCGCCGGTGACAATGGCAGCCGCGCGCGCTTCGAGCCTACACCGCAGCCTGTCGCTCCTTACCCGCTGAATATTAATGCACAAATGAATATTTTACGGGGAAAGCCGCGCACGTGCGGTGGAAGACGCTCTAATTCGTAGACGTTAATTTCATTAACGACCTGCGCTCCTCACGCTCGGGGCGCCAACTAGCGGGAAGCCTTTCATCCGGATTGCGGCTTCAATTGGCTTTGAAAACAGAAAAGGTGAGTGCGCGGGGCCGGTTTTGTTGCAGCCCCGTCGCCTGGTACGTTTCGTGTCGACAAGCTGCGGCGTGGCCCGTGGCGCGCGGCCTCGTCGTCTCGGCTGCTCTGTGGCGGCGCGCAATCTACTGCGTACTGATGTCGGTGGATCTGTGAACGGCTCCCACTTAGGAGGATTAGGCGATCCCGTTATAAAGCGAAGCATGATCTGCAGCCCGGCGGGCCAGCGCAGCGCGCTCAAGTTGCCTTCTGTCTTTAGCTGGCTGATTCAATTAGGGCCGCGCGCAGGCGGGCGCTCCTCTTGGCCGTTTCAGTGGCTGTCAGCTGACCAGAAAACAAGCACGGCGGCCGCCCGTATCGCTTACACTGCGGCTTGGGCCACAATTGTACCACTTCTCTTCCACCCCCTGGTTCGCTCCCCGCTGTGTGCCCCTCTCACTCCCCGCCCCCTCCATGCGCTCCTGGCCGCGTTGATGCGCGCCAACATGCGTGCGCCGAGACTGCCTTCATTTGCTTTCCATGTGTACTTATGTATATATAGAGCGTCGCTATACGCGTTGTGTGAATAATGCCTCTTTGTTGTTTGCGTACGGCGCTCACCCATCGGTATAATGGCGATCCGCCGCGTGTGGCTGTCAGGCGAGTGACGAAAAAACCTGGGTTTGCAAAATCTGTGTGACTGTAGCATCTCCAAAAAAGACAGTAAGCGAACCAATACATGCGCGGACAAGGAAGCAGTGATAATGGGCGAAATCAACATTATTCTGGCTTATGACATGGTGTGCCAAATTTTTCAAAAGCTTATAATCATAGGCGTGTGCAGGGTTCCCCTCAAGGGGGGGGGGGGGGCGAAGGCGGGCGAAGGTTCATCGCAGCGCCCCCCTCTCTATTAAGTCAATGTATGGGGCAGACTTTGCGCCCCCCCTATTTTAGGTGACTTGGGGGGGGGGGGGAGGCCGCCCCCCTGTCCCCCCTCCTCCCCTGCGCACGCCTATGCTTATAATCATCATCATCCTCAGTCCATCTCATGTCCATCGCAGGACGAAAGCGTCTCTCAGTGATTTCCAATTTACCTTGCCTTGCACGAGTTGATTTAGTTTCATGCCTGCAAATTTCTTAATGTCATCACTCCACTTAATTCCCTGCCGTCCCCAGCTGCTTATCTCTTGATATCCATTCCGTTCCTGTAAGCTGTTCCAATCAATTACTTCTGGCATAAAAGCCAGAATTAAACATATATAGTTATCTGGGTTTTGATTCAAACAGGGGTAGAAGATGTAGTTTGTACCTACTGCGGCTTTACTTTCGCTCAAATTTCACACAAATGTATGGCGATTGTCTGGTTCATCTGTGAGCGAATACTTCTTTTGCAAATGCATTTTTTTTGCCTTGTAATACGAAAAAAAAAAGCCTGTCGCAAAAGGTAAAAGTGCACTGCAGGGCTCAGGATCCATAAGATATGTGAGTACACCACCACTACCATCATCATTATCACAGAACTGTGTATGACTGCACCCATTTTCATATTCCTTGCTGAAACACGTACGTGTGAATTTGAAATGAACTCCTCCGTGTGGTGTCAAAGCGCGTTCATGCACACAAATATAAATTGCTCGCGCACGTGCTATGTACAGACTCCTAGCGAAGGAGCTCCTGGTGGCATTCTTTAACCTTGGGTTTTATTAGAGAGTCCTTAAAACACTCATATTTCGTCGAGATGATGACGCAGCCCTCACAGCACCGAATACGACCCATTACCTCGTGCTCAGCAGCCAATCGTCATAACAACCATCGATGATATGCGCAAACAATCCTGAGTGACGAGGAACACACTCGAGTGCCGCAACCTGGTGAATATAGGTAATCGTCAGAATGGGCCTTTCATTGAGACGTCTACCGCTTTTGTAAGCTTTAAGACGCTCGAATAGTTGTCTCCAAGTCAAAGGGACGAAGACTGAAGCATTTATTATTTTGGATCATTTTATGCTTTTGCTGCGCTCAACTGGGATTATTCCAAGAAAGGCGAATGTCATTTCAATAGCGTGAGCTACGAAACTTCGTAATCGCGAGGCCAGAGGTCGTTGATATGCCTTGAGGGCGCCTAAGAACCTCCGGCTTCTGTCCGTCGGCGTCCTTGTCGACCGCTAGGTCCTTCGCAATTGCTTTATCTGGCCAGGCACTCTTATATACCTAGGGACCGAGAGAGTTCAAAGCTTTCCCGAAGGATTGATTTTGCGTGTTCTGTACCTCTCCGCTTCTTTCTTTCGCATCTGTCAGCCATACCCCGTCTCGGTGCTCGAATCACGCCGCCAAAATAGAGCGGCCGCTTGTACCCAACGCGATGTAATATTCATGCGGAAAATTTTCGTTTCATTGGCTTTATTTGTTTTGCTTAAGATAGCTCTACTTGTTGGTGAATATTTAAAGGTGATCTCTCCGTGAAGACGTCTCGGACGGAAAAGAAAGCGGTAAGAAGATTTGCGACGTCAAGTTTTCCTCGGACAAAGCCAGGGTTGCCGCCGCGTATGCTTGAGCGAAATTCGCCGCGACTTGGGCCAAGTGAACTGCGTATTCATGGGGCTGTCTGTCCCAGCCTGAGCGAGCGCATGGGCATAATAAACGCCATGTAATGAACCGCGCGACGTATGAAATGAGGCTTAATAGGCCTAATGAAGCGGGGCCGCGTTCTACAACGACCCCGCTCCTTAGAGGCAGCCGCTTACGCTGGATTACATACGCACCGACTGAAAGCGATTCCCCCGAAAGTCAGGGGTTCAAAATGTGCATTATGTTCATGATTCATTCTTATCGTCATTTACATGGATGCGACGGTAGCTTGTCGAATTTTCCACCGCCATCATGTTAATACTGCGTGACAGTGTTTACACGTGGCGCATCTTCCTTCTTCCGAAACAAATGCATCACATGAGTCGACTTACCCATTTCAATCTATCTTGCTTCTGGCGCATTAATTTGTTTCGCTTTCCGAGAACATTACCCCCCCCCCCTCCCCTTCGTATTTATGGATGCGATGCTCCTCGTTTCGCGGCTTATATTATGCGCACACTCTTTCCCTCCTAGAGCACGCTTATATACACTGTTAGTCTCGTGAATGGATATCGCAGTTTTAGAGCGACCGCTCTACTACTCCAGGAACAAACCCAGAAAAAGCCTGGTTCCGCAAATCTGATCTTCAAGCGCAGCCAACGTCATCCCAACGTCTCTCAGCTGCGTCAGCACCGCTAAAAATTGTTTACGCATTGCCCGTGAGATGGCGCAAAGTTCGAGTTCGCACCGACGTTCCTCAGCGTACCAGCGTAGCAGTGCTGGTTACCACTCCAGCGCCTAGGAGTGCTAACCAGCGCTGCTCGTGGTTAGCACTCCTATGCGGGAAACTCTTTTTGCCAGATGACATTACGTAGCACGTAGTCTTCTTAAGAGCTGGCAGTTGATCAATAAACCTTCGCATGCAGCCTAGAGGTATCAAATGAACGAAAGGGTTGATTCTAGGAACTCGTTTCTTTTTTTTTTTCGTTAAACGCAAATATATGAATTCAACAGATAATGAAGTCAGTGAAAGTACCCGGAGTGTTATTTGTAGTTTTTAATATGTATACGAGTTATGAGATAGGGAAAATGAATGAAAGTGAACGAAAAGAAAACAACTTGCCACCAATGGTGACCGAACCCACAACCTTCGCATTACGCATGCGATGCACTACTACTGACGTTAAGAATCGTAAAGCAGAGATTATATCAAATAGATCGGTCACAGTACGTCTCACTCTAGGTGATTTAAACGTTTATCTTAGCTTCAAGTCCATATTAAACCGAATATTCTTCAGCTGCCTCCTAGCAAAAAGCAACACAGCTCTCTTATCGTTAAGGAGACCCACACCGAATAACATCAACGCCGTTCTGTATAGTGCAGGTTGTAATGAAGCAGAAGCGCGTATGCACCCGTCCTCTGCGTACACCGAATGTGTACAAGACTAGCTGGAAGCTTTTTGTGGTAAATCTGCCATTATAGAATTAAAAAAAAAGGATTCAGTGACTACACTGCCCTGCGGGACACTCTCTTTGACGCTGTGATGTTCACTTTGATCTTTGCCGGTATTCATCGCCAAGATCGTCCCTGCAGAGATTAACCCTTTACTGCACCTTGTTGCATTTACGCAACATACCAATAAATGGCGATCAAAACAAAAAGAAAGTCCACTTGGAGCGCCTGTACACGTTGTTGCATTTCCACAACATTGCTATGAAAAACTCGCCGTCTTGTGCTGATATCCGTGCTCATCCCATGCCACTATTCCGCTCGCGTGCGTAGATACAGGTAAGTTTGGCCAATTATAAGTGCATTTATTAACACGATAAAGCGCAGGAAATCATCTCGTAATAGTTTGTTCCTGGCGACGGAATGTTGCTACGTTGTGCAAATGCAACAACGTGTACATGGGATGTGTTCTTCTCAGAAATGGAAATGCGCCCTAAACGCTTCTATGACCGAGTAATTCATTCTGATAGCGAAGACAGCAACCTTTGTGGGAGTGACGACGAGCCCGAGTGTAAGTCCATTTCGATTCAACATGTGTGCAGCATGTTTTCGGGTCGTATTCGCATATCATTTAATATGACTTAGGTGTATTCGCGCGCTGCTGTGTCACTTCGTCCCGGATGTACCTTTATACCTTTGTGCTTCTAAGTTCTAAATTTTGGGCCACACAGCTAAAACAATGTGCATGGTGCTGTTCTTTTATTACGCGCTCCGCTCTGCCCTCAGTTCCGAGTGTCCCGGCCTCTCGTACCGTCGCGCTCCTCTTCCTTCCTTGACATAGCCCGGAATGAAAGTGGTTCTGTCTGCTTTCAAATTACTCAGGCTTCCTATTCAGCCTAGGGCTGCGTCTAACTCTGTTTTGCCACAAATTTTATTCGCTTTGTTACGATCTGTTTCCTCCTTCAAATGTTCAACCTTGTGTATAAAAGCGCTGCACGTTTCCTGAATGCACTCGAATCTGCCTGATGCACTGCTAGAGGTGTGGAAACCAGCTTTGTTCAACAATCAAGAGCGATTGCTTTCCTTTGTACCGCACTACCATATGAGTGCATGAGTGCATTGTCATGTGCAAATAAATATTTGAGGTCGAATCGCACTGAGTATTTTTCCCCGGCAACTTGTTCTTTATTTGGTTGTTGCAAATCTGCAACATACCTTTTACCTGCTAATGGAAACTGTACAAATCCACAAAAGTTATTTTCGACGGTAGTGCAGCTATTGTTGTTATGTTTCCGTGCAGCTCCATGAATAATATGATGACGAAACAAAAAATTGTGCAGTAAAGGGTCAAGCTTTGCCCTACTTATTTGTATATGTGCGTTACATTAAAGTGTAAAATGCTCCCTCAATATATAGCCGCACCGCGAGTGCCATAATTCGATCCACAGCCACGTTCATAGGCGTGCGCAGGGTTAGCCATATTAGGAGGGAGGGAAGGGGCGGGGGGGGGAGCGAGCTTTACTGCAGCGCGCCCCGCTTCCCATTGGACGAGTCCGAAAGCAAAGAAGCTTCCCAGTGGATTCAAAAATGCAAATGAAGCAGTGATGTGCTACTTACAACGGCCTGCCTTTGGTCACCGGGTTTATGGGGGTGCAGCTGGGAAGTAAATCGTTTTTAGAATGAAACATCGCGAGTCTTCGGCCACCATTATCGTCAAACACGTGCATGGCCATAACCCTGGACATTAAAAAAATTACAGCATATCCACGGGTGAATGATGAAGAGCTTGAGCGAAGCTCCTGAAGCAATCATGGTCTCGGGATTTGCTTCTCGTTGAGCCCGTTTCGCAGTGGCGTCCTTGGCGCGCACCGTCACGGGAGCCGCCTGGCGGCCGCCGAGCGAGCGCCCGCCGCTGCGCATCGTCCATGCTCCGCCGACGATCCGACACATACGGCGACGATCCAGGAGAATGAGAGAGGCGCTCGCTCACCGCGCATCCCCGCGCAGCCCGCGCAGTAGCCAGTCGGAGAGCAGTAGCACTTCAAGCGCCATCTAGTGTCGATTCACACAAGTGCCATATTGCACACAATTCTATCGGACCAACGCCACCTAGGAAATGAGACGAGAAATGGTGATGACGACACAGGTTGTGTACAGCGCCATCTAGAATATCGTCCCTGAACTGCAGTTTGTATGTACTTCTATGAGACAGCGCCATCTATTGCATCATACGGGAGATCCGTTTACGCCGGACAACGGAGACGTGACAAGGTTAGACTAAGAGGAGCTACGCCCCTAAAAATGGCCCGACAGGCCGTGCGCACAGCTATGGTTATCGTCATATAGAGTCTTGTAATGGGGTCGTGCAATACATCCCTAGAGTATGACACCGCTTTCTAAACTCTGTCATGTAGTCGGATATTATCTTCGCGTTTTCTGACCACCATTTATGTTGACTGTCCAACGCATTCTTCATTACCTTACAAAGACAGCTTGCGAGGCTTAAAGGTCATATGGAGTCAAGAAAAAGTGGAGTTCTTAGGTGTAAGGTTCCGCATTACACGTGCGACTTCCTGTGAATGGGGTAGTGTCTTATTTACTGAGAGGTCGATATGGAAATTTAAAGGTGCCTTTCTACCTTTAGGTTGGGGATCTCTTTAACATCATATATTACGTCGTGCCATGACGACCAGCAACTATCTTTGACGGCAAGACACAACTGGGCATTTCGGCATGTGTAAGGTAAACCTAGTGAAGCTTAGGATGCTCTCACAAAAAAACATGCGAAAGCTTTCTGATCTACGATGGCTACAGAAGTAACAAATTGATTAACAACTTTATTACAGGTTATTGATCCGCCAGTTTTAAACATAAGCTCACCAAATTAGTCGGCAGTTGTGCGCTGTGAGCACAAGCAACGATGCGGAAAATATCGCTACAATATGGAACTTAAAAATCGGGCAGCAGACCATATTCACGGAATTGATGTGACAAGAGACAATGTTTCGCAATAGTCGCCCCAGAGCCCCTCAACTGATTTCTAGAGGCGCCTGTGCGGGGACGAAGCAACTTGTAGTTTTTTGTGGAGCTCAAGTTTTCTTTGGTGCGGTACGCACCTTCTGCTCGTATTGTGGACTCACCGCCGTGGTTCACCGTCAAGTGCAGTATAATTATTTTGAACATAAATGTGTTTCGTACTGATATCAGTATCTCTGCAGAGATATCCGTATAAGCAGAGCCTGTGCAACACGCAAGATGAAACCGCTTTTGGTGTTTTTAAGGAGCACACACCTGAACGATACATCATGAATGAGCCTTTTGTGTATATATGTGTGTGTTTGCGACTGTACACATTATTTGTGTGTATACGTTATCGCTGTATATACCATAGACATCACCCGATACCTGGAGTAGCAAGCCAGGCGATAAACCATGCTAACGTCTCCGGAGTTATGATTAAAAATTGCTATATATCTACATCTTGATTTGTATTACACCGCTTCTCTTTCTTACCACTAAATAATCAGTTGAAGAGTGCTTCTGTGATGTTATGCGACGAATGTAGCTCCATGGCGGTATTATCTGGGTTTATAAGAACACCCACTCGGGCAGAAGTTTTTACAAGTCTCGTCTCGCCGCTGTGGTTCGGTTAAGTGACTATTCTGCGATGCTAGTGTACTACTTATGCCCTTAAATCCACTGTCTCTTATCCTTGAAGTATCGGCCTTGAATGATTGCCTTTCGAATATTAACTGCCCCGGAAAGATTAACGGGTTTAATGTTCACTGCCCAGGGCGTTGCATTCTGTCAGACATATTCAGGTATCTCTCGATCATCTTCTCTATAAAGGTTACGTCGTCTGTTTTCAACAGTTGCCATGGGTATCGTCGCAGCAGTGATCTCGTTGAGAGGCCTTGTTCACAAAAGGAAGGATGAGAAGAAAGAGGAAGGAAAGGCAGGAGGATTAACCAGACGCGCGTCCGGTTTGCTATCCTACGCTGGGGGAAGGGGATTAAGGGAGGAAAAGATAGAGAGATAGAAAGACGGGAGCATACAAAAAAGAAACAATGCACGCGAGCTTAAAGAACACAGCTGCGTTCCATGGTACTGGACTCAGGATCTCAGGCATATACGTTCCGCTTTAGAGAGTCGTGTCATGGTGCCTACTGAAGGCTTGCAAGTACTAGACACAGAACGTCCAGTACTTGATGTACGGACTGAGCGTAGGGGGATTTCAACTCGCCGACGAACACGCGAAGTGTGTCCAACAATGACTGAAGCACGATGATGGTTGGTTTGTCTTCTTCAGGCAACTGGTCAGTCGGAGATTCAGTGCGCACTGTTGCCGATGTGCAGTGTGAATCTGCATGTCGCTGCGACTTCGGCAACGTAGGCCAAGCTGCATCAGTTGAGTCCATGCCTTCCTTGTTGTTCTGCTTTGTACCGGCCGTCGACGACCTCTGTGACTATGGCTTCGGCAATGGAGGCCAAGTGGAATCTCCAGAAACTGCGCGTTTTACTGCAGTTCGTTTCGTGCCGGCCGCGAAGGGTCCGGATGACAAGGGAGTTGGTGAAGCAGGGCGTTCAAGGGGCGCTGCAGATGCACAAGCATTCGTTTTCTTGGATGCACGTCGGCGCCGATTTCGCCGCATTCTGACTGTTTCGGCAACCTCGCGATGCGATGTATGGTTCCTTGCCATTTGTTTCAATACAGCGATTTCTCTTTTCATTTTTGGGCACTGTTTTGAGGAAGCTTCGTGAGGTCCATTGCAATTTGAACACTTGAGAACATTGACTATACAAGTGTCCGCAGAATGGATTTCAGCGCAGCGAGAACATACTCGCTCATTTTCGCATACGCCTCTCACGTGACCTAGCTTCATGCAGTTGTGACATTGTAGTGGCTTTGGCACAAAAGGTCTCACAGGGCGTCGGAAGTGACCCACCTTTACGTACGAAGGTAGAGAGTTGCCTTGAAAATCTATTTTCACGCAGCGTGAGGTACCCAAACGGGTAACCTTAGCGATAACGCTAGCTTCATTAGCTGGCTTGACGAGGGCAGTCAAGTCGGAGCTGGGTATGGTAGCGTCAACGTCGTAGATGACGCCGGCGACGACGTTGGAGCACACAGGGATGTAGGAGCGGACGTTGATTCCATCCAGCTCTGTGACGTTGCGTAGTACGTTCAGAGCGGCCGCATGCGAAACATCAATCGCCATGACATTCTTACGCGGGTTCACTCTGATGTCGATGATTTCATCTGGCACCAGTTCCTCGAGCAGCGCCGAAACAGATTGCCTGTTGAGGCGCTTCATGTTGCCGTTGGGGACAGCAGGAACGAAGATGATGGTGCTGGCCTCGGGCCTTCGCGGCGCTTCTTCATTTGGTACGTGCGGAGATGAAGAGGGCCTAGTGTTGCGCCTCTTCGCCTTTCGGCTTAATACAAGTTCGAAGTCGTAATCAGATGACCCCTCACCTGTCAGTGAGTGGACATCCTCGCTGTCATAGTCGCAGTAAGGGCCCGTCCGCTTCCTGGACACGGCCGCCGCTGACGCCGCAGGACCTGGCAGGTATCCGAACAGGTCCGCGTTCAGTCGCCGATGGGCACAGTATAGTAGCCTTCACGGGGTGCACATATTATTGCGCAAAAAAGGCAAGAGCTACTAAAACAGCGTTCCGCTAAGCAGACAAAAGTATTACTAGTGGAGCACAGTATAACACTGTCAATTCGAAAGCGAAATAAAATGACAAGCATGGCATGTTAAGACAAAGAGCATATATTCATGTTGTTTTCTTCCGCGAATCGCTTTGTTCTTTTCAGCGGCGGACAGCTCCTTTGAGTCCCCCATTACAAGGAAGCACGCAGATCCAGACGATGGTCTCACCGTCCAATTCCCATATTGGCACAAGCAATAACATAGATTTTGCTAAAGGATCAAAAGCAATATGTCCTCAGAAAATTTGACGTCGTAAACGGAACAAAATACCCCATATTTATTTTTTCAGGAAACGATGCTTTTGAGCTCTCTTTTGCTTTGGAGAGTTCTAAATGTGCGACACTATAAATGTTTTATTCTTTCTTTCTCTCTCTCCTCCGGTTCAGGCTGTTACACGAGGCTCATTTCATGATTACGAGTGCGTTCTATTGTTCGCCCGCCCTGCGACTCAGTTACTGACTCGGTGGCGTGTATTTTCGTTAGTTTTTTAAAAATTTTCGAACAAAGGTACTCCTCTCAGTCGCCAAAACACCGAGCCGGAATATGAAGCAGAAGCGCGAAGGCACGCAGAGGCTAATAAACAGAAACATGGCCAATAGGGAACAGAAAACGCGGCTACGGGGCACACCCGAGTAAAAACACAAGAGCGCACGAAGTACTGCCGGCTGTATACGATAGGATCGGTTTAATTCTCAGGCGCCTGCCACGGGGACTCTGCTGACCATTATTGCTATCAGAAACAGCATAACGGTCCCTAATTTGGTTAGCAGTCGAGCCTTGGGACTCTGTCGAGGCGAGAGCGGCTGCGCGGGGATTGCCGTTTCGCCAGAAGAGGCTGGACAGCCTGCTTCCCGGCGCGCCATCTCCCTCAACCTCTACCCAGACAACGCTGCAACCCGTCCGCGCGCTGTTCTGCTATTGCTTCAACTGGCCTATTTTGCATCATTAAGCTCAACTAATTTGCGCGAGCTTGGAATACTTTCGGCTCTGTTGTGGTGATCCATAATTCCTCGGCTGGAGGCGCGGTGCAGAGGCGCGCCCGCATTTGCCGTATTGCATGGCGGACGCCAGTAATTGTACGGAGGCGTTATTTTTTTTTTTGTGTGTGTGTGGAGCTGCCTCTCCTATTTTGCTCGGCTCCCACCTTTCCTCCCTCATCGGAGTTTTCCTCAAGGCTGGCGAGGGTCGAGGTGGAGGGAAGGTTTCTCGCCCGCAATCGGGATTTTGGCGAGAATGTCGTTTCGGATGTCGAACACACTGGCGAAGCGTCTTTTTGTTCTTTTTTTTATTTTGTTACCCTCGTTTCTTCATTATCGCAACAGTTAGTATCAAAAGAGACCATAGCACTGCATTTACAAGACAAACGAAAACTCGGTACCATCTTTCCTTTTTCTGTTTTTACTCGACTTTCTGCTGGAAGCTTGTGGTACATCCAGACATGCGTCCTCTTTAGATTGTTTTGCCGACCTCTCAGGTCAATTACAAATGACGCGGACTTTCTTACAATAGGTGGTTATAACGATAAAAAGATGAGCTTGTTGGTAGGGATTGCTCGTAGAAGAAAGAAAGCCGAGCAAATACGCAAGCAATTATTATTATTATTATTATTATTATTATTATTATTATTATTATTATTATTATTATTATTATTATTATTATTATTATTATTATGCGATGTGTACACACAAGGACACGGGGAAATTAGGAGGGAGTCGGCTGACAACTGCCACCTAGAGGGGAAAAACGCCTGCCTACTCCTTCGAGAAAGGGGAACATGGAGGAAATAAGGTAGGAGGAAAGAAGGAGTAAGAGAAGACGACTACACAACAAAAACAGCGCACACGTACTTCATTTCCGTTTGTGTTGTCTGGTTCGCTTCTCTTGTGTGCGTGTTTGCACGCAGTAGTTACTGCCTTCTACGATAGGCGGTTATATCGTTTGTTATTGTTGCTTTACCTCAATGTGCTTCCTGTCCAACGAACTAATCCCATTTGTGCAGTCCCAAAATAGGCGTACTATTTACTATTTCGCCATGTTTTATGGTTATGTGTAGAATTCGTTCCTGTATGCGGTGTGCGTATGCGGTGCGCATTCCTGTATGCGGTATGTATCTATGCATCTATATTCAGGGTGTTTTAGGGGCGAAGCTCTTTATAGCGGCACCTGTTCGTCCCCGTCGTAGTAGTGTGTAACCAGTCTTAAAAACGGAGGGGGCGTGCACACATGAAGGCTCCCCAAAGACAATGCGCTGCGACAGTGCGTGATATGTATCGCCCTCTCCTCTCCTACGCTTCCCCCTCTTTCTCCTCTCCTGCGGTCCCCCCCCCCCCTATCTTGCCTCGCGGCGCAGCGGCGCCGACGCAGGCAGCGCCGACGCAGGCAACCGTTCACTGACCACCCCGTATATATAGGCACTGGATTTTGACCTCCAAGGTAGTGCGTGTGTGCGATTTCTCCTGTGCGTGATTAAACAATGAAAATTCACAGCGTACATGTAAAATTAAAGTGAGCTGCAAGTCGTCATAACTCTCATCGAACCTTTAGTATAAACGCGCCCGATCTCACGTCGGTGATGATGTACTGGGCAGAATTCACGGAAGATTCACGGTTTACCGATGAACCTCCGCAGCTTCGCCCACTCATCATCATTCACTCCGTGGATATGCTGTGATTTTTTTTTTACACAATACTGATTTTTATAAAAATGCTCTGACAGTCAGGCCCCTGCCATCTTCGCAAACGAACTCTACGCCGAGGCGAAAAAACTTTGCCGCACGTAAAGTCACATTCAAATGAGTAATTGACAAAATCTTGTTAATTAACATTTTGACATGAAGTAAGAAAGCCTCGTCCTCCTTGTACACTCGTTCGTCATCTACCGCATTACGTACGTCGCCGCTTTCCATACCTGGTACAAAGCAGAAAAGACCAAACTGAACATGATCATTCGCGGAGCCTTCAAGCTTGCCCTCGGACTACCAAAGAACACCAGCACGGATCTTCTACTCCAATTACACCTCCATAACACCCACGATGAAATAATCGAAACGCAGCGCCGGTCCCATCTGGAGCGGCTCACCCTCACAGAAACGGGCCAGCACATTCTCTCTAAACTCGGCACGGAGACACGCACCCAATCCCAGGACGCGTCCGGGCTTGGCTACACGCCGACCCCATCCCGAAAAACATGCACCCTTAATACAACAATGAACGGCGGAAGCCCCGGGCCAAATCACTCATCGAAGCTTGCGGCGATACCACTGGCGACACTTTCGTCGACGCAGCTGAACATCAAGACGAACACCGCTTCGCAGCGGCTACCACTAAAGGCGGCTCGCTCAAACATGCTGCCAGCAGACTAACCCAAAACGCTGAGACGGCCGAGGAGGTGACCATCGCCCTGGTCGCCCTCGACCCAGACTTCCACACTATCGTGAGCGACTCCCACACGGCAATCAGCAACTATATCAAAGGTCGCATCTCACAGCAAGCATTACGCATCCTACACCAAACCCCTCACTCACCAGGAAACAAAATCACGCTCGTCTGGATTCCAGCACATGCCGGCGACGTCCATCCGCACCTCACCAACCACAACGAGGTCGCGCGCTCCGTAGCACGAGGCCTAGTCAACCGTGCCGGAGACAGCGCAGGCGTACCGGCGGAACCCGATCGCCTCACCAGCTAATACGACATCACGAAGGCATTTTATCTCGAAAGAAGAACCTTCCCCACCCCTCGTCACAAGATAAAGAGAGCACAGGCAACCACCCTCCGCCTGTTACAGACCAACACGTACACGTCACTGAATCGATACCACAAAATATACCCAGACATTTATCCTAACTACACTTGTAAGATCTGTAAGACCCAGGTAGCCTCGCTCCCGCATATGCTGTGGGAATGTAAACCCCAATACCCGTCCATTAACACTCGCGAGACTACCGAGACCTCCTCGTCGAGATGGCACGCCGCTCGTCGCAGCTCCCACCTCGACGACCAACTTTGATTCATGCTTAGGACTGTGCAGCGCTCACAAAAAGGAACAAGGGGCAGAAGAAGTACACAGGACAAGCGCTGCACAGGGAAGCGCTTGTCCTGTGTACTTCTTCTGTCCCTTGTCCCTTTTTGTGAGCGCTGCACAGTCCTATGTATGAATCAATACCAACTCGCTCAATTTTCTATCCTAAGACCAACTTTGAGCTAGCCAGCAAGCCCGCGAGGCTGCGAAGAGGCAGGACCTCCATCCTATAGCGTGGGATGCCTAGGCCCAACCAACTAAATTGCTGGTTTCAATAAAAGTTTATTCCTCGTCCTTATTAACTTTAGGACCATTGTGTATATTGAAGCGTTCTAGGGTGTGACAATTTATGGCATGCCCATTTTTTTAAAAATCGCAAAAAACGCACGTAATTTGAGAATAATCACCGAAATTCAAGACCCCGATCGAGGCGAAATCAAAACTGAGCGCACCGGGCGCGCAAGAAATTTGTCAGCACTGTTACGTCAGACAGAACCTCACGTGACAATTTCTGAAAAAAGGCGCGTCGCAGCACAGTATGGTCTGGAAAAACTGCAAGTCGTCCCAAATACCCAAATGTACCGCTCATTTATGAACCGCTTTGCGTTTGGTGTGTAGTGCTTATTCGTTTATTTGTTAAATTCCAAAGAAATGCAAAGAACTCGCTCGCTTGTCCGCGAGAAGTAGCGCCGCAGTAGCTGACGCCTAGGTTTAATCTCTACAGTGAAATAAAAAAAGGTAAATTGCGGTTTTCTTGGGTACAGAGCGAAAACAACAGATAAGCACTACACGCCAAGCGCAAATAATGAGCGGTTCATTTGGGTATTTGGGACGACTTGCCGTTTTTCCAAACCACATTCTGCTGCGACGCGCTTTTTTTTTTCAAAAATCGTCACCTGAGCTTCCTTTCTGATGCAACAGTGCTGACGGAATTCCAGTGCGCCCGGTGCGATTAGTTTCCGTTTCGCCTAGATCGGGGTCACAAATTTCGATGATTATTATCTCAAATTGCATGCGTTTTTTGCGATTAAAAAAAATGGCATTTCATAAATTGTCACGTCCAACTCTTCCATATAAACAACGACCGTCAAGCTAATAATTAGAAAGTCAATTAACGAATTTTTGTTAATTATTCATTTGAATGTAACTTTAGGTGTGGCGAAGGTTTATCGCCTCGGCGTAGAGTTCGTTTGCGAAGAAGACAGGGGCCTCACTGTTATTGCATATTTATCAAAAATCTGTATTCTCCGAAAAAAAAAACAAAAAAAAACACCCTGTATAAGGACTAATACTCTCAGGTTTAAATGCGCAGATATACCCGATAAAGGGGGCGGGACGACGAGCGCAGCCGTAGCGCAATTGGTAGAGCATCGGACGCGTTATTCGAAGGTTGCAGGTACGATCCCTGCCGGACGCAAGTTGTCTTTTCGTCCACTTTAATTCCTTCACATTTATGTCGTAATTACTACAAATAACGTCCCCTATACTTTCCTTGGCATTATTGTCTGTTAGTGGGGTAGCAAACCGGATGCTACAATTCTGGTTAACCTCTCTGCCTTTCTCTCGTTTTATTATCTCTCTCTCTCTCGGCTGTTAGCCCTAATTAAGATTGCGTCTAACAAAGGAAAAAACGAGCCCTTAAATTCTCCTTCTTTCGTTTATATATAATTGAATACCTTTCTTTTTTTTTTAAATTAGACTGTCGTTCGAGTGTCACTGACGTTGGCGACTATGTTTTCCTTTGTGGTTTTCTACTAATCATTTCATCTGTGCGGAAAGATGTAATGACTGTAATGATGTAATGTCTCATCATACTTAAGCTGCGCAGGAGCCAAGGGGTTATTTTGCCACAGTTTGTTTTTTATCTCATGCTTGTGCACCGGATATGCATTGATATTCCAAACTGAAGTTTTTCCTTCAAGTTGCACATCCAGCATTTAGCTTTAAAATGGGAGCAACGATTAGTTACGGACAAAATACTGAAGATTATTCAATACGCGTATTGAATAGTTATTTTAGAATATTCGCGTAGCCCCGTTTGCGTGTACTTCGCAAGTCGCGTTGCTTTTTAGTTTGAAGGGTCTCGTGTTCACCAAGTGGCGCTAGCGTGTCTCGTCGAGCGACTGAGCCGGTCGAGCCAACCCATGTACCGTGCAGCTGACGGGTTGGCTCACTTGGTCATCTGTGTAATTTCTATACGTAGTCATGGCCACGTTTACGCGTTGTATATCAAAAAGCGAAAACGAACCTCAGTCGACTTATCGATGTGGCCTCTAAAATAGATTCATCACCCTTGCACTGGCCGCCTCGATAAGAGATGGCGCTACTGGTTCAGTCGAAATCGGCCCAAAGCGTTTCGTTCGTAAGTCCTCCTTTCCAATGGCCAACCTCCTTCGCTCTTGGAATGTCCGACAGCACGATTGTGTTTATCTTCCCCAGGCATCCTCTCTGCTCTAACCTCTCCTATACTTTTCTCCACATTCCCCACAAGTGTCGCGGTTGTGGTGTCCTCGCCTGAGAGACAGTTACTGCGTCACTTACCCCCACTCTTCACCTATTTTTCCCAACTCAAGAATCTCTCTCTGTCATCTGCTCTTTACAAGCAGTTCTAGCGTAAGAACTTTCTTTCTGTGAGAATATGGGTCCGGGGACCAAATTCACAGAACTTCTCTTGCCTAGATTTTCTTTTCTGTCTTCTTTATTTTTTGCCATCAACGAACTGCTTTTGCTATGATATGCGTAGAATCAGGATTGGGTAAAATATTCTCTTACGAACATTTCTAGCGCGAAAAGTTTTGGTCAATACGGGCCCTGATGTTGATATAAAATCATAAAGTCGACATGATTATGATGCAGCGCTCGGAATATTCTAATAGTGGGGACGTAGATATACTACCGTGTATATGTGTAAAAGATTGCAAGGACTTTCCTGACAGAGCTAAGAAAGGTTCTGAAAAAAAAAAAAAAACTTAAATCAGATGATGGGGGCTGTCATCAATAAGAGAGTTCCTTGATGTCTCGACTTTATTTATTTATTTATTTATTTATTTATTTATTTATTTATTTATTTATTTATTTATTTATTTATTTCATATTCTCAGATTCGTGGAACATTCTTCTTAGAGGAGTCACTCTCGGCAGACACTGTCTGGTTAAGCAACCACGCAGAACACCGTTGACATCGATTCGGACATCTATATTCCGTCTTAGCAAAATATATCCCTGAGAGATATCGACAGAGAATGTTGCCCAAATTCTAGCCTCCAAAATAAGCGGATGACCATCGGTAGACTGGCAACGTATGGGCCCGTTACTAAATATACAACTAGATCGGGCGGTAAACATACCTGAAGCGCAAGAGAAAAAGGAAGCTTCAGGGGAAACAACGGTTGAGACAAATAAAAGGCAGGCGATGGGCGGCGAGAATATTACGGGTCTGTATTGCCGTAGTGTAATAGTTGCCTTGAAACAAAAGGTGCGAGATTCTAATAGGATTTATTGCAGTAGTAAAATGCAAGATAATCTGTCACTATAAATTTCATCAGGGCAGGGGAAGAAGACCTCAAAAATCAGCAGAGTTCAGCCTTTTATACAGTTGTGATTTCGTTCACTTCTACAGCAGTTTCTCTCGCTATTTGAGATCCTTCTTTTGCCTCGTCAACATCAAGTACTGGCACGTCTTGCTTTGCAAGATGGTTAATTACAGATATGAAGATTCTAAACGTAGCATCGTCGGTGTTGGCTCGCCAGCACGAATGTGTGTCATCATCAGCTGTGGGTGCAAAAAAAAAAAAAAAAAACGGTATGCCCATAGAACGTGCTCGCGCGACGTCGTGGGCTGAGGCCAGTGTTGTATGCAGGCAGAGCCACACAGTTCGTACTGCGAAGCAAAAAAGGAGAAGCTAATAAAGGCTGACCCGCCCTCGCTTTGAAAAACAAGAACGACGGTGTCTGCCTATATGTATGCAAACCTCTGAGATCGCTAGCCAGCTCTTGTGCATAAGCTATCGGGTGCCTGCCAATATTTCCCATGCCGTCCAGGCCCGTTCGCGAGCCGGATTTAATGATGGAAAAGAGGGAAGACGCGCGGGAACCAACGGCCGGTGACGTGTTTTTAGAGTCGTATTTCAAGCAAGTTGTCGAGGCCGTTTTAGGGCTTTTTTCCCCCCGAAAGTATAACCGAGCCCGTGAGCGGGCGGCTTCCAATTTTACGCTTCGTAAATACTTGTATTTCACTGCTCTCTCTCGGCGTGTTCGAGCAGATTGCATGCGCGTCAGTGCCAACCTGGTTGGCGAATATAGAAGGAAGAGTCAACGACGAAAAAGAACACGTCGAGAAACAATGAAAAGGACTGTAGCCACGCACGCTTCTCGAAAAGAGGGTGGCCTAGTCGTCGCCTGCGATGCGATTTCTTCTCCCCTCCTCACCCGCTTTTTTTTTTTTCTTGTAGACACCGTGCGAAAGCGGTGCTAACAAAACACGACTGAAAGTGGGTGTCGTAAACCAAGCGTCTGGTGCCCTGTGCCTACCTGATTAAAAACAATACGCTCGCTTTGCTCCTTCTTTACCTCGTTCTTCTCGCTTTTTTTTTTTTTTTCGGGCATTTCAATTTTTTACGTTGCTGCTGTTTTTTTTTTGTTTCTTTTTCTGTTTGAACCAATAGCCATTCTTTCGTATTTGTACTGCAAACTTTGCGCTCAAATCTGTGGTGTAGTGCGTAATCGCGCTATATATTTATTCATACAATATATGTTTTTTTTTACTCTTGATTTCTTTTTTCCAGGCACACGCGCCACTTACACCAGTGTCAATACGCCGAGCTGAGTGTCCGCATTGATGTGTGTGCGAATCTTCCACGTTTGGAAACTTGTGCTGGAAATTCCCGGATGACCTTATCAGGACCAATTTCGAAGGGTCCTTTATCTTCCCGCGTCTCGTCAGCAGGATATAATTTTTTTTTTCTTTTTTTTTTTTCGTAGTGTCCCAACATCCACGCGAAACACGCCCACGGAGGCGACTCTCGCAGCTTTCCTTGGGCTGAGATGCAAACGAAGGTTATTGGGTGTCAAGTCAAGCCGTTTATTACATTCTCATGACATGGCCTTTATTTAAATTTATTGAGAAACTAATCGGGATTATGTACAGTATTGCAGTGGCATAGCCCATTACAACTCGCTTAGAGTAACGAGATCATGAAGCAAGCGCCAGTTGAAAGATTGCCAGTTGCCTAGACATCTTGAATGTGTACTAAAATGCGCCTGGAGAGCGCAATACGCAGCACGGTTCTTCTTCTTTTTTTAGGGCCGTTAGGCAAATCAGAATTTTGTCACGGTATTTCCAAAAATCACTGGGCCCTTTGTGTATTCACCTAAGACGACTCGAAGGCGAAAACCACCTTCTTTTTCTTCTCAGTCGACGTATTAGGGAGCCTACATGAACGGCCGGTCACGTAGGCTCCCTAGATGTGTTTATCCTGCCCCGCCACCCTCCGAAAGCTTTGTGCACCTAGCGTGGTTTCGCACTGCCTCCAGGATCGGAGGCACCTCACCTGGTTTTGCATTAACTCCGTGATCAGCCCACCTTTGACCAAGCTACGATGTCATGTGATGACGGTGTAGGCTTATGCCACAGAAGCGAAGGAACAAGACGGCTGAACCAGAATCGACGCCAAGAGGGAACACGAGCCGTGGCTTCCCGTGCCACTGCGAAGCGCCGTCTTTTATTTCTTCTCCTGAGGTCGCGCGCTCTCCGGTTTTGAGGTCGCGCGCTCTCCAAAGAAGGGCGCTACAACGGCATTATGTGGCGTAACGTCACATGACGTCACGCCAGAATTTGTGACGTCATGATGACGGCACAAATTTTTGCGATATGTGACGCCATGACGACGTCATATGGTGGCGTCATCACGTGATGATGATTTTTCGCGACACTCGTCCCCGACGCCGCCGACGCGGGACGCCGACGGTCAAATTTCGTGTTTGATGAGGCATTTAAGGCATTCGCCTTAATAAGTCAGACCACGTGGTGGTGGTCGTGGTGGCCGTGATGAGATGTTGCTACAGGCGGTGTTAGCCTGGAAGGTCTGGCCGGTAGTTGCTTCGCCTGAGCGGTTCTTTCCGAATCTAGTGTAGTACTATATATATAATTCACTGAGTTCAGTTTTCTGCAGAAATTTTAAGTACATCTTCGCCCGGGTTCTCGATAAACTGAGAGCGTTTATATATGTATACTACTTTAGTATCCACCGTCCCAAGACTGCCGTCATGGTTGCAAAATAGCGATGCAGTGGAAGTTTGTAGGTACGTCTTTATGTCACTAATGCCGCGTACCTCATGCAGTCAGCAAATTTGTGAGTCAGTGCAGTTCGTATAGTTTATGTGCTTTCGTGGTGCTAAAATGATATATGCGCATAAAGTTTGACAGTCATCGTAAGGTAGTTTCCGCCGCAATTTTTTTCCGCCTGCCACCTGTCACGCAAGCACAACTTTCTTTGCTTTGCAGCGAAAGCATGGCGCGCTATTTCATAGATAACTCAAAGGTATGCTATGGCAAAGTGTTGTTTATCCAGTTTTAAATGCGAAGCATTTCTTAGCGAACCAAAAACACTTTGAGCGTCTCTCTACGTATCTATCGAGTCGCCTACGTCTGGGCGCCCTCGTGGTTGCCTCCTTAACTTGGTACTGACCAAAATTGGCATAGGCTATGAGGGTATGACGAACATGACTGTCTGGTCATGACATGAATAACGCTAAAATCCTGACCAATCCTGCTACACGTCATGAAATCCGCTCTTCCAGTCACGTGTGGCACATACCCGTATACCACGGGCCGCGGTGTGCGGGTATGCGCCACAGGTGATCCACAGTTTATATCTACCCAGGAACGGCGAGAAGAGACATTGCTAATCTAAACTGGGGAGCGTCAAGAAAATGCGGCATCAGGCGCGTTGACCCGGCGAAGGAAAAGAATAAAAATCAGGATCCCAGCAGGAATCGAGCCCATGCCTTCTGCGTGGCAATCAAGTATTCTACTACAGAGCCACGCCAAGTATTGAAACTGCTTTGGAAAAAGACCCTATGCGCGAGAAGCATGTTGGTGCAACTTCAAGGGCGTTTGCAGTGCGGGCTATTTAACTATAACAAGGTAATAAGCATTACTTATGTACTCCTGATACAGACGCCATGTCGGCCAAACGTCAAATTTAGTTCCAGTGCTGGCTCCGCCTTCATAACAGTCCAATGAACATTATATATGTACTCCTATGACTCAGCAAGCTATAGTCAAGCGCAGCTCGACCCCGGAGCATTACACTAACAATTGCTACTTATCATATTCACAGCACCGCACGCGAAATGTGAATCGCACCGTAGCGTGCGCTTCGTTTCAATAAGACTGACATCTGTGCTCTAACATCGGTGCTGAGGTTACGTCAGACCATAAGTTACCGTTTAAACGTCAGCGTAGTCGACATGCCTCGTAAGCACGCGATGTGCACACAACTACTCCATTCATGCACACGTCGATCCACCTCGTAAAGCCTGACTCAGAGCAAAAAAAAAGAAAGAATAGCAGCATAGACAGTTACTCGTTGACTGCTTCGCATGAAACCGATTCTTACAATGCGTGAGATCCGCCGATTTTTTTTTATGTTAACACGTGAGAGGCGGCTTGAATACATGTTTTCTTATTTATGGGTATTGTGCGCTCGTTTACGCCCTAGTGCACTAAACAAACAAGGTAAGCAAAAAGAGAAGAAAAAAAAAGCGTAGTAATAAACAAAATTGGTAAGAGAGCGTGGGCACGAAGTTATTACACAAATGCTGTTTAGCTTCCATAACTCGGGCAAGTATGATTATCGAACATTATACAGAATAACTGTTGTTAGTTTATACAGTGAGCCAGTTCATGGAAAGAGAGCGCAAGCATGCCATGAAAATTAGAATTTTAGTTTCTCACAAAATGAAATTTTATCGCTGCTAGTGGCGATGTTATCAGGGAAGAAATTCAAAAGACTTCAGCTCTTGCAAAGCGGCCAATATCCTGCGCCACATGGCACATTAAGCTCATTAAGTGGGAGTGCTAGTTAGACGGCCGTTATAGCTCGTTAAGTTCGTAGCTAGACCAAGCCATGAAAGCATTAGCATCAGCAGATTATGAGAAATGCGATCAAAGAAACTAGAAATATCTAATAAGGTTGTGTCAATTTTCCACCTGCTCCGAGAATTCGTAGGAAATTACGCTAGCTATAGGGTTCGCCCGAACTGAGCTTGCTACGTCGTGCGTCTACGGCAAAAAAAAAAAATTCTTATGGTTGAGGTTTGTAATTAAGTTCGATGCTACGATATGTGCGAACTATTTGAATGGGACACTCGTGAAAGCTGTCGAATGGCACGGTAAGAGAGGTCAAAGTGAACACTTTTCTTTTTCGTCCATCGTGAATGGAGAACTTTGGAGTAGTTGAATTGCACCACAGTGGTTATCTGGTGTCAATATTAAATATAAATGGTCATTTAGCGTCCTTGTGAAGATTAAATGGCCGTCTGGGCTTATTAATTCGATTTAATTTGACTTTATCTCCTTGGAATATTGATCATAATTCATTCAAGTTAGCAATTTTGATGGGAGATATTTGACAGAAATTTATCTACAGTTCTCAAATGGTCTTAGCACTGATACTAATAGATACTGAGAGCTTTTAATTCATAAATGCTAAATTTGCTTATACGTAAGCAGCGATACTTTTTCTTCGCAAGGGAGCTCCTCTTCAGTGGGAGAATGATGAAAATGTCGAGATAATTGTGATCGCTGATTGTGGTCAATGCCATTGTATGTGTCGCATCATCAGGAGAGAAGGTCAGAATGAGATAAAGGGTGGTGTCCCTTGCAAGTTGGCAATGGTGTCACTTGATGCAGTCAGTGGTAGCAAAATTCAAGAAACTTCTCATAGTCAGACGACGGCACGCTGTGGGAAAGCTAGTTAGACAGCTTGTTTGCGATTTACACTGCTTGAGTAATGACACGTCTCGGCATTATGTCGACGTTCACGCTGTCACTGCCTCCTCAGTGTCATCACAATGAGAATGAAACGTAAAAGAAATGCAAAATATCTCCATCTGTATACACTGCTTCAGCTGTGTCTTTTCTTTATTTTGCTTAGGTGCAACTTACGAGATTACAGTCATCAAAAACCAGACGGGCAAACTCTACTGCAACGTCACACTGCCGACAGGTGGCGGTGTGGGCGACGAGAACCCAACGCAGATACGGTGGTACAAGGGCGCTGAGCTCATCTACATGCTCACATCGGAGGGCCGTAATGTGCCGATCAGACAGATGACGCACCGGCCGAGTGCCTCCTGGCGGGACAGACTGCAAGTGCGAACCACGAGGCTGCCCATTTGGCTCAGCATCGATCCGGTAATGCTGCACGATCAGGGTTACTACCAGTGCCGCGTCTACTACGGCAACGACGTCAAGAGGAACGTCAGTCACTTCCTGCGTGTCATAGGTTTGTAACAACTATGGTCTGCACTGTGCATGTTCCGAGAATGGCATGCCATTATAAAAGAAGCTGCGAATGTAGCGTGGCATGGAGGAGCAGACGTGGGGAGAGAAAGGTTTATTCAAGGCTGGAATAGCATGAACATTTATTAAGTGGTCCCTCAGGCACCTTTCGGGCAGGGCCTTAACCTCTTTTCCTCAGAGGATTGCTATTTACCCTCGGCACTGCTAGCACGCGCCATTTCCAGAAAATAGCGAGCCGTATAGGCATTTGCAGCGCAACCGTTACCCTGCCATCCAAGTGTCGCCATGCTTGCTTGCTTGCTTGTTCCTTATGTTGGCTCTTACCGCCATGCGGTAATTATTCCGCTCAACTTCCTTCTCGTCGGAGCTTATTGAACGTAGTGTAATTTTGGTTATTATTTGGAAATAATTAGATCAGTAATAGCACCTTGTTTTCGTCATGCGAAAAAAAAGGTGAAGTTGTTTGTTAGGTAATCATAGTTTTGGTTACTTACTGAAGTAGCCTTTATTACTCACTAAAGGTCGCCTGTATAGGTAAACACTAAGCATCCATTTTCTTTCGTTTCAGAACCCCCCGAGAATGTGGTGATTATATTTGGTACCAGGCCCCGCGAAATTCGCCTGTCTCCAAACCAAAAAGTGAGGCAGAACGAAGGTGAAGATTTGTATCTCGAGTGCCACGTCATCGGAGGTGGGTTCATCATTTTGGAGCTTGTACTTTCCGCTCTGCCCTTGTGTCCCGAATGAGCGTAACCAGCCATTCTACATAAAGTTAGAGATTACGCTTGTGGATACAATGCATGTGTTTGTATGTTTTATAATACTGTGCGAAAGCGTAATGAGGGAAGGAAAAATCAGGAACGTTACTGCATGTTTTGTTCTTCAGCGGTATATCACACAAAAATCGGTTTGTTCAAACTTGGACGACTGCGGAACACCTGCTTGTGCAATGTCGTATTCGGAAAGCTCACCACTGGACAACATGCCTTTTTGTTGCGCAACATAGGTTGCACAAAAGAGCCGCTTGGCGCCTACTTGTACGAATGCCCTGCATTTATAAAAAACCATTGTATGATCTAAAGCAAATCACTTTGTTCAACATGGCCCGTTATATCAGTTTGGCTTGAAAGTATACTGTAGACGACCTTGATGGCCACAAATGTATGCAGCCGCAAATCTTTCCTTTTTTCTTTTTAATCGTGTAGAAAAGCACTAAATCGTCACCATGACAGCAAGGCTGCTTTAATGTTTTTAAGAGTGCCTTCGAGTAATAAAAAGAAATGTGTTTGATGAAGACGTGATAAGTTCGCCGGGCTGCGGGCATTTCACTTCCACACATGGTAAATGGCGCAACTCCAGCCGCTTTGATTTCAGGCACTAAAGCCCTTAGTTTGTTGAGCGTGTAGTTCGATTTGTGGCGAAGCGTGCTGCAAGAAAGTAGCGGCCTGCAAGACAAGGAATGACATGAAAATGTCATTATTTGTCTTGCAGGCCGCTGCTTTCTTTTGCAGCGGAGCTGTTAAAGCCGAGCTTGAACCTTAATAATAATAATAATATCTGGGGTTTAACGTCCCAAAACCACGATATGATTATGAGAGACGCCGTAGTGGAGGGCTCCGGAAATTTCGACCACCTGGGGTTCTTTAACGTGCACCTAAAGCTAGGTACACGGGCCTCAAACATTTTCGCCTCCATCGGAAATGCAGCCGCCGCGGCCGGAGCTTCAACCTTCCTTCTCCGTGTTCGCAGCATAGCGAAGCGGGTATGTGCCACAGAAATTGGGCAAGCTCCACAACTCGTTTATAGTATAGTGCAGCAAATGGGTGGGAAACGGAGGTGAAGCTGAGGAGGAGGGCAAGTGGGAGGGGAGAGGGTAAATCATATCATAGTCACGTATAGGATAGCATAGTAAGGGGGTGAGAAAGGAAACTGAGGGGGAGTAGGAGTGATGTGAGGGTGAGGAGGGAAACTAGGGCAGGGAAAGGAGGGAGAGGGTGAAGCATAGTTTAGCCATGCATAGTATAGTATAGTATATCAAGGGGGGAAAAAAGGGAAGTGAGGGGGATGAGGGAAAGGAGGAGGAGAGAGGGTAAAGCATAGAACAGCCAAGTATAGTATAGTATAGCAAAGGGTGGGAAAGGAAAGTGAGAGTGAGGAGGAATGATGTGAAGGTGAAGAGGAGGGAGGGTATAACATGGTATATCGGAGGCGAGTGGTGGAGGAGTGGAGGAGTTGGAGTTTGGAGACATGCAGGTGGTCAAGCGGAGATGAGAAGCAGTGGCGCAGGTGGTAAGGCGGACTCAGGCGGAGTCAGACGTGGGAGAAGGCAATGTACAGCCGAGCCGAGAAGGTGGCGTGACGTTAGTGATGACGTCCTAGCTTTGCATTACTTTGCACTCTATTGCTAAGGCTTCCCCTCAGCTCCGCTGTCCCTTGGTGTTTACGACGTTAAGTCACTTGAAGCCAAGCATAATTTTTGTTCTTGCCTGTTTTTCAGCAGATTCATTTCTTATTGTCAATAATTTGTGTCACTTGGGGTGCCTTCCCATTTAGAAGTGGTCTGATGAAGAAGACAACACGACGGAGAAGCAGCCAAACAAGCAAGCAAGCCACAGTGTTGGCAGTAGCCACGCGACCCGAACTTCCGCTTGCCGGCCGCCGTTTCTTGACGCTCGCCCTCGGACGTTTACACGTGAATAAATCACGTGACAGTGAATGTATAATAACCGGAAGAATGTGAATCTAACATCCTCGCTCGTACCCCGGCTAGCTTTATTTACCTATAGCATATTTCCTGGCGCTTGTTCACAGGCGCAAGGAAGTTGTGCCTGAAATTCGGGTTTCTGTGGGTGATTATTTGCGTATTGTTTTAGGACCAAGGACTTTCGGCATGATAGACGGTGTCGTCAGCCATCAAGAAGACTCCAGCGCAAGCGATATAACAGCTGTGTTCGGTAATTCAACTTGGTAGCACTTGCACCAGCCTCGAATCTCTGAGAGGTTTCTCTTGCAGCGACTGATCGCATATCATAATAACAGAGAATAAGACGACGCGTTTGTTGCGTGCAAAGAGTTCGAATGATTGGGTTCTGCGCTTGAATCTGTCACAAGTGAACACGGCGATCCGAAACATATTCTGAGACTTCGAGCTATCACTTTGGTCGATCGGTTTTCGCTATGCTGAGATGACAGCAACAGGAAACAAGTCGTTCATGGCGTGATGAACGGAAGTACAACATAAGTGACGCTGACCTGCTGCACCATTTGTTCCTTGCGATACGACATAAAAGCGAATGTTCAGAAAGGTTTTTTTTTCTCGAAAACAACTAAAAGCAATACATTACTTTTTTTAGATTTAGGTGCATGTTAAAGAACCCCAGGTGGCTGAAATTTATTTCCGGAGTTTTCCACTACAGCGTGCCTCATAATCACAGCGGGGTTTCGGCGCGTAAAACCTTACAATTATTATTATTATTATTATTATTATTATTATTATTATTATTATTATTATTATTATTATTATTATTATTATTATTATTATTATTATTATTATTAAAAATGCAGATATATTTCTCTACAGAACGCTGGAGGTTTTGAGCGCGTCTCCTTGCTAAGGGCCGGTAGAGCAAATTTCTCAGCCTAGAAACAGCCCAGTTATCGAGTAAAACGTAGTGCGATAAAACCACGGAAATTATCTAAAAAGAGAGCGCAAGTATGAAAGCTAATATGTACCGATTTTTATTATCCTCACTTTAACTTGTTTGCAGCAATAAATTTCTGAAACACAGGTATTTTGTGCGATTTGCCATGTTTGTGAATTTTTTCTTCAAAAGTGCTTCGACAAGCAAGGAATATAATAAACTCATAAGATTGTCTTTCACTTGTTCTTTGAGAGGAACAAATATTGTGACCGAGAAGTGCACCGTTTTTTCCCTATAGTTGCGCTCAAAATTCAGAAATCGCGAAAATGGCGGAAAAGTGTTATTTGCGGCCAAAATTTATACATTCTTTTTCGGGCGAACAAAATTATTTTTTCGGAAAACTAACTTCGAAAGCATTGTTCTGGGTCTAATGCCTAGACCTACAGTAAATTTCATCAAAGTCTGGAATGGTGACCGGGACATCGTGTTCCATCTTATCTGGACACACCCAGTTGTTGCTGACTGATTTTCTGCGACAGCTTTAAAATACCTTGGCTTCTTGACACAACGCCGCTAAGCATGCCGCAGTTGGATCCACACGGCAGGGAGTTTTTTTTTCTTTTTTTTTCCTTTTTGCGATCCTCGCAATACCGTGCTTGCTGTGTATTTCCATTTGTCTTACGTCGAGGGCAATCTACTGGCGATGGGTTCATCTGTTTGTCATATTAAACAAAGTTGCAAAAAAACTAAAGCTCGACGTACTGCTAATCACTTTCAGATTAATGATGTTACAAATAAGCTATTTTTTCCCGATGGCGTGAAATAATGTACTTTATCATAGGATACGGCTTCAGCCTAACATTTGCGTATCTGACTGCTTTATATGCTGCAAATAATTATTGTCTAACCTCTTATATATTGTGATTTTAAGAACAATGCATCTAGCCCACTTCACGCCATTATTTCTTAGAATTTTGTCCATATGTGCGTTCGCTGTTAAAGTTTAATTTATTATCTTCATTGCTCTTTCTTGTTCACCTTTACACACTGTTTTAAAGCCCAATTTTTGCAATTTAAACTTTCTTTGACGAGATGTGGATGTTTCTTCTAATATAAAATGCTCCTTAAATTCACGTTTTTCTAGTTCCTTAACCTTGGGTTTTATAACATAGAAGACCAATGGGGGACGGTGAACGCAGGTAAGCCAGAGCCTCGTATCCGGTGGCTCGAAAGCGACCGAAAGGACAGCGTGGCACATGGAAGCGAGAGGGTGCTGAAGGTGCCTCGAGTTCCACGACGCTTGGACAACACCAGCTACACCTGTGAGGCCTCTAACAACAACATTACCGAGCCCCTTCGCACCTCGGTGACCGTTCTGTTGAACCGTAAGTCCGATGCTGCTGCTCCTCCCGCACAACGCGTAGCCATTCGACTGTTTGATTGCGCAACAACACAAGCCGATTGCAGACTGCGTACCGGCCGGTTATGGAGACGGCGCAGTGTGTACAGGGCCCATCCTTGAGGCTGTGTATGCAAAGGTGGCGACTTCTTGGTGCTCTGGCGCACTACTGCACGATATGAGTCCTCGGAAGTGTTTCAGATAAACACTAAAGGTAAACACTCAGACAGTTTTGACTGACATGGTATTTGTTGAAAACTATTTCGCGAAAAACACTCGAATCTCAAAGTTCAATTTCATTTAGCTAATTTAGAGCCAAAACTGCAGTGGTGGTGCGTCAATGCGACGTCACATATTTCGATTTTTCTCATCGAAGATTTAGCGCACGAAAACACGAGGACGCAGGAAGGGCAGGAGGACACAGCGCTACTAACAGGTGAGGTTTATTTCGCATGGAAACATAATATACCCAAGTACAAACGGAAAGAGTGACACCCACGCACCACATCGCGTCACAGCAACCGCGCCACCACTACCGCGACAAGAACTTTATCTCTTTTTCGGATAACGATACAGAAGGGCTGCTAACACAATCTTCGCTCTTGTTAATTGCGAGCGCCTCTACAATTTCCCTAGTCATCTGACCTGACCTCGTGTTTTCGTGCGCTAAATCTTCGATATGCTGTACCAACTAGCCCACCAGTCGGTTTTACGATTTTTCTTCTTTCTTTGTCTGTGTTTGCGTCTCGGTGGTGGGGGTACTGCTCCTAAATGTTGTCAATAAAGGCTTCAGTAACTTATCAGGTCAAATCATCTTCACTATTATACTAAAATGTAGTACATTCTTAATCAGAATGGCTATGACGCAACGCAAGGCGAAGATCTCAGGACAGGACATCGCGCGTTGCAAGTCGCAGAGGCAATATATGCAATTAATAAAGAAGGCTCCGCAGAAGAAGGAGCAGATTAAAAGTCGGGGCCAATTACCGAAGAAACGTAACTTATGAAAACATGTGCCTTCTTAACTAATTACATCTACTGCATTTTTTTTTTTTTTTTTTTGCGGCGCTCCTGGTTTACCAAGGCTCTTGTCCTGGGAAGAGCGTACTTGGGGGGTACTGAAGAAAGCCCATTTCTGTATAGCTTTCTTATTTTAGGTGCCTCAGATTGCCGTGTTCTAGTGGGGCCTTACTTTGCATCAGGACTGTCGGGCATCCTCATACGTATGGCACGTTTCCTGTTCTTGTTCCAACAGTGAAGCCCGTGAACGTGAGCATCCGCAACAAAGACACACCGCTTAAGGCCGGCGTCCTGGCTCACGTGGAATGCGAGTCCTACGGCTCTCGACCGGCGCCTCAGTTCTCCTGGTGGCTGGACGGCAAAGAGCTCGTAAACAACTCGCGAAGCGTCGAGAATGACCTATCTGTGCTATACTTCGAG
Source organism: Rhipicephalus sanguineus (assembly GCF_013339695.2). Lineage (NCBI taxonomy): Eukaryota > Metazoa > Arthropoda > Arachnida > Ixodida > Ixodidae > Rhipicephalus > Rhipicephalus sanguineus. Next base: position 260,173,483 of record NC_051176.1, read on the forward strand.
CCAACCATACAGAACAACGGCCAAAAGCTCACGTGCATATCTAGGAACCCCCTCATAAGGGACAGTGACTGCGTGGACATTTGGACGCTGGATGTTCATTGTAAGTTTGACTGCTTTCTCGCTTTGCTTCACACATAACTCACTAATTGGCACTTTTAACGCGCATTTGACGAAGTAACATTACTCCGATTGATCTTAGGTTACTTTCTGCTGTTGCTACTAATTGTCTGCTCTGAGACCCCCCCCCCCCTTTTTTTTATTTTAAGAAAGCTGTGGCGTTTCAAAAGCGTGCTTTCAGTTTGTATTTCTGCAGCGTTAAAGAAAAGGCTTACAAGCATTACATGCATTAAAATATCTTTACTACCTTGAAAACAGGGGCGTAGCCAGAAATTTTTTTCGGGGGGGGGGGGGGGGGTTCAGCCATACTTTATGTATGTTCGTGCGTGCGTTTGTATGTGCGCGTGTATATACACGCAAGCAAAACTGAAAAATTTCGGAAAGGTTTGAACCCCCCAACCCCCCCCCCCTGGCTACGCCCCTGCTTGAAAAGTACACGAACATGAAGCTTTCACCTATTACACAAAACCCACCATATCGCTGGCCCTCTGGATGTGCCTGCTTCTGTTGAGCGACAGGCCGCCGGTTCGAGGTCTTGTCGCGTGGGGGAAAAGTGCACTGTGTGACACAATGATAAATTGGCCGTGCACTTATGTGCAGATACACTCTGAAAAATCACAGGTACGCTTAAGAAACACGGATCCTTCGTATTCAACAAGGAAACTTTGGGATGAGAAGACAACATCCACTAGCATTATCGTACCGAATGCGCCTTCGGCGGCTTCAAGCAACGCACAAGCGATGTCAAACCATATCCACTTTACAACAATAACTCTAGCCTGAATGCCAGCATAAGCATATTCATTCTGAAATTTGTAGGACAAATTTATTTATTTGATGATTCCTCACGACACCTATATATACATATATAAATATATATATGTATATATATATATATATATATATATATATATATATATATATATATATATATATATATATATATATATATATATTATATATATATATATATATATATATATATATATATATATATATATATATATATGTGTGTGTGTGTGAGAGAGAGAACTTATTTCGCTCGTTTTGCTCGCCAACTAAAAGTAAAAAATTAACTGACCCACAACAACTTAAAGTCTGCTATACGTCAACAAGTGCAAGTGAATAATTTCAATATTAGGTTCGGAGCACCGGACGATTACACCTCAATATTATACCCATAGGATATTTTTCTTGTGGTCGCGCCATATTTCTGTAGATGACATTGTTCTCGCCCCTTAGAAGTAGATGCTGAGCGACGTTCATTCAGGCATGTTCGAATGTTGAAAAGTGATGGAGCTGAACACCACAGCGTGCTCTTTTTTTATTATTTTCTGGGGTTTAGCAATACCGTTCCATCAAGCCCGATCCTCCCTTCTTGTGATCTAAATGAGATTAGTTCACTCCAGCGAACACACCTTCTCACTAAATACCGTCACTGTTTTGTTTGAGTATTCAGTTATCATTAATCTGCTTTCTTTTTTCCTGCAGTTAAGCCACAGATAACGCTGCTATTCAAGGGCGTGCGAGTGCAGTTCGTGAACGTCACGAGAGGAGCGACGGTTTCCTTAGAGTGTCGGACATCTGGAAACCCTCACACCGGAAATATCACATGGCTTCTCAACAAACAACGGCTGCCGCGAAAGACATCGCCAAAGAAGGGTGTTTTCTTCCGGGACACCACAATAGTGGACATCGTGAACGCCAACCGTAACCACAGCGGCAGCTACTCCTGCTCCGGCTCTAACGCTGTTGGCAGCACGACCAGCAACGAGGTCTACATTCGGGTACTGTGTACGTAGCTTTCTGCATTTAGCTTCACGCATCCCTGCGTCTATTGCAAGCACATTGTCAAGTTCAAAAGAATTACGAATCACAGGTTTAACCTGTGTTAATGAAAAATCTATTCTTACGATAGACTTACTCGTGAAATCAAATTGTTTGTTTGTCTGTCTGTCTGTCTGTCTGTCTGTCTGTCTGTCTGTCTGTCTGTCTGTCTGTCTGTCTGTTTGTTTGTTTGTTTGTTCGTTCGTTCGTTCGTTCGTTCGTTCGTTCGTTCGTTCGTTTGTTTGTTTGTTTCCTCAAAATTATGGCGCTTACCCACTCTGGGGAATTGGCCAAGACTGCGCATCGTAACATCTTTCTGATAACTTCAAGAATGCGTATTAATAATAATAATAATACAGTAAAACCTCGGTGATACGAATCTCGCGGGGTTACCAAAAATATTCGTATCATCCGAAATTCGTATCACCAGAAAATGTGGAAAATTAGTATGCGACAAAAGAAAGTTGGCATACATTTTGATTCAGTGTTTCTCAGGGCCGCAGCGACGTCATGAACAGCTCTGAATGATTGCCAGTAAAGATTTTAGACGTCAAAGATCATTCTTGTACTTGTAAATATACGGTGCATGCGCGCGTGTGTAATTAATGGACCAGATGTGTTGTGCCCCGTGACCGCTAGTAGCCCCTTCCTAATCTTACTGCGCTTTTCTGCATGACACCAGAATATTGCGGCGAAAGTGACTTAAAAAGAGCTTTGCACACAATAGATTAAAAAGGCCAAGCACCTTCGCCAAGCACCTTCGCCAAGGCCGGCCGCTTCGTCTCTTGGGGTCTTCGTCCACCTTTCATGGGACTTCATGACGGACCCGCAGCCCAAGTTTCAGTCTTGTTTCATAGAACGTCTGATTGCGGGGACGGCTTGCATCAACGAGCACAGGAGCACGCGTCAACGTGTCGAAAAAAAAAAAAAGTGCGACGTCAACGTCATTTGTAATCTAAACACGAAGGCGCCTAAAAGCTCCACTATTTTGGAGGCAACGACGCAGCGTTGATGGTCGCGCAGCCCGCATACCCGCGCCCGCGCGTGACTGCCGCGTCTTCCGCGACAGCGCGGGCAGCACCTGTTCGTAACTGTGCGCTAGCGTACGTTCGTATCAAACGTCGCGGGGTGCAAATCGGTTCGCAACAACCGTACTCCAATACATTGAAGGCTAATGGGCCTTGGATGGGACCGCAGAAAAATTCGTATCACCCCGAAATTCGCACGAGCCGTGATCGTATCACCGAGGTTTTACTGTAAAACTAAATTAAAGAAAAAGATTCCAACCAACCTTCGTCTTTTCCTAATGGGTCAGGGGTAATGGGCCAAGGCAAATTCAGCCTTGTCGCTTTTACTATTTTGCAATCAACACATGGAATCTCATACATCTCAGTATACTATGAAGAGATCCAAAAACATTGAAGGTATGTAAAGCTACAAATACCAGCTAAGGAAAGCGCTTGGCTGTAGTTTCTGTGTATAGCGTTGCAACTGCAATACAATAGAGAGTTTGAGAGTCGGGGCCCCAAGGAGCTTGGGGACCCAAGAAGTTTGCGAGCCGCCAGGGCGCATGCGCAATACCCAAGTCACTCTTGCGCTTTTGCGCTCGCGTTGACCCAAGACCCAAAAATCGAAAACTAGCGTGGGTCCCCAAAACGTCTTGGGTCGCCAGGGAGACGAAGCATACGCAGCGCGGGCCACGAAGCAGTATAGTATGGCCTGCGTCTCGAATAATTTTAATTTCACCACGTGTGGCGCTCCGAACGTTTGACCCAAAACAGCCTGCGTTTGACTCAATTCTCCAGCTCTGCTGATCCCCCGAATGCGAGAGCAGCCTGCCCAACGCAGCTTGGGGACCCAGTGTCTTGGGTCCCCAATTCTCAAACTCTCTAATATGCACGATGGAAAGTGGGTCTAGTTGGTCTAGATTCATTCTATTGCGTAACAAAGCGCAAGAAAACATGTACACAATGAAAATTAGACAATAACATGGTGTCCCTCTTTCTTTGCGCTGTTTCACATGATATAATCAATATATAAATTTTAATCCACGTTTCACTGGAGATTAATCACGCAGTTTGTACATGTGAGCTTGTCGTTTCTCTTATTAATATTTCTATTTTGTTGCGTGCATTAAAGGCGGCAAGGGGAGGTTCAGTTGTCGCCGTCAAAACACAAAGCTTGTCTCCCCCCTCCCCCCTCACAATATTGCATCCTTGTGCGGGACCCTGCGCATGCATGCAGATATTCCTGGAGTAACTCTGATGAAATCGTGTACTCTGCGACATATTCGGTTTCTTCCGCTTTGAATATTATGCTAATTAGCGTTTATTCTCTTTATCCGCCGTATCTCTAACTATTCTAAAAGAGGCCTCATTTAAAAAAGCGCTTTAAAAGTGAAATGTACATTTCAACAGGCCATCAGTGCACTTAGCCTGGTTGCTGTTGCGTAGGATGTGCTAAGGCGGTTGGGAATTTAGGCTTGCTGGTTGATGATCACCGTGTTGTGTTGCGAAGGGAAAACGACGACAATACGAAGCACAGGGCACACAAAGCGCCAAATGTGTGTTGCCCTTGCTTTTTGTGAGTGTTGTTCTTTTTTTTTAACACGAAAGTGTTTTATGCCGGGGTCCACCAAGACTTCAGTGACGTATTTCCGTCACGGAAATGATGTCGAAAAAAATATACACGATCAGATGGCAAAGAAAAAAAGTCCCGACAACGGGCATCGAACCCACGACCGCTCGGTCCGCAACAACAGATGCCGGGCACGCTATCCACTGCGCCACTGTCTCAGACTCTAGAGGCTTTACAAACGCGCCTTTTATATCTACCACTCTCCCGGTCGGCGGGGTGGTGTTGCTCTTTGGAAGCGGTAAAGTAAAGTAATTCGTAATTACTGTGGCCACCGCGATAAACAGCTGCAACACGTTACACGTCCGTCCCACGACGCGCTTTGCGTTTCCCTCTGGTCTGGCCGCGGTGTTCATCACATTTTAATATGCCGCGGGATGGCGACCAAGTTCTGCGTCCAATACGCGACGCTCTTCTGGCTATCACACCTCGTTCTCTGATTACGCTTTCACTGTTAACTACTACAGCTACCACAAGGGTTTGTTTAATCATTTAGCATGGACGTTAGTCGTCGGGATGGAGATGTACCGCCAATGATCAAAGTGGGTACTTCCACGTTAAACGGTGCTATAGCTGCCAGACATCAATATACATTTTGCAAATTCTCTTATATCAATGTACAGTAAACATTCAGTTACTTCTGTCAGGGCACGCTTTACTTTCGTGTTAATCCGATTCCTATGACGGAGGGATCAACCATGTTTTTTGTCGTCGCTTCCCTCTCGCCATGCGACACGATGCTGTGTTGACGTGGGATCAAAGAAAGTTCTCTCACCCCTTCTGCGTGACTGGTGGCGCCTGCAGATGAGCCCGAGTGTCTTGGTGCCGTGGACAGCTACGTGACGGCCGTGCTGGACGAAACGGTCCGCATTCCGTGCCGTGTGGCCGCGGACCCTCCCCACGTGTCCTACTCGTGGTCCTTCCGAAGCAGCCTGGACGAGACGGCCACAAGGAACCTGACCACCCCTCGAAATGGCAGCGGTGGCCTGCTCTTCTACCAGCCCAAGGTTGCGGCCGACTTCGGCACCGTCTACTGCTGGGCACAGAACGATATCGGCCCTATGGCCAAGCCTTGCATCTTCCATGTGGTGCTCAAAGGTACAGAGACGCAACTTATGTCTTGCGCCATGCGAAGTATACTGTATAGACGCATTCGGTGTGCATGATAGACGCCCTATACATTGTGCAGCCTTACATCTTGAGGGAACTGTCCTAATGCATCGGAGACGCCATTTGTCAATAAGCTGTTTTCGCTCTCCTGTTCACCGGCCTTCATTCTTGACTTTCTTGACCGATTGAGCCTTGTGGAACACAACAATCCTATTATTCGCATGCCATCGTCTTTCTATCCCCCTCTTTCTCCGCGACCTTCTCAGTGTGCAATTACCTCCACCGACGGACTTTTTCTGCTCTCCTTCCTTTTCTTTCTGTCGACATTCGCAGAATCGGAGGACACTATGACATCATACGTTCTTCTTGCAGTCATCATAACATTTCTGTTCGTGCTTATCCTGGTACCAGTTGTCATCGTCATTGTCGTGCAGACAAGAGAGCGAGATGTAAGAAAAAAAGGTAAGAGCAGAGCAGCGGGCCATTTCATTGCTCTCTTGCTACACCAAGAGTCAATAAATATGCTACACGGCTAACAGTAGCGAGTCCTAACACACCGCAGTAGAGTATGCTCTTAAAATTGCATTGCTATCTGTGCAGAGATGTGTGAGAAAGCTACTTTGATACAGCTTCAACACAGTATACTGTGTCTTTTGTTATTGCACTGGCGATTAGAATTCTCACTTAGGCGCTGGCTGCAGATCTTTCCGTTGCCCGAGACTCATTATTTTTTCTGTTCTGTTCTATATTTCTAACTTGCTTGTTGTGGAGAGGTTGATGTTTATGTCTCCTCGTTAAGTTGAAAGCCGCCTGTAAGCTGGTCGATCACACGTGTCTGCTGTCGTTTTCGTTTCTGTTCATTACAAGAGCTCATATTTATTTCAGGTCAGAATGCAACGCTCCCGGCGGTGACACCGAAGGATCACACTCTGCCAAAGTCCATGTACGGCGATCATAGTGTATGAACTGCTGCGTCCATGTGTGGTGTCTGCGTGGCATTGCGCGTTTCGCTCGTTAGTTGCATTGAGAAGTGTGTCTTTCTCTCTTCTTCTTTTCTAAATCTTAGTGTCTGATGGCGCGAGACAGAAGGTGCCTGTTTAATGGCTCAAATATTAGGTAACTGCCAACGTTCACGATTACACGCTCAGCTGAGCAGAGGTGTCGCAAGTGTGCTCCGTATAGAGAAAAGTCGGATAAAGTGGAATGGGAGCGGATGATGCTGTGTCCGATTACATCGGCTCATGCTGTTACTTGCTTGTCATCGCACTCTCCTGTCCATTAGCGCAGAGAAGAAAATGAGAAAGTATATTAAAGGGAAAGGATAGTTAGTATACTCCAGCCGTGGTTACAACACGTGCCATAAGGCATTCTGGTGGGCGAATTTGAAAGAATGTACTTGAGACCCATTGACTTCAAGATTAATCAGATCGTCGTTCTCTCTTATACTGTATTAAGCGTTTTAATCGCTTTCCATTTCCCTGTACAATTTTTGCCTCCCCACTACGAGGAGAGCGCGATGTACGGGCGTAGTCACTCTAAAGGATTGAAAGTGTGGGCGACGATCATCCACACAACCACGACTCACATCCGACGCCGCTGCAGATCGAAGCGAGCGAGAGAAAGAAAGGTGATCACTCTGAAAGGTTAAGAGGAAGCGAAAAGTTTGAAGTAAAAAAAGAAAGACAGCCCGTGGTGGAGCAGATACCAGCATGGCCTCGTCCAGCGTGAATGAGCGTGAAAAAAGAAAGAAAAGAAAAAGCTACCCAAGGATGACGAATCAGAAGAGTGGGAACCCATCCATGATACTGTAGCGCAAAAGCGTAGAGGCATATAACAAAACAGGCGGGACAAGCGCTGTCTTTCAAGTGAAACCTTTAACGAAAACAACATGCAGTGTCAAAAAGAGAGAGAAAGCAAGTGGTCGCAACCATTCACCATCAGCGCGAGTTAACCAGTGCGTGCTGATGTTTCTAATTGTCGATCACGTGTGGATAGATTAGTAGGTAACTAAATATTGCACGAACTTTTTGCAGTGGGCGTCGTGGTCCACTAAAAAAACTTTTTTTATTTCATATTGTTAGCTTATTGTCATTTGACTAATTTATATTGTTATCAAAGCTTTCCACGGCTCGAGTTACACGTTTTCCTCTTGAAGGGGTCGTGAAGCACCCCTTGGGCTTGTTGAAAAAACACATCCTGCGGAAAGCTGACACGGCTCTAAACTGCTCAGCCAAATATTGCAGTCGTGCGCGCCGCGTAAAGGCTACAAGCGGGCGCGAACTTGCTGTTTTCTCAGGCGCCCTCTTTTCAAACAGAGGCCGGTTCTCACTCTCGTCGGTGGGCGGGGCGCCTGACAGTTGACGTCGCGTATCTGTTTCTCCGCGTCGCAAAAGACAGCATCCTCAGTGGCCGATAGCCGACATAAATCGAGAGCGGCGTTCGGATCAGATGCGCTTCTTGCCACGGGGTGCCGCCACTTGCCGGCGCCGCACTCCTCAGTCTGCTAACTTTACACTCGCGCATGCAAATCACAGCGGGAGAGCGATCGCGTTTCATGACGTGCGCTGACGTAACTTCTTTCCCCCGTGACATCCCTCCCTGTGTAGCTTCCAGTGCGCTTGTCGGGACGAGAGAAAGCGCTGACGGATTTGAGAAATTTTTGCGGCAATCGATTCGGGAGGCAGTAAACTCCGATACTGAGATCATTCGATCATTACTTAGAAAAGTGGTTCATGACCCCTTAAACAATTTTCTCTTTTTTTTTTGTTCTGTGTGTTAGTTCCGGCGGCGCGCCTTTCTCGGGCTATGTTCCGCTACCCCTTCATTTTTCTTATTTCTGAGCTTAAGTTGACGCTCACGTTATTTACATCTGAAGGTTTTAATAGGAACATTGCTCTTCTTTAGGCGAGGCATTTATCAGCGCAAGAGCGCGCATCAATGTGCGCCTGTGCTGATCGATATCAGTAGACTTCAGAAACTGTAATATAAAGTTCTCCCTGTAGTTCAGGCGCTTCTATAGAGGATCGAGGAGCAACAAGTGCTGAAAACCTCATGATTAATAATCTTCACTTTGATGGACAGCGTTTCTCAGCAACAACGTGTTTAGAAAAAGTGTTTCGTTTTCTTTGTTGGAAACATTCTGTAAGGTGCAACGCTTCTTTGACATCTATTAATGTTCGCTACTGCAATGTTAGAAGACGATAAGTTGGCCAAAATGCTCTTAATAGGTGAAATTACCTGGAAACTGCATTATTTTATTGATTTAACCCTCTCGTATTTCATCATTTTTGTATATGCTCTAACTACACAAGAAAGTTTGTGTGAACCATGGGTGTGCTTTTACAAAGATGCCACGGGGCTTTTGATTGTTCATTGTTTCAAAGCACTGAGTTCACATCGCTCACACATGTTATCGAAGCATAGTGTTTCCAATGAGGCTGGAAATGGAGGCGCCAACTGAATGACTCGAGCAGGATTACTTGCTTCAGTTCATCCTTTTAAATGAAATATATTTTGCGGTGATTTTATTTGTTGCGATAGAAATGTGGGGAGCGAAGCGGAGAGGGGGGTGTTGCACAAGAGACTTTGTTCAGTCAGATAACACTGTGATTTTTCTTTTCCTTTGGTCGAGGCATTATTATGACGGCTGAATGAAATGAACCGTCGATTTGCGGCGAAAAAGTTGACATTACGTAGTACTCGCAAATCTTCCATCATGGTTGTTTCTCACAATCTAGTCGCAAATTTGTTGTTGTTTGATCACCGCTCATTGTAGCTGCGTGGTGTGCGTAGCTAGCATTCTTGATCTAAACTAGGTCTGTATACGTCAGAAAGAAAGAGAGAGTTCAATGGATATACGTGTACGGCTAGTTTATCACTTTAAGCACTGGTTGCGAAGCACTGGCCTGGGGTCGAATTCACGAAACTTTCTTTCGTGAGTGCTCGTCGTCATTGGCCAGCTGCCTTATTAATGATTTGTCCAGTATCAGAATTGGCTGAAATTTACAAATACGAACAATTTTTCTGTAAGACGTTTTTATGAATACGGGGTCTGGGCTCAACACATTATTAGCGAGGACAGCCGGCCAATGGTATAATTCAGTTACGAACAAAAAGGTATGTGAACTCGGGGCCCTGGTTTTTCATCCTTACAAATAGCGTACATTTCCTTGTCTTTGTTGTACTCTGCCCTCGATGAGAATAACCAAAGTGTTCGTGACTTTACTGAAGCTGCGACACAAGAACTGATGACACGGCGAAAACCCTAAGATAGGGCCCCTAAGCGACTGCCAATGGTGCTGCGGCGAAGCCAGCATTCAACTTGAGGCCAATGTTACGAATGAAACACAATCACATTTCGGCATAGCTTCAGCCAACTTTTCAAAGGCAAAAACAGGGGAAAGAAAGGCAGGAAAGTTAACTAGACGAACTTGCGGTTTGCCACCCCACTTTAGAAGATGGGGAATCATTGAACAAAAGGAAGGAAAATTAGGACAGGAACAAAGCTGAGGCTGCATGCACCCGCGACAGCGCACAGCGCGGCTGCAGTCATTGACCGATGGTTTTTCCACTTCACATCTCCCGTTTACTTCGCCTGGGCTCAACAGCGTTCTTTTCTTTTTCTTTTTTTTTCGCGCGTCACGTTTCGTATAATTCACTGTAAATATATTTCTATGCTCGCATATTTCGGTGACTTCACAAATACCCTCCCTAACTTTCTGTCACCGGTATTTCTTCTATGTTTTGTTTTAGAAAAAACAAACAAGCCATACGCCAGGAAGCAATATGGAAAAAGTCCATCTAGCAGCTAAAGTGATGCTGATATTTATTTATTTATTTATTTATTTATTTATTTATTTATTTATTTATTTATTTATTTATTTACTTTCTAAATTTACAGGTCACCTTGTCTCATAAAAGGTGCCGCAATGTGTTCCAAGAGAATTCCCCGCACCAGTTTGCGTGAAACGTTTTACTAGACATTCCTTCATGCCATCCACTGCAACTGGGACGGAGGTGCGAAAGGTTAACTCTTCCAGTTGTGTATTCTCTTAACAGCGTGTACCAATCAGTTCAAGGCTCTCATACTTATGAAGTAATCAGGAGAGGACTCTTGGACAGCTTTGCATGACCCCGGGTTGCGTAGGAGCTCTCTCGTGCAGGTCCCACACATAAATCGTCACACTGGCCTACACTAAGGATCGCTTACGCAACGGCATAACCTGCTTCCTTGCATAACGCGTGCTGCGCAACGTCTGCATGGTCAATGCCAAGACACGTATTACTTTTTTTGCTCGTTTTGTTGCTGTTTACCTTTGTTTAAACCCCACGCTAGCATCTGAATGTGGAGTCTGCTACATTTAGCCACGCAGAACACAAAAAACAACGACTAGAGAATAAAGGAAGTAATGTGCACATCCGGAGACGTTCAGAGCACACGCGACCCTCCGAAAGCAATGTGTAGGTTGTTGTCTACAGACTTCAGTGGGTATAACGTTGCGCAAAAATTGACACGGACATAAGAGAGACGTTGTAACACACAGGGCGCAAACCACAGGCCCAAATAGCAACCTTGGTCTACAGACCCTTTAGCTTAAAGTGTCATTGACAAAATTCTAAGCGTTATTGTTGATTCGTTCAGTAACTGGTGCATGCACTTCCAAATGGATCGACTGTAGACATTATCTGGACGTGCAACAGTCGATAAAACGAGCAAAACCTATAAGTCCATTGCCTGTGGTTATCGACATTCCGTAGACTCAAAAAAAAAAAAAAAAAGCCCGACGGACTTGTTTGAATACCAAGCATCGCAGTTCAGATTCTATCGCAGCCGAGTTCGAGAAAAAAAAAGTAATACGAAGCGCCCGGTAATCTTTCTCCTACAAAAGCCGTTTCTGGTACTTGTTCAATTGTTCTGCAATTCACTTGTCTTCGAACTCTTTCCACACGTTATATATGACACGCTGATTACCCTCAGAATTTTTATTTGCGCTCAGTTATAATGGCTTACTGAAATAATTTTTGTCGTTTGGAGCATATACGTTTGAAGGGAACAGTTAGAGAGTAGTAACCTTCACAGGCGCGAATCACGATTCGATGAACAGTTGAGTTCAAGCTTTGAAGATAAGAACAGTGTTCAAATTTATTAAAAATAAACTCACGAAGTAGCAAATGTGTGGCGAAAGTGGTAGTGTATAGTGGTAGCGTACGGCTATGTAGGCCGCAGGACCGACAGACAAAGAACTTTATTGAGGTCCTGAGTGGCAAGGGCCGCAGGATTTGCGAATATTCTCCTAGACTGTCAGTGTACCCTATTCATGGCACGATACAGGAGCACACACAGTAAATAACAACGAAATCTGTTCCAGGTCTCTAGAAATTGTTAAGATGTATTAGCTTTGTCAGCAGAATACTTGTTGACTACGCGCCTAGCATATTTTCGAGGCCGATGCGTGCGGGCCTAATGCAACAAAATTAATTTTGCATAGGCGTTTCGTAGGAAAGCGCCGTAGACACTTTACTTGGTAAAGTTGTACAGTTTAATTTTCTTGTGCACAAGAACATTGAGAACTAGCAGCACCGTCAGTTCTATGTAACATAATACAAATAAACGAGACGAAAACGGCGAGACCTTCAGTTCAAGTCAAACTGCACGTGCTCGTCATTGGGGACACATGTAATTGCCAAAACGTGGCACAGTTTCGTCTTTAGATAACGGGGTTCAATATTTTAGCCGTTCACTTGGCGTGCTCTTTCATGTTCCCCAGTGTTACTAGAGATTAATGCGGTTCGATAGCTCTAATGAGTTGTTTGAGAGTTCCGTTGAGAAAATGCTGTTTTACTGTTTATTTGGTAACGTTGTTTGAGAGAAGTGAATCATTAGTTTGAGGTGTTTATCGTCTCAAATCTGTACCCATAAGCTATGAGAGGCGTCATCGTAGAAAACCGTATCCACACTAACCAAATATAAGTGTACATAAACACTTGTGTATTTTGCGTTCGTTGGAATATGGTAACTACGGCCGCGAATCGAACCCGTCATCTTTTTCTTTTTTTTTAGCAGCGTAACGTAGTGTTGAGCCACCGCTTTATTTAAGGGAGGAGGGAGCAGCTTAGAAATCAAAGACGTATTTCGTTAACTTCTTACAATAAAGGCGATAGTAGAACTATGAAAAAAAGAATGAAGTATTATAGGTCTGTACACAGCAATGAACTTCACCCTAACTTTCCGGGTGAGAGGCCGTGCCGATAAGTGTACTGGCATTCACGTAGCCGTATTAATCATAACGTAAGGTTCCCCTAGCATCACGAAGGTAACAGTTTCGCCAATCAGAGATGCTGCCTCGCTGTACTCTCTGTACGCTGCCCTTAATTCCTTCATTGCACGTTCATTTTAGTTTGCCACCTTGTTTGCTATTCGCGCCTTTTTATCTACTGCAAACATTCGATAATAATACAGTTCTGCGTCTTTTCTAAACCATTTCATTTGGAAGAAAACTTGTGGAGGTTCCTGTAGTCTCCTTATCTTATCGATTAGACAGCGAGGTAAAATTCGAAGTGCTCCGCATAGTAATTTACACGGCGCAAAGTCTTTAACCGTTGGCTGTGGGAATCTCTGCCATTTGCAAGGTTTGCCCATTGTCTCGGGTTGGCTTCCTCTTTTGCAAAGACAGTTGCAAGAGTTTTGCAACGCAATGTCAAGTCATTTCAAGAGAGCAGCGCACAATATTTAACACTGTCCTTGGTTACTGCACATACTCAAAGAACTGTTTTTGTTTTGAAGACTAAGTTTGTTTCACGTCCAAATATATCCGGACGGTGTCATTTCATTATCTTTTGTGCGTTAAATGGCGTTCGAATGGCTGCCCTCCACCTAGAAATGCCGGAACGATCCTAACTCCTAGCGAAGTTGGTGTTGGTATGTAACAAGTGGTAAGGAAGAAATATGACCGACCTCTAGGTTGAAGTGAAGTCCGTGAGGGTGCGTATTTATATATACATATGTATTATACATAGTTTACGGGCAGTTGAAACTTGTATAAAATGACAACTCAGTCTTTTTTCTGACGCTATACTGTATTAAGAAACCTGCAGGTTGATGTAAATGAATGAGTGAAATAAAGTACAACAATCACACGAATGAAACGTATATTCTGACCATTCAATTTCGTGTCGTAATGCGAAATTCGCGAACCACCAACGCACCACGCTGGCTAGGGTTTCATGCGGGCTTGCTGATTGGTCGTGCGTAGACAGAGAAAGCTGTAACGAGAAAGTCTATACGTGGGCAGAAGAATTCATCCCTGATGTGTTCTTTTGTATATACTCACGACTTTTTTATCTTTAACTCGCCTTCTCATTGCGCAGGGTTGAATAATTCTTGGCACTGAATCGGGGCAAGGGACACGAACATAAAAGACAATGCGACGGGGCGCTCACACAAGACATCAGCGACATTTTGCGCCATTATCTCTTGCGCACTTGTACCCATCGGTGCTTAAGTGTCGCACATCAAGTTTATGCAGCGCTCTGCCGTATAGCAATAGGGAGCCATGTAATCTCAACTTCGGCCTCCTATTCGGTTGTTTTTTTTTAAGGAAAACTCATATTTGAGAGCTGCTTGCCTGCGATCGAGTCTATCACCTGCGGAATGATTCGACTGTTACCGCAACTTTATTGCAGCAATAATGGCTAGAAGGTGCGAATACATGGTCATTTAGATGGTTGAGCGAAGTGGTGAGTGAAAGCAACGGCTAAGTGCTTTTCATTATACGTTGGATCCAAGGCAAGTAGTGCGTGACCTTGGTGTACACTCCGGGGAAATTGTGGTCGCGGCATTTCTCTCCGAACGTGGCCACTCCGACCGCCGACCAGCGGTAACTTCGATCTGGCACGATCATCGGCGAACCCATGTAACGCTGCAAAGAAGGTAAACAGAACGTGCGATGTCACGGCACAATCAAGCTACGTTTCAGGCATTTACAGCACAGTTCTGACCACGTCCGTCGCCGTCACCATAGGAGTCCAGCTTGCTGTTCACCTGAGTGGTTTTACAAAGGTAAGGTATGATTTCATTTCTATGCGTAAATAAATGGTCACAGAGGCATAACCTTCGGTAACTTTTGTAGTAAACGTTCTCTAGACAGGAAAATATGTAGAGGGCAGTGATATTGCGCGTATATCTGGTACCTCTAAAGTCCACCATCAATGGAAATGAACCAAAGTGGACTAAAAGCGTCGATAAGATCCGAACTCACAACATTCGAATTGCGGATCCCAGCGACAAAAAGGGTGTAATTCATTTCGATTCATGTCATAATTAATACACTATAGTTAAAAAACAAACAATGTTTCCTATGCTTTCCATCCCCTTGGCTTAATTGTCTCTTGGATTCATTCGGTTGTGTTTATAATAAAAAAAACGAGTCCCTCGAAAATTTCAGGAGCCGCTCATCTATCGAACAATGGCGGCAAGCGAAGCGTGGCGTGTGCGCCCCTGACCTACTATGTCTCTTTCTTTCTTTCTTTCTTTCTTTCTTTCTTTCTTTCTTTCTTTCTTTCTTTCTTTCTTTCTTTCTTTCTTTCTTTCTTTCTTTCTTTCTTTCTTTCTATATATCGCATTGTGCAATTATCCCTCCTAACTTTCTTCCTTCTTGCCAGGAATGGGACCTTCACCTAGGTGTTCAGCAGCGCAAAAGTTCTGCTGCTGCAGGCAACAACGACTGTCATGCGTGAAACAATGAAGTGCAACAATTAAAGGCAGCAGTAAAATGTGGCAACGTGAAATGACGAGTGACCTCGATAAAAGATCATATTTTTATATCAGAAACGGCGGATCGCCAACAAGCCCACGTTCGATGGAGCACCAGTTATTGGAAAACGGCGCATACAAACAAGCATGTGACCGGCACACCTTTGAGGGCCTAATAAATGCGAAGCATTTCTGAGCGAACCAAAGGCACTTTGACCGTTTCCATCTATCTAGCCGCCTACGTCTGGGTGCTTTCGTGGCCGCTTCCTTAACTTGTTATATACCAAAACTGGCACAGGAGGGTCTGAGTGTATGAAGAACACGACTACCAGGTCATAATGTGAACAACGTGGAAGGCATTTCGCGTACGTCACAAAACCCTTTCACCCAGTCACGTGTGGCACATACCCGCATGCAACGGCCTATTGTGTGCGGGTACGTGCCACAGATGAATAAACAGAGATTAAAATTTCGAACGCGAGAGCGTTAAGGAGCCCGTGTCGCAGAAAGGCCGGTGTCGATGTCGGCGGCGTTCTCGGCGAGTGAGAAATCTCGACGCATGCAAAGAATAAAATCCAGGTTTTGAGCAAGAATCTAACCTAGGCATTCTGTGTGGCAGTCAGGTATTCTACCACAGAGCCGCGACAGATCTTGAAAAATACCCTATGCAGGCGTCATGCTGGGGAAACGTCAATTGTGGTTACAATGTTGGCTATATTCACTTATATAAAAATGTAATAAACATGAGATATCTACTCTTATGCCTCGGCAAGCTATATTCAAGCGTTGCTCGAACCCGAAGGAATACGCTGACGAACGATACGCTACGTATAGTAAGCACATCATGCACTTCCGGATAAAATTGATTTCTGTGCTTTAACGTCGTAACTTCAGGCCATAAGGTACCCTTCAAACGCCAGTGTTGTCTACATGCCTGGTAAGCCCACGATAGGCACACAACTACTCCATTTACACAAACACGACACGTCGATCCTCCTCGTAACGCTTGGCTCAAAGCCAAAATATCAAGCATAGGCAACTACTCGCTGACTACTTCGCATGAAACGGATTCCCACAATGCTTGAGATCCACCGGCATTTTTTTTTCTACACCCGCATTTCTGTACACTGCCGGCGCCGGGTATTTATCGAACTATGCCGCCGCCGCCACCGAAATCTGTAACTCATAGAAGCTTCGCTTAAAAATTCCCTCCCTTCGTTTTTTTTTTTTTTTTTTTCAAGTTGGAACTTCAGAAAATCTACGCATCTTCCACATATCGTGTATCGCATGAACTCTTCGTATAAGCTCTTACATCACAACCGCCTTGTATTTCTTGGATATCGGTGCACATCTGGCCAGCGATGATGCCCCTTGGAAGCTCGCGCATCCTGACATTGCTGAAAAACTCGCTGCAGTCCGCGTTGTTTGCCACGAGGGCTCGACGAGCACGAAGGGCCATGGGGGATTTGTTCCCTGAAATAGGCAAAGTTTTATTTTGCACAGTGTCTAACAATCTTGTAACACACCGTCTAACAACACTAACAATTTGATGTAAGCCGTAAAATCGTACATCAAATTTATACGCTTCAGATGCTCTGAATGATGCACGTAACTGACATATCTGCTTTTGACGCGAAAGTACAGATTTGTAAAATCCCTGCTTCTGTCTTCTTTCTTTATTTCGTTTTTTTTAATATATAAATTCTCTTAAAATAATAAAGCACTAAATCAAAAGTCAGCTTACAAGAGTGGCTATAAAACTTAGCTCTTAAATTCAGTAAATTTCATTAAAATTGATCCAGCGGTTACCTGATAACAGCCTTTCCCCGATTTACATGCACTTGAAAAGGGAAAATATTGTTGTACTCGAGTTAAAGCCTCTTCTTACTGAGAACCCCGTGCTCAAAGTTATATAATAATATAATTGAGGTTTTACTTCCCAAAACCATGATATGATTATGAGGGACGCCGTCGTGGGTTCTTTAACGTGCACCTAAATCTGTGTACACGAGCCTCTAGCATGTTGCCTCCTTCGAAACGCTGTCGTGCACAAGGTGAAACGGTGAGATGCTATACTTGCACGCAACTAATGAGGAGTCAGTGACACACGCCTGCATATTTGCGTGATAGCCAAAATAAAACAATGACCGGTGGTCGATAGGGTGGTTTTTGCCTTCTCTCAAACGGATGCTGTTGAGTGTCGTTTATGGCATCTGCACTACACATAGTCGTACCAGTGTTAAACGTATGCTTGACCCGAGAGTTACTGCGTATGGTCCACGTGCACCCATATTATCACCAGAGAGCGTAGCAGTCCTTACTTACGTCGAAATGAGCTCACACTGCACCTAATTAGTACTCTGATGGAGTGAGAAAGTGCAGAGTTACCGTAATACTTGGGCGACCACTCGAGAACGTAAGACAGCCTCTTGTCGAAGGCGTCAGTACGGGTGGGCAGACAGATGGGCATGGTATCGTTGGCCACGTTAGTGCGCAGCGTCATCACAGCCAGGTCGTAGTAGCTGCTCCCGGGCAAGTAGTCTGGATGCACTTCGACGTCGTACACGTTGTACTCCACTCCGGATTCGGTGGACTCCGACTCCAGTTGAACCGAGTACAACCGCGGGTTCCTAAGGACGGCCCGGCAGTCTCTTAAAAGCGCTGTCTCGGCCCGAATTAAGACATTGAATCTTTGGTTGAAGGCAAAGCATTGAGGGAGCATTACCCATGGAATCTTTATGCACTCCCTTACTGGGATGAAAAACTGAATACAGCCTCTGAAATTGCCAGAAGCCTCAGCGTGCGCTCTTGAGATTACCGAGTTCAGATTGCATTTGCTCATGCGACCACCACAGTATACCGGGTGATTTTTTTTAATATACATACTTATTTATAAAAATGCTATGACAGTCAGGCACCCGTCTTCTTCGTGCAAGAACTCTGCGTCGAGGCGGAAATACTTTGCCGCACCTAAAGTTACATTCAATTGAGTAATTAACAAAAATTCGTGAATTAACTTTTTGATTATTAACCTTAGGGCCGTTGTTTACAGGGAAGAGTTGTAGGACGCCACAATTTATGGCGTACCCATTTTGTTTTTAGAAATCTCAAAAGACACACGTAATACGAGATATTAATAATTGAAATTGAGGACCCCGATCAAGGCGACATCGAAACTCAGCGCGCCGTGCGCGCAGTAAATGCCGTCTGTATTACGTCAGACCGGAAGTTCACGTGACGAACTTTGAAAAAAGGCGCGTCGCAACAGATTCTGTTCAGGCAAAACGGCAAGTCATCTCAAGTACACAAGTGGACCGCTTATTATTTGCGTTTGGTGTGTAGTGCTTATCTTTTTTCTTCCTTAGACTATAAATAAGCGTAAACAGCTCTTTCGCTTGTCTGCGAGAAGCGCCACAGTGGCTGCCCCCTAGTTTTACGCTGTATAGAGACAGAAAAAAAGGTGGAAATTGCAGTTTTCTTGGGTACATCGCGAAAGAATCAGATAAGCGCGAAACATTGCACGCAATAAATAAGCGGTCCACTTGTGTATTTCAGACGACTTACCGTTTTTCCTGTCCAGATTCGGCACGCCTTTTTTCAAAGTTCGTGACGGGAAAGTTGCGGTCTGACGTAAAACAGCATCGGCATTTCCTGCACCCCGGTCGCGCTCAGTTTCGATGTCGTCTCGATTGGGGCTTTTAATTTCGATAATTAGTATCTCAAATTGCGTGGGATTTTTGGGATTCCTAAAAAAATGGGTATGCCACACATTGTGATGTCGTACAACTTTTCCATATAAATAACCGCCCTCAAGTTAATAATTAAAAAGTTAATTAACGAGTTTTTGTTATTTCCTCATTTCAGTTTAAATTTAGGTGTGGCAGAGTATTTCCGCCACGTTGCAGAGTTCGTGTGCGAAGACGACAGCCGCCCGACTGTCTCAGAATTTTTATAAAAAAATCTGTATTGTTTAAAAAAATACCCTGTAGTATATCAGATCCACTCCGCAGCTTAGTTCAGTAATGCTTTTTTCACCTTCCCGTTTTTCTGCACAAATGTCTTCCACATCTTCACAAAAGGGATGGCCAGAGTTAATCTGGACCGACAGTGAAAGCACTGTACACAGAAGCAAAATAATGCCACTAGAACTCTTTCTCAAATAAGGCCGCCTTATATCGTAATACGTAAAATGCCTCTCTTTGTACATATCTCATTAGGCGTCACGACAAGAAACATTGTGTCAAAGTTAGCCAGCGTATGTTTTTAGCGCGAGGTTTTACCTTCCATAAGAACACAAAAACTGACCGCAATAACGAAAGGCGTAAAAAAGAGATGTAACCGTCATGATAAATCTGTCGATGCGATTCACTAAATGTAACTAACTTATTGTGGCTACAGGTTACTGAAATAATGGATCAGCTTGCTCGCTTCACTTACTGTGGCCTCGGGTCAAAGCAGTGAGCCGCTGTTAAGACATGTCGCTCGCTGATCAGAACACCGGCACAGAGATAGTCGGGTGTCTTTCGCTGATTGTACTCCATGATAGAAGCCTGCAAGTGGTACGTCATTCGGCATCATACTTCAAGCCAAGTAAGTCGTGTTTTCTTGAGAAACGAGCCCAGCTTGTCCGCTAGAAACCATTCGCTGCTGTCTCAGTTGATATTCATTAAGAGAGAGAGAAGAAACTTTATTAGCACTTGGCCGGCAGTTTGGTCTTGGTGGCCTCAGATGGCGGCGCTGAGTCCCTGAACTCGGGCGGCATCTTCGGCCTGCCGGACGGCCCAGAGCTGGTCGTTGAGCTCCGAGCTTCTGAGCGCCGCCTCCCAGCGGCGGCGTCGCCGACGGAGAAGGTCCCCCGCGGCTCCCGCAGCCGGGACGGCGGCGGGAACGAGTGAGCTCGAGGCTTCCTGTTGCCTGGTATTGGCAGCAGCCATAGGCGCATCGCGAACGGCGGGCGTTTCTCGACTGTTGTTGCCGGCGCATTCCCAGAGCATGTGGCGCAGCGTTGCTCTGTGCCCGCATGTTTTACATAGATCGGCGGTGTATAAGTGTGGGTAGCAGTGGCGTATAAGACGACCGGGCTGGGGTAAGAGTGTGTTTGTAGTAAGCGATAGCTTACAGCATCGTGCATTAAAGCATTTTTTATCTATAATGCATCTCATTTAGTACTTATAGGAATCCAAATGTCTAAAAAAAAGATTCAGGCAGCATCGTTGCTCCTCATCTTTTGACTTTAAAAGGAAAATAAAGTGAAACAATGAATCGGTTTAGACTGGTAAGTCATATTGTGAAAACACTTATGTCGTTAATTTTACCGTCATAGGCATATTAATAGAGGATAAAATCAAGGTCAAAGTATCCTTTTTAAGTTTCGCGCCGAAGTCTCCGCGTGTGACGTCACGGACTTCAAAATGAATTTTTCGTACTTTGGAGACATTGGCTCAACTAAATTCATTGAAAAGTCTCTGGTCCCCTCAAAGGACAATGTAATTAATTTTTACCGATTAGTAACTATGTCGGCCCAAGTGGACGCCGTCAAAATCTACGACGTCACGGCGATTGGTGCGGGAATTTCGAGGTGGCACCGCCAGCCGCGTTTTGTCTTTGCGCGTTTCCTCACTTACCAAGCGTCTTCTTGCGGCAAGCCTGATGCTATTAGTATTTTGAAAGAGTAATTTTTAATACGAGATAAATCGTTTTTTTTTCTTTTAGTGTCCCTTTAATACGCCGCATAAAGTGCAACATTTTTGTCTTATTCAATGCGTGCGTAAGATAGGCCTACGATATTTCGTTCTGTTCCTCACAAGGAAGCTATACAGCGTTACAGACGCTTCACTTAAATGCGTATCATAGTTAGCCCGAATTTATTAAAGCACATATGTTATGCTAGTTCATATTGGATGACTGCAGAAAGTTCTTACCATCCAAGGCCATTCCGCAGTTCGTGCCTTCTCAGTCGGCAATGGCTTGAACCTCTTCACTCCACAGGCTGTTCCGAAATAACGTTTCTATGTTATCACACTCCTTTAAGGTCTCAGGAAATATGAGCTAAAAAATTCATAAGCGTCATAATTGATGTTTCAAAATATTTCTAACCCGAAAGATAAGGTTGTGACAAAGTGCACGGTAATATTTTTTACGCAAGGAGGCAAAATAATAATAATGAGCAGAGTAAACTAATTGAATAAATTAAAAACAACAGAACATTGCGTTCAGTTGTGTTGAGAAATCAAGAAATATCTTCACAGAACAAAAATAAACTGAAACAAGAATTCATTGTTACGTCAGGTCCGAGCATCTATTCCAATCATTCTTCTCAACACTGGCATCCAGCGTGTTCCGTACTGTAACAGATGGTGAAAAATAGCGTGCTGAAAAATTTTGTTCCTATATTTGCATGGCATGCGAAAGTAGCGGAATGATTAGTCCCGTAGCTAACAAAAAAAAAACTGAATAAGTTCAAAATTTTTACTACTAAGTGGACGTTCTACTATTTTGGTCATTAGGCTAAAAAATTTTAATGTGTCACGAAGCAGTTTATGGAGAAAACCAAGAAGAGAACTTCTTCCGCAGCTGCAAAAAGAAATATTTGTAATTGTGCGATTTTGTTTTGTGCGGTAGTTATTTGTTCACTATTGTACCTATATATAAAAACTTGCGGGGCGCTTGAGCTTCGCCTTCAAGAGTAAAACGCGATATCGTAATCGGGCCCCGTGCGCATCGCCTTCTCAACTGCTAGTATGGCTTCGGTTCTCAGTGCATGCCTCAACCGTGTCGCAAGGAAACGAACGTCTGTGTGCGTAACACTGGCCGTTTCAAACTATCCTAGAATGTCTACTGCAAGTAAAGTCGTAAGTGCCCACTACGCCATGATTCTCCCTTTTGCGAATCAGCCAAGGGCCCAGTAAGCATCCGTAATGGAACACGCGAACCTACGCAGCTGCTCATTTTGTTGATGCTTTTGCAGCTTATGATGATTAAAGATGTCTGAGCTCTTTGTAATGGGTGGGCCTTTACCCACTCGTTGCGCAGTTCACATATTTTGACGCCTGGCGCGATTGCACACTTCTGCCACGCAATATTACATGTGTTAAGGAGACTCCTTCCACTACATGACATTCATATAGTGTTTCTTTCCGAAGCAGTTTCAAGCAGAGGCGTGACTCTGTGGTAGAACATCTCCTTGCCACGCAGAAGGCCTGGGTTCGATTCTCGCTGCAACCGAAGACTTTTATAATTTGTTTTATTTGCATCTTTCTCGATTTTCCGGTCACGGACAACGCTGATTTTTCGCTCCCAACCAACGACGCCGACAACGACGCCGGAATTTCTGCGAAACGAGCTCTTTAACGCTATCGCGTTAAAATTCACTCTAATACAATATGTCACGTTTTATTTGGAACCACTTCATCGGTACCATAGTGAACAAATAAGTACCACATAAAAAAGCCACACATTAACAAATATTTATTTTGACAGTCACGGAAGAAGTTCCGCGTGTTTATTTCTAGAGATGCGGAAGCTACCTTCCCCATTTGCTCTAAAACAGAATTCATATGCATACAAATTTCAGGCTATGTCTGTGTACAACATACCGTAGTAAGTACAGCTCTCTCTGGTTCAAACTTTTTGCTTGGAAAGGTATTTTCTCGCACTAATTAAAGCTATCAGTTTGTTGTAGAAAATCATATTTCTGTTGCGATGTTTAAAGAGAGACTGTTTATCAGACGTATTCTAGTCATCCGGCCATGTGCCTGTAGAGACTGACAGGCTAAATGTGACTTCAAAAAATTTAGACGTCCGCTCTGCCTAACGCTCAAAAACTATTAAATAAATGAGCTAGACTACGAAGCTTCGTGCATTCGAGTTCAATAAAGATAAAGTATGCCGAAATTCATGACTTATAGGTTTTCAGTAGGCTGCAGTTCTCCATCAAGGACTCATTCGACTGTGCAGGCTGCTCAAAATAGTCTAAAGATGGCGATGCTTGCATCTAAAGGCTGTGTGCATTACATTCACTAGAGCACGTGATCCCTGAAATTGTCTATCAAAGTTCAGAGGGTATTCTGACGGTAGCGGTATACCACCAGCTATATCTACATTATATTATTATGCGTAAACTGAACGTTGCCACTAGATTCACTAGATTGTAATTTCTTCATACAACAGGCATACAAAGCAGAATTGATTCATGCTGTTCACTTTCTCAGTCGATTTATGGAAACAAACGAGGAGCATGTGAGTCAAAACAGACTTGACAGTTTCAGAGAAAGACGAAAGTGGTTATGCAAGTCCAGGCAGGTAAATAAGCTTAGCCCAGTTGGCTGCCCTGCGCTGAAAAAAGGGGAGAAGGAGGTTGCACCATTAAGTCGTAAAGCTCACGCAAGGTAGCTTGCAAACTGGGTTCGTAGAGTCCTGCAGCAAGCGATTACTACTTTTCATTGAGTAGTTTCTGCACTTATTACATTATACTTTCATTTAATAATATATGTAAGTAAACTCACGGGCTTCATCACAACTGCAGGTCCAAGCCAAGAGGATCACGCTTGCTATGCTCACCAATGATACCATGTTCAGTGCAAGGACACACGGGTGCGCTCTAGAAGTAGGAAAGTAATCGGGATACATATGAATGAGTGGTTCACTGACAATGACGTCGTATAAAAGAAAGCTGTAGGTCTGTCAGTTGCTTGTGGTGAAATATCGCCAAAGAACGACAGTTTATGCACAGCTCTCGCCTCAGCTTTCCTACATCCGACTTCAAGAACTTAGTTATTGAAGTCGCAAGGCGGAAAATAAGGATTGGATAACAAAGAGTTCATATTTTTGTTGCTTGTTGTACATGTTCACGTATGTGCACGTGACAGGAAAAACAAGCGCATTATAGGAAGGTCTCTCAGATACACTGCGCGCAGAAAGTTATCTCTCATGAGCTTGAACGTCGCTAGCCTTAGAAAAATAGGTTATCAGCAAAATGTAGTATAGAGGAAGTACAAAGCGCCCCACCTTAGCTCCCTGGTTCGTGTCACCCTGTAATTCTTCGCAGCCGCACACTTTCCCAGTCTGGCGAGTGCAGACAGCGCTGGGTGTTGTTTTATATCAGCTGCGGCACTGAGAACGGCATCGCCATCTACTGCGCTTGATTGGAGCGCGGGCCAGCTTGCCGCACCACGTGACAAGAGCGAAGAATCGCCGCTGCATCTTCATTACCAAACGAAAAAAATGGAAACGCTAAAGCGGTGACCTGTCGAAGCAGGGGGTGAAGGCATGAATTATGCCCTACCAAAGCCTAATGGCAATTCGCGTTTTGCGCGCGTAAAGCAGGAGATGCACCATACATGGCGCTGAGACCGGAAAGGGTGTCAGGCGCTACGCGTCGCAGACCCAACGCGGGAGTGTGCCAGGAAGGAGCATCGAGCTCAAAGTGCCTGGCGCGAGAGGAGAGTTCGCTGAAGGGCAGCGGCCGCGAAGCTCTCGGGGCAGCCAGCCATTCAGACGAGTTGGTAAATGAGAAAGGTGTGCTTGCTGTCCCGGCCTTCGGTGCCTGTGCGCGGCCTTGCGCATTGGACTTGTAAACTTGTGGCGAGAGCGTACAAGCAAAGATGAAGTTGTGAAGGGGTAGTGGGGAAGATGTTTGGCCGCTGCTGGGGGCGCCGGCGAGCGCGCCTCAATATACGACACTGGCACCGTGGGTGATCGGCGTGCGTGGAAAGCGGAGAAAGAAAAAAAAAATCGCTTGCCTGAACCCTGACACTTCGTGTAGTATATGCAGCCCTGATGGCAGCCACGGTCAGGGGCGCATGGCCTCGCGTGATTTCAATAAGCCATGGCTTTCTGAAGGCTTGTACGTGGCTAGTCCCTTGAAAGTCAAGAAAGCTCGCAAATATATATAGTTTCGCTCTAGTGCTTCCGACGTGACAGTTTTGTTGACATGGGTGAGAATCGCAGTCGTACGATCGGCTATAATGCAGTCGCAGTCGTACGACATCGGCTGTAATGTTCCGTTCATATGCGAGAACAAAAAAAAAAAAAACGCACAGAATAAAACTAAGGTAGGCGGCAACATGCTGTTTGGGTGGTAATTCTTTAGTACACATGGCTATACAAGGCTCCTTTGCTATTTTTGTTCTAAGTTCTTGTCGAAGTGAAGCAAGAGCAAATTAAGCGGTGTCAACGCGGCCAGCGGTTGTCCTGCGTGATTTGTACTGTTATATCTTTCTCGTTAATATGATTCTTCTGACACGCCGCGGTACCATAGAGGCTAAGACGTAGCATTGCTAAGCTCGAGGACTCAGGTTCAATTCCCGGTCACGGTGACCGCATTTCCACAGAGGCGAAATTTTCGCCGCTGTCCCTGTACTCCGCTTCCGCGCTGCTGGTGAAGTATACAACCAACTGGCCCAAGTTCGCACGTTACTGAGAAGACACCCGTGCGCTTAAATTCAAATGCACGTTAAAGAGCCCAAGGTGGTAAGCATTTAATCCGGAGTCCCGCGCTACGGCGTGCCTCGCAGTCATATCATGGTTTTGGCACGTGAAACCCGTGAATCTTTTTTAATGTGCTTCTTCTAAATTGTCCGCTAACTCATCCAACCAGCTCGCGCCGTGCATATAGTACACGACGCAGTGGATCCCACCAGTATTCACGTACGACAAAGGACTCCATTCAAAGGCTGAATAAACACGTGACAGAGCAACCTTCTGCGAAAATGTTGGCTAACGTGCTGCAGGGCTTACGGGACAAGATCGAACAATCTGCCTTCACCAGATGAACGATCCAATTTGCTCCCACGTGAGCAAAACACGTCTCAGAACAAAAGCACACCTCACGATATCGTTACCGTTTTTGAGATTGCGATGTCTGTGCATGCAATTTATCGCCAACCTTGTCCGGTCACGTCGAGCTCAGACCTTGCCAAGTACGCGCTGCTCTTGAAAACCTGCTTCCGTTCTTTGCCGATGGATACAACTCCGTGGCATGCAGCGCAACCTTCCAAGTGATGAAATGATGCTGCAACGCACGGAGCGAAATAATTCATAACATAAAGTGAAATCCATTTTTTTACGCTTTGTCATAGGAGCCCGTTCACAAGGCTTCAACACTAATACCTAAATATCTGAACTCATATGTTTACCGATAGATACTGACGTGAAAGCAATCGCTGTACCTCTGCTGCACTTTACGTACGCGTGCTTCATCTTGTCGTCGGAGCTCTAATAACAGCAATGGTATGGAATTCTGATTTGGTTAGAGAAGCTATATTTGCGCATTGACAAAAAAAAATTGAGATTTTGTGCGTGCCAAAATCACGATATTATTATGCGACATGTCGTAAGTAGGCTGCACGGAAAAATTTTGACCACTTAGGGTAGTGCACCTAAATCTAAGCAGACGGGTGTTCTTTGCGTTTCGCCCCCATCGTGTACAATGCGGCCACCGGGTCCACAAATCGAACTACGTACTCGGGCTTACCAGCACAGCACCATAGACGCTAGACCATACCACGGCGAATATTCATTGATCAAGCTGCGTACTTTTATGAAATCAAAGTTACGAATCGGCAGTGTGGATTCATTTCGTACAAATTACTTCTACTATATGCAGAAGTTAAAGAAGCGCAAGAGGCGCGAGAAAAGTTATTTGCGGTTATATCATACGCTTTAGAATTTTATATTTCATGCTTAACTTGTATCAGTGACATCTCCCTATTCCCACATTAGGCATAAGCTGCGAGGAAATTCAGTTTAATTTCATTCTTGGAACTCTTAATTGTTCTGTGATACTTTAGTTCACCTGTACATTCTCTGTGATGAAGAAATAATGAATGGAGTACAAAAGCACCGCTTGGTCGAAGTTTGGACGGAAAAGCTAGCAAGCGTCGTAAAGCGTACTCTTCCGTGACAATCGTCCCATGGCAACTAGTTAATTGTCAGCGAGGTGCCTCATGAAATTAACACTGGGAAGGATTAACGTCATAACACTTCTATATGACACTGTGTTTTTTCCTCTTGCTTTCTTGGGTACGGCACGTGTCATGTTGACACGAGTAATTCCACAGGCTCTTTCTTCCCAATAATTTCTGGGGTTTTAAGTGACGAAACGTAAAACGCCGTAGTGGCGGACTCCGGATATTTCGACCACCTGGGTTTCTTTAACGTACACCGACATCGCACAGTGTACACGGGCCTAGCATTTTCGCATACGTCGAAACTGCGACCGCCGCGGCCGGGTTGAAACCCGCGTCTGTCTTTCGGGCCGGCAGCCGAGCATCGTAATTACTGTACCGCCGCGGCAACCTTTTGGGTACTGCAAATTTATAACGTTTCGTTTCATGACAAGCGCGGCCAGTTGGGCGGATTGGCAAAGTTGCACGATGATAGTTAAACAGCGGTAAAAAAAAAACAAAAAAAACGAGGACGCAGGAACCGTTTTTATTTTTTTTTAATTGCTATTCCACGCTGTTTGCTGTGCATGAAGCACTTTATGTAGCTTCTACAGACCAGTGTCAACTTCGTTGTTTCATTCCAAGGGCATGTACTACCGCGATAACAAAGAAATGCGAACAGCGCGGCACCTTCCGACCTTCCGACACGTTCCGATGTTAAGAGCGGAGCGGTTTAAGGTCGGCGTTAATCCCTGCGGAGCGTAACGCAGCTCCTAGCGGGTATGTGCCACAGAAATTGGGCAAGCGCCTCTACTAACTTGACACCTCCGGTCCACTAAAAATGAAGAAGCTACCTAATATAACTGGAATGTTCGGCGATGGCTAAGGTCGTGCGCTCTCCAGAACAAGCTGCCCGTCAGGAGCGTCAACGGGAATTGGCGCGTGGACGGCAGTGACGACGTCGTTCACATCCAGAAGCCTGCGCAAGAGATGCCGAAGAGTGCAAGCGGAGAGCGGAAGATCCAGAGCGTCGAGCGAGAGAAGCTGAGGTTAGACGTGAACGGCTTGCATTGGACACTGAGTTTAACACGAGGCGATACGACGCATGCACGACGCCGTTATGAATTTGAAATCAAGCAGCTTCACTGACTTAACATCGCGAAGACTAATTAATCATTGCAGATGATGGCAAAACTACTATAGAGCAAGGTCAAGCAATGAAATAGCAACATGATGCCACCAGTTCCACCGTTTAAACCAGTCTTCGCGACGTTAAGTCAGGGAAGCTGCTTCAAATTTTTTTCATTTATTTCCAAGCGCTTATAACCTGGCTGGTAATTAAAATACACTAGAGTAATCCATGATACAATCAAGAACGACTTTATCGTATTTTCTTCTCCACCGAGGTAAGAGCGTGATGAAAAAAATGCGAACAGCGTAGCACCAACGCGCCGCAATGTTCGCGTTTCATTTTATCGCCCCAGTACCTGAATCCGTGTTTGAGATTGGGAACTAATGAACGCTGCTAAGCACGGCTGACGCCGTTTCATCCTAAGGGAGCAATCCATCCATGCTTCCTCTCTCTCTCTCTCTCAAGATACATATATTTTATATTATTAACGACACGTAGATCTAAAGGCGGATTTATAATGTTTTTCCGTAATTCTACCGCACTGTTCTCTATCATCATGTTCGCTATAACGGTTCGCCGGTGTCAATTCCTCTGAAAAGCTTGTGCCCGTGCGAACTAATTTCCTGGAATTTGGCACAGCTAGAGGAGGACTCTTCGATTTTATTGCACTAAACAGCAGAAAAAGAGGCTCACGAGAGTCTAATTTTTTCCCTTTTTATTTTTTTCTAGCGTTCCATGTATCAACAGATTCAATACCTCGCACTATGTCAAAGACTATGTACAAGGCTGATAAGTGGGCAGCTCATGACCACGGACGTATGTACATGTAGCTCCCGCTGCCAGTGTGCCCAAAGTGGTCGCGATATCCTCTACGTGCAAGTGAAAACATGAAAGGAAATCAGAGTAAGACCGTGCGAAAATTCTTCTTAAAAAAGCAGTTGGTTCGCGTAATTTTGTACCCAATTGATCCGTGCAAAGTCATGCAGAAAATTAGTTTCAACCACGCGGTAAAATTTCAAAAACAATACCAGTCACGAGCTTCCAGAGTCACTGCTGCAGTTCTTGTACGAAACCCAATTAGAAACCCTGTTTTTACTTTCATTTATTCTTCATACGCCTTGCGGCAAATCATTCCGATTCAGAGGAAGCGTGAACGCGTGCTAGCTGTTTCATAAATATATATATATATATTCCCATCCTTGCCTATGTGAAGCTAAAGAGTGCCTGGGCCTCCTCGCTTTGGGAACTGACATCACTTTGCGTGTTACTAACGACGCGATCGCCCATAAAAGGTGAGTAAAGCCAGGACGAAGCTGGCGAAGAAGCGGCATCTAACGCCAGTGAAAAAACTGTCAGTCCCAAACATAGTCTTCTGGCCTTCATCCCTCAGATTCACAGCACGCGTAGACTAATACACCATGTGCTATCTTTGGACAAGACGAAACGAAATAAATGTGCCTTCTTTCGTGCATATATCGGCGGCTGTGATGTAATTACTGCCACGATTTTAATCCATGATCGCCCGCCGACAGCTGCGTTTTGCCGCCCGACGCTATTAGAATGCGGATGTTGCCAGCGGGGACTTCCGTGCGCTCATTGCCACGCGCTCGGTTTGTGTTGCCGATCCAAGGAAACCCTGAGTTTCTCGTCACGCTTCGCGTTCGTGATCAAAACAGCGAGTAATGACGCGGTGTATACGCGACACCGCCGTGGTTCAAGGGCTTCTCCGCACGTGCACAGTGAGCGTTCTCATGAACGTGAGCCTTTCTTTTCTTTCAGAAGGGTCATTACTTCGAGTCGGTTGGAACAAAGACTCTTTGCATTGGACAGTCTACCCCTTTTTTTCTGTTCTTTTTTTACGTTCTGTAATCCATCTGAGTTTTATTAAAAGATAACACTGCACTACGCGGGTGTATTCCTTGAGCCTCAGGCGCTTCTGCCTTTGAACCTTTCCTTTTTGATATTTGAAACGATTCGTGGGGACTAAAGATTTCCGCGTGTTCTTACATACCGTACGTATAACGCTTAATAGAACAAACATTTGGCCGAGTTGGTTTATTCATTTTCAAGATAGCGCAGCAACACGAGGGCGAAGAAAGCGCCCGTCCCGTTGTATCTTTCCGTGTCCTCGTGCTGCTGCGCTGTTTTCACAATGAACCGTATAACGCTGTTCGTGCTGCCTATTACAATAAGATGGATACACAATGAGCAATCTTACCCAAACGCGCTGGCTCTGGGCCGGGGTTTCCCTTGTATAAACTTCATGTTGATCACCCCCTGTTGGCCATGCTGAAGGCTAATTCCTGATAAAGGTCTATGGAATCCCGTTTATAAATATTTAATAGTGTATTATTATTATTATTATTATTATTATTATTATTATTATTATTATTATTATTATTATTATTATTATTATTATTATTATTATTATTATTATTATTATTATTATTATTATTATTATTAGCAGTAGTAGTAGCAGCAGCAGCTGTAATCGGCGTTGTAAGATAAGTTTCTCATTTTTTTAAGCAGGAAAATGTTTTAATTCTCGATGTTGGTACAGGGAGCAATCAAAGTTGTTCGCTTAACACGTAGCCACAAGATGAAGTTGTTGTCGTTGTTTTTTTTTTTTTTTAGTGGATTAAGCCACGTGCGAAAGCGACCGCGGATACCAAACAGAAAAAGAAGATACGACAAAGTGCCACAGACAGGATGTTTTCGTTCTCGCAGGCGTTCATTGTACACGCAGTTATCGCCAACAATACAACAGTGATCGGTGGGACAGAATGAACTTGTTTATACCACGAATAGGTCCTGAGCACACGCATTACGAAGACCATTAAGTGTCGGTATGCCTTGTCCAGAACGTGCGCGTGCAAATACACCTTCAGTGCGCACGAAGGAGATGAATAACAGCAGCGAAGATGTAGCGAGAATCAATTGCGGCCAGCAATCAGTAATTCAATACAGCCGCCGGAAACAGCTCTGTGGTGCTTTGCTAATTAGTTAGATCATGTGAAAACCTTGTACTCAATGCTGGCACTGACAATTAGCCCATCAATCCTTCCACAAATTACCGAGACGGAGAATGAAATCAACCTGAGCGCGAGATGCCCCACAATGGAGGTATAGCCCTGCAAACACTCATACTCAAGTAGGTTACGCGGCAACTAAAGTTGCGCGCTTCGCCCTCATTGAAATATGTTAGACGCGGGTAGATTACAATGATTATACTTTTTAATGCGAAGCATTTCTTAGCGAACCAAAGGCACTTTGAACGTATCTATCTATCTATCTATCTATCTATCTATCTATCTATCTATCTATCTATCTATCTATCTATCTATCTATCTATCTATCTATCTATCTATCTATCTATCTATCTATCTATCTATCTATCTATCTATCTATCTATCTATCTATCTATCTATCTATCTATCTATCTATCTATCTATCTATCTATCTAGCCGCCTACGTCTGGGTGCTCTCGTGGTCGCCTCCTTAACTTGGTATAAACCAAAATTGGCATAGGACGGCATGAGGGTATGACGAACATGACTGTCTGGTCATGTCATGAATAACGTGAAAATCCTGACGTGTAC
This sequence comes from Rhipicephalus sanguineus, assembly GCF_013339695.2. Classification (NCBI taxonomy): domain Eukaryota; kingdom Metazoa; phylum Arthropoda; class Arachnida; order Ixodida; family Ixodidae; genus Rhipicephalus; species Rhipicephalus sanguineus. The sequence goes on from NC_051176.1 coordinate 260,205,538, forward strand.
GTAATGAAAGCCTTTCCTCCAGTCACGTGTGGCACATACCCTTATGCCATGGGCCATGGTATTGGGGTATTCACAGTTTATACCTAACAGATATCGGTAATTCAAACGCGAGAGCGTTACAATAATCCGGCATCGGCAGCGTAGACTCAATCAATGCAAAGAATAAAAATCAGGATCCCAGCAGGAATCTGACCCAGGCATTCTGCGTGGCAGTCAGGTACTCTATCACAGAACACCGTCAGGTCTTGAAGTTGCTCTGGAAAAAGACCCTATGCAGGCGTCATGTAGGTAAAACATCAATTCTGATTCCAGCGTTGGCTCCGCTTTTATAACAGTCTAATAAACATTGCATATGTACTCCTATGAGTCAACAAGCTACATTTAAGCATTACTCGACATCGAAGGAATAAGCTAACGAATGCTATACGCATGATATACATCATCATAGCACCGTAGAGTGCACTTCGTTTCGATGAAACTGTCTTCTGTCCTCTAACGTGAGTGCTGACGTCTTAAGTTACCCTTAAACTCCAGTGTAGTCGACGTGCCTGGTAAGCCCACGATGTGCACACAACTATTCCATTTACAAAAACACGTCGATATACCTCGAAACGCTACCCGCCACGGTGGTCGGGTGGTTATGGTACTCGACTGCTGACCCGAAGGTCGCGGGATGGAATCCCAGCCGTGGCGGCCGCATTTTCGGTGTAGGCGAAAATGCTCGAGGCCCGTGTGCTTATATTTATGTACACGTTAAAGAACCAAGGTGGTCGAAATTTCCGGAGCTTTCCACTACGGCCTCCCTCGTAATCATATCGTGGTTTTGAAACGTAAAACTCCAGCAGTTATTATTATTATTACTTCGTAACGCTTCGCTCAAAGCCAAAAAATACGTCCCAGACAGCTACTCGTTCACTGATTCGCATGAAACCGATTCCCACAATGCGTGGGATCTGCCGAATTCTTTTACTAAATGTAGCGGTAAGCTGTCGTGTATTACTTCGTAATGTCTTCCGTTTGCGTAGTACTACTTATGAGGGTTGCTTAGGACTATTTATTTACAATGTGGTGTAAAATAAGCAACACATGTTGTGACGTGAACTGCAGAATTGTGTCGGAGATTAGAAGGTTTGGGTCAGAGAACAAACAGGGATAGCTGCTATACTTGTTGAGATTAAGAGAGAAAAAAAATTACACCATCTCCCACTAAAGGGAACCATGTGGGGATGCGAAGCAGCGCATGGGTCTACTTAAAGTTCCGTTCATCATGGGCACCTTGCCCGATGTTAACGCCTCCTTGCAAGTGGAGCACACCATGAATTCACTGTAGTTACTGTTGCTGTTACTCGTCCCGAACTCTTGTTGGAGCACGCCACGCGGGTTCATCGCGCGTCTGCAGGATCTCGTTCCCCGACGCCATCCCGTGATTGCTGAGAGAGTGTAAGGGGTAGAAGCCACAGCGTCTTACCCAGCCCCTTACACAGGCCCGAACGCGCTAGCGCGTGCCAGCACACATGGTTTTGTCTGCGTTACGCCAAGCTAGGACAGCATACGGCAGCCCAGGCCCCTAAAGTGCTCTGCACGTATCATCATCAAGGTGGTCGAAGAACAAGAGGAAGAAGACTTCTCCTCGGCGCGAGCGCGCGCTCAGATGGCTGCGGTCGAAGAACAAGAGGAAGGAGACTTCTCCTTGGCGCGAGCGCGCGCTCAGATGGCTATGCTAGGTGGTAGAAAGCGGACGCCACCGCTGGAAACAGCCCCGAGCAAAAGTTGCTTCGCATCTAAAAAACGCAACTGTGAGTCATGCAATGCGCAGGCTAGTGACGGAATGGATACCATGAGATGGGAAACGCCGCCGAGGACTGCAAGGAGTTATGGGTGGGGAGTTTGAATTGAGAAATTCGTAGGCATCTAATAGAATCAGCTCACGCAGGACAGGGCAAGCTGGAGATCAGTGGGAGAGGTCTTCGTCCTGCAGTGGACATAAAATAGGCTGATGGTGAGCTTAATCCACTCACAAGGAGTGTTCGTGCTAACGGCTGCGCGCCTTTCCGCAAGGGAATTGCAAGCTCACCCGTAAGCACTTGTCGCAAGAAAATGTGATGTGCACCCAAAAAATCGGGAAGTTGGCGTTTGATTTAATAGAAAGAAGTACGCTACGCAATGAATCCCGTTTCAGTAGCGGCTTCAAGAAGTTTTCGGGAGAAGGGTAGACTTATTCCGACGCGACCCCTACCCCTCGCAAGAAGTTCCAAGAAATGGGCTGTGAGGAATAATAAAAAAGTAAACTTAGTATTGTATTAACGACAAATATGAATATAAAAACGAGTCGGGGGACAGCGCCAGTTTCAATATGGCGATGGCTTTGCAGAAAAGGAGAGGGGAGATAGGAGAGTTTTAGATTAGAGTTTATGTCGAAAAAATCAGTTAAAGGGGTCATGAACCACTTTTACAAGTAATGATCTAATGACCTCAGTATCGGCGTTTACTGCCTCCCGAATCTATTGCCGCAAAAATTTCTCGAATCCGTCAAGAATGTGCGGAATTACGGGGGTTTGGCGCACGCTCTCAGCGCTTTCTCTCTTTTCTCGTGCCGACGAGCGCACTGGAAGCTACACAGGGAGGAATGGCACGGGGGAAAGAAGTTACGGCAGCGCGCGTCATGAAACGCGATCGCTCTCCCGCTGTGATTCGCGTGCGCGAGTGCAGCTACCGTGTACTGAGGAGCAGGGCGCTGGCAAGTGGCGGCACCCCGTGGCAAGAAGCGCATCTGATCCGAACGCCGCTCTCGATTTACGTCGGCTATCGGAGAATAAGCGTGCTATGTCTCTTGCGACGTAAACTGGCAGATCCGCGACGTCAACGTGCAGACGCCCCGCCCACCGACGAGAGTGAGAACCGCGGCCTCTGAAAAGAGGGTGCCTGGGGAAACGGTAACTCCGCGCACCGCTTGTGGCCTTTACGCGGCGCGCACGACTGTAATATTTGGCAGAGCAGTTCATAGCCGTGTCAGCTTTCCACGGGATGTGCTGCAAAGTATGGATATATACGAGGGCGGTCCGATAAGTACTTAGCCTCACTGCGAGAGGGCGACGCTATCCCATGAGACATATACCGACGTTGAGTACGTTCTCTTAGAGGGACACATGCGAAGGTGCAGTCGAATCGGGCTCGCGGTTTTGTTTTGGCCGCTTCAGGAAGCAGGTGAATTTCGTGTGTCCGTTAAAAATGGAAAAAGAGCAATATCGGTCGGTGATTCGATTCTTGTTTTTGGAAGGGAAATCGCGCAGCGAGATCAAAGAGCGACTGGATGCCGTCTACGGTGAGTCTTCTCCTTCGATGGCAACCGTCAAAAATTGGTTCAACGAGTTTAAACGTGGTCGCACGTCGGTTTTTGATGAGCCTCGCCCAGGGGCCCCGCATACGGCTACCACGGCCGATAACGTGGCAAAAATCCACGACCTCGTATTGGCAGACCGCCGACTGAAGGTGCGCGAGATAGCTGAGACAGTAGGCATCTCAAAAGACCGCGTGGGTCATATCCTTCATGAAAATTTGGGCATGAGAAAGCTGTCGGCGCGATGGGTGCCGCGTTTGCTCACTCCGGACAACAAGCGCGTCCGTGAGACCACTTCAGAGCAGTGCTTGAAGCTGTTTAAGCGTAATCCGAAGGAGTTCCTGCGTCGTTTTGTGACCATCGACGAAACATGGATCCACTGGTACACACCAGAGACCAAAGAACAGTCGAAACAGTGGACTGCACCCGGATAACCTGCTCCGAAGAAGGCGAAGACTGTCGCATCGGCCGGAATGGTGGTGGCCACTATTTTCTAGGATTCTCAAGGTGTGATCTTCGTCGACTCCCTTGAGAAGGGCAAAACGGTGACAGGACCCTACTACGCCGAATTACTGGGCCGATTCGACGTCGAATTGCAGAAAAAACGGCCACATTTGGTGAATAAAAAGGTGCTCTTCCACCATGACAACGCGCCAGCTCACACCAGCGCCGTCGCCACGGCAAAGTTGGTCGAACTGGGCTACGAAGTGGTGCCCCATCCAGCGTATTCTCCAGATTTGGCTCCCAGTGATTTCTTCTTGTTTCCCAACCTGAAAAATTCACTCGCCGGACAAAAATTTGAGTCGAATGAAGAAGTTAAATCCGCCACAGAAGCCTACTTTGCAGCTCAGGAGAAAACGTATTTTTCTGACGGGATCAAAACGTTGGAGGATCGCTGGGTCAAGTGTATAGAGTTGAAAGGGGACTATGTTGAGAAATAAATCGACACCATTACAAAACTTTCGTTTTTTCTTTTGAAGGCTAAGTACTTATCGGACCGCCCGTAGCTTTTTAAAGAAGAAACAAAAGGAACAAAGCACGGTATACTTAATGTTTCACAGCAACTGATCTAACAGAAACCCCTTCCCTAGTGTAGTGCCGGAAGGTCAGCAAGACCGACAGCTGGGCGAGTTGGTGACTACAATCACCATAACCTGTGAAGCAGCGCACGGAGCCGGGCAAAGCGCACACCACACACCAAATGCGAGTGTCTTGTTTACTTGTGTTTCATCTGATTTTTCCTATTCTGTGCACTGCTTCACACGCACGTTTTGATGACAGGGTAGAAAACCCTGCAGGTGCAACCTGGTTAACTTTCCCGCCGTCGTTTGCCTTTTCTGTACCTCTGAATACATCCTAATGACTAGGCGACTATTTGTTACTCCCCTGCTTTAAATAGGACGCCATTAAAGATCAACGTGATTATTGCCCTGCGGACGTACCCCGCTCCCCCACCCCTCTCCCATCACGGATGTACACGAAATGCCTTCGCGCGACGGACAAATGGTCGAAAGGTGCGTCGAACGCGAGCATGGCTACTAGCGTCCACGTCAGGTCGCGTCCGAATGCGGAACAAAATAAGACTGTTGTTTATTATTGTTTTAAGAAATAAGCACCATCATACTGCTGGCCACACTGAGAACGCGATACGCAGTTGCTTGACGAACTGCGAAACAGTGCACATAGACGCAACTTTTTCTGCTTGCGCAAATCGGCGAGTTTCTGGCTCGCGGAGAATCGTGTGACCTGAAGGAAAACATGCGGATTTTGTTAGTTTTGATATGTAAAATCTAGAAAGAAAAGTACTGGAAAGATCGGAAAATTAAAAGGAGTTTCTTTTTCGTCAACACGAGAGTGAGAAAAAAGAAACCTTAAAAATTTGCACACATAATATACATTCTTCCCGTTGTCTTCTGGGGAGCAAATGACAATGCTATGGACCTGAGCACAGGTAATTTAGAGTGCATTCTGTGGACCGGCGTGGCAGATTTTACCAACAAACTGTGTTCCGGTAATACTAATACGCCTCATGTCATGCATGCCAGTGGCCTAGAGATGGTCTATCCCACCGCACTATATGTATTGGAGGCCGCGCAACCCGTACCTCCGCTGTATTTCTTGCAGGGGCCCTGCAACACTTTTTCAGCATGGTTAAAAAACGCTGCCGATCGGTAGTCGAGGCTCCTGAGAACATGCGAGCCAAACAATATAGCGCAGGACGCGGCCTCGAATTTACAATTAATTTTCAAAGTTCGCTAAAAATTGAATTCCCTCTTCTTTTTACAAATAATGTCATATACCCAAATGACTGCGCCATATACTCAAATTAACAGCCATTGGCTGATTTGAGCATTGTGAGCTGCATAGTTACCGAAGCCGCCGCGGGAGGCTGCCAAGTGCCCGCGCGCTCGCTCGCGATCACACTGAAAGTGCGCCGCACGTTCGAAGAAAAAAAAAAGGAAAAATGCTCAAGGTCATGACCCGAGCGTGACGTGAGGAGAGATAATACGGGGAGAGAGAGAGAAAAGAAACTTTATTCACAGCACAAAAAGGTCTTTGAAGTTAGCTTGCCGATGGTTCGAAGGGTGGTGGCCAGTAGCTAGCCACGACCGCCTCGGCCCAGTTAATCCCGTCTGCCGACTTCTTTCCCCCGTGCCATCCCTCCTTGCTTAGCTTCGAGCGCGCTCGTTGGGACGAGAGGAGAGAGATAGCAATTACAGCGTGCGACACATCTCTGTAACTCCACTCGTACTTGACGGATTCTAAAAATTCTTGCGGTGGTCGATTCGTGAGGCAATAAACTCCCTTAGTGAAGCCATTCGATGCTTACTTGTAAAAGTGTTGCAGGGCCCCTTTAATATTAACGGCAGTGTCAATCTGCTTGCCTGGCAGCATGACAGCAGTCGGCGTAAACTTTAACGGCTTTTGAGAACGCCAGTATTCGTACCAAATACTTCTTCATATGAAGCAGCCGGTCAACAAGAGATATACTTGCAGTACGTGAGGGGAAAAAAATGGCCGCGTATCTGCGTGCTCCGCTGCAAATGCCGTGTAAAGACGACAGAGGAGGCGCTGCGTGAGATATGGACGCCATCTGGCAATACGTCGGGAAACATGAGCTTGTGTAGAGGGCAGTGACGCGTTACAAGTAACGGCGTTACCGGTAACGCGTTACTTTTTCCAGTAACTTAGTAACGTACTCGTTACTATTTCGGAACTGTAGCGCGTAACGTACTTACGTTAGCATTTTTCGGTAACGCGAGGTGTGACGTTACTCGTTACTTTTTATTCAAATGATCTCAAGACGTTACACAAAATTTTTTCGTCTCGTAGAAGCTACTTTCCCGGAGCTCTTCCCGATATTTGCGAAGCTAACCAGCACGAAAGACGAGACGAAAGCACATGTACAAACAGGACCAGGCTGATTTCGCAAATGTCGCACCAATTTGCTCAGACAAAAGCTCTCCCCGATGTTATTTCGTCGCAGTGGTGGACTGCTGTCGGCCCGCCAAGCGTTGACAAAGCGACCACGCGTGGGGTCCTTAGTTGCGCGGGGAAAATTGCAATGGAGATCAAATTCCCGAAATGTCTTAAATGGATCTACTAGTTTCGGCTACCTTGCTATCGAGGTTCAAGTTTCGTTGATCGTCGATGAATCGAAGCGAAATGCGGTCCTCGTAACCGTCAAAAGCGAGCTGTCGAGATGATTTTCTTGGCTTGCGGAGATCAGGAGTGCCTGAGCTGCAGCACAACGATAACTTCTTCGGAAATGCATTCTCAACATCATCGCCAACTGTGGATGAACGACTGTCTCGGTACCTTTGGTGCCTCATTACATCGAGCTGAATGGGTTCAAGGAAAACCCGCGCGTTCACCAGCTCTTTCTGAAAGTGAATACGTACAGGAGTGCCACAAAGCGTGTCCGTCGAGCGCCTATTTAGCGTATACGTGTGGGCGTATTCACCATGAAACGAGGCAAGCTGTCCGATGACAGCTTTGAAATGCAGCTGCTTGTTCACAAAGTTGCAGTTACATTAGGAAGTTGTTCGTGCAATACTTTGGAACTGCTTATAAACTTCGTTTCCAAAATTAGTCTTGCGTCTTGCCATCTGCAGCTGCGATTAGCTTTCTGGCTATTGAATTCCTGAGGAAGCGAGGCTGGCCCTGAACAGCTTCACATGCACACTCACTTATTGCGATAATTATGCAGGTTACATTGAAAAAAAATTTGCGCGCAAATACTTTTTCCCGGATTTATACCATTTAAGCTTTTTTTATTGCTACAATTTTGCGCATTAATTTTGTTAGCAGAAGCACTCCCGTTATAATGACTGCAAGTTTGTTCAGTGATGTTTTCTTTGCGGAGAGCGCTGATGGTGACATCGATCGTCTTATATTTAACGTTACATTGAGAAAAATGGCCTTACCACATGCCACAGAGTTAGAAGCCATCAAATATAACTGTACAGGCACAGAGTACGCCGGCGCAGAGCTTTTCGCGTACTACACGGCCATCAAAATGTGTCATAACAAGCTAATTCGCTTGAAGAAGCAACGGTATGCGCGAAAAACTTTTCTGAAGTTGCTGGACGATTGGCACGACTCGGACGTGCAAATATGCACACAACATTATAAGTTTTTTTTTTCATTTCGAAAAATAAAGTCACAGTTTCGCCGCAAGGGCAAAGAAATTAATATGATAGCAATAAAGTGGAACGCTATACGAAGTAAGGCTAGCAGCTCAGTGCTTTAACATGCGACCTGACGTAACTCATTAAAACGCTGGCGTAAGGAAACGCGGCAGCTGCAGCGACCATCGTGCTCTCTGCGGCTTCAACGCAAACGTTGCGATCAGAACACAGCACGCACGCAAAAGTACGAGCAGTCTGCTGATCCCTGTAAAGATACGGCGCGCACAACAGCAGGCGACCACGCCCGGCCGGTCAAAGTACGTTGTTTCTGCAAGAGCAACGCAGCCCCCTCCCCCCTCCATGCGCCTTTCGCGAGACGGCGACGGCCGGAGTGTTTCCACTCCGCTTGAGCCGCGATCGTCGGCAGCATTCGCGCGCTTTCACTCGCACATAGAGCATACGACGCGCAGGGCGACGTTATCGATTTTGACTTTTTACGGAACATCACGGCGACGTCGACGGCAAAAATGCGCTTGGAGTATCCATATAAGTGCCATCGCAATAAAATAGCTACACTCTAAAAAAAAGAGCGAATGAAAAGGTGCCTTTTTGTCCCACAATAATAATCGCCACCTTTCTTGCATGCCTTTCCTCGCATTATCGCCGCGCGTCCGGCACTTCGTGATCACGAACGGCATGTGCGTTATAAGCGTGACATAGCATTCTTGATAGGAAAGTGGCGAGCGCCAAGTTTTCAAGAGAGGAAACTCAAGCAAGCCAGATGACGATTATTATTGTGGGACGCCCTTTTTACTCGATCTTTTCTTAGAGAGTACAGTACAGTGCGCCTTAATGAAACTGCAGGCATAAGCTCTTTCATTTCTTTCAGTTAGCATTCGCCGCACGTTTCTGCACATGTATTGGTAATCTCAATAACTTGCCAGGATTTCCGAGGTGATCTGCCCGCTCTCTATATTATGTCTGGGATCACGTAATTTTCTGTGAGTGAAAAGCCAGGTGGAGGTAAGTACAGGAATCATTGTTCAAGGACAGCAATGCGGAGTACGCTTGAATTGTGGTATGAGGTCTTTTCACCGGTGTTTCAGTTTTTGCCAGGGCTGCCGAAAAAGTAAGCAGCGGAAAAAGCATTCTGCCGCTCAAATTTCCAGAAATTTTGCATCTCTAGTTGTGAAATGGTGAATCCTGCTGAAAATAAAAAAGTGATCATTATACAGGGTATTGTTTTTTTTTTCGGTGAATGCAGTTTTTTAAATAAAAATGCTATGACAGTCAGGCACCTGTCGTCTTCGCACACGAACCCTATATTGAGGCAGAAATACTTTGCCACACCTAAATTTACGTTGAAAGGAGTATTTAACAAACACTCGTTAACGAACTTTTTAACTTTTGACTTGAGGGTAATTGTTTTTATGGAAAAGTTGTAGGACGGGACAATTTATGACATACTCCTTAACACGCGTAATTTGATATATTAATAATCGAAATTGAAGGCCCAGATCCAGGTGATATCGAAGCGTAGCGCACAGGGCGCGCAGGAAATGCCGCTGCTAGCTGTGTTACGTCAGACCGGAAGTTCACGAGACGAACTTTGAAAAAAAAAAAGCGCGTCGTATCAAATACACGAGTGGACCGCTTATTATTTGCGTTTTGGTGTTTAGCACTTGTCTTCTTTGTTAAACTCTAAATATGAGCAAAGAACACTTTCGCTTCTCTGCAAGAAGCTGTGCAATGAAAGAAAAAAAAAAGTGGAAATTGCGGTTTTCTTGGATACATCGCGAAAGAATCAGGCATGGACATGCAATCAGATAAGCACGAAACATCACACGGAATAAATAAGCCGTCCACTTGTGTATTTCAGACGACTTGCCGTTAATAATAGCGAAAGTTGGGCTAGTTGGTGGTTCATGCTTGGAAGAGACGACACCGCGCTGAACTCGCAACTAAACTTTATTGGAAATTACACGCACATATATCAAGCATTTGACCCGGTCACGTGGCAAACCAAAGGCGTCTGCGCAGCAGACGCCTTTGGTTTGCAGACGCCTTTGGTTTAACAGCAGACGCCTTTGGTTTAACTTGCCGTTATTCCTGGCCAGATTCTGCTGCAACGCAGCTTTTTTTAAAAGTTCGCCACGTTAACTTCTGGAGCGGCGGCATTTCCTCCGCGCTCGGAGGAAATGCCTCGGGGCCTTGGATTTCGATGATTAGTATCTCAAATTACGCGCGTTTTTGGGGGGGGGGGGATTTTAAAAAAATCGGTATGCCATAAATTATCACGTCCTGCAAATTTCCCATACAAACATTTGCTCTCATGTTAATAATTTAAAAGTTAATTAAAAAGTTTGTGTTAATTACTCATTTGAATATAACTTTAGGTGTAACCTCGATGCAAGGTTCGTGTGCGGAGACGACAGCTGCCTGACTGTCACAGCATTTTTATCAAAAATCTATTGTCAAAAAAAAAAAGAAACAAAAACCTGTATTTCAACTCTGGAAGTTGTTCTTCAAGCGATATCATTTGGAAAGAAAGTTTGCGGTGCCATAAGGATTCTTCAAACTTTGCACACAGAAGTGAAGCTGCATTCTGCAAAATTATTTGTATAAGATCATTGCTTCGAGCAATAACTGCAAAATATTCTTTGATATGAAGGTGCCACTATTTCATGGTGATGATAGTTTAATAGTCTTTATTTCAATTTAGATTATTTTTGCTTTATAAAAAGTACTGCAAAATGCGGCACTGTTAACGTTCGTTAGAAAAACATCTTTCCAGCAGATACCACACATTGTCGGAATTGATGTCATGTGAAGCATTCAGCAAGTAGCTGCCTATGCCACATTTTTTTACTTTGAGCCCAACGTTATGAGGTGGATTGACGTCTTTGTGTAAGTTAGGTAGCGTGTATAGCATTGGTTTACTAGGCACGTCGACTATCCTGGCGCCTAAAAGGTAGCTTATGGTCCGCGTAACGTCAACACTCAGGTTAGACTACAGACGTCAATTTTATTGAAACGAAGTGCCTGCTACAGTGCGACGATATCCATAACTACCATTCGAATGCCTATTTATCCAGGGTTGAGGAACCCTTGACTATAGCTTGCTGTGTCACTGCATGAGTCATAGATTGCTGAATTTGTGTGTATTGTTTATTACGTAGCTATTAAAGCGGATAGCCAACACAGCAGCCACAATACATTTATTTACGATATGTAAAGTCTGACTGCTGGCTGAGGGTCGTTGCAGCGCGTTTTTCAGAGTTTGTTTGCTACATTCAAATTGCCAACTTTAACAAACGGTATGTCATTCTCACGTTGAACCTCCGCAAAGTGTCTTATAAAATTTCCAATGTCTATTCTCGCCATTCGTGGTTGATATAGACCAACCAGTCTTGGCAGTAATTAAATTACTTTTTTCTGCAATTAATAATGTAACTATAATTACTTTTGTGGGCTGGTAATTTAGTAATGTAATGAATTACTCCAAGTGAGTAATTTCAAGTAAATTACTCTTACTTTCCTAATTACTTTTAACTAAAATATAGCATGTCCGCTTCCCTTATGGCAGCAAAGAAAAATAACAGACAAGTTAATCCGAGTGCTAAACATCAAGCCCGGGAACAAGGCAGGCCCACAGAAAAGTTGCAAGCACCTGAACTCAAGCCTTAATGATTTTACTTTAATAAGAATTCATCATTCATGTGCTAACTGAGCAGCCAGCAAAGCCGCTGCGTGCGTGCGTCGTCCGAGCAGTTGCGTGGTAAACGACCGTGTTCGAAAGACCAAACACCGCCGAGGCCGGGGAGCCATCGTCGACCCCTCTTGTCTGGATTTCGAAGGCCATTTTCCAAAAGTAATCATAATGTAATGTCATCGCTTTTGGCCAGCTGTAATTTATAATTTATGTAATTTAATTACATTTTAGGAGTAATCTTGCTCTCTATGATATAGACTGTGAATAGAGTGTGGTGCATACCCACATACCATGGGCAGGTATGTGCCACAGCTGGTGACTGGGGGAAAGAGTTTCACGACACACACAGTGGGCATGTCACGTTACTCATGTCCACGGTGTAAGAATATACTCAGGTGATGACACTCTTCCCCCAACGCATGGGAAATCGCAATCCACGCGCGTCCAGATAATGTTCGGGTTCTTATCAGATGATTTGCAGTTTCATCGGCGCCGTCTTGGAGGGCGCTACGAAAAGCGGGGCAGTCGTCTCCATAGCAACGCGCATGCTGCTGATAACGTGCATTTTTTTGTGCCATTTTGTTGGATAATGTGCATCCGCCAAGCGGCGTCGAGGGGCGAAATCGAGAGAGCAACAGGAGAGGGCACGGCGAGCCACGGCCGGGCTAGACTAGCCCGGCCGTGGGCGAGCGCGGCGCACTCCGCCTCAAGCCACTAGATGGCGCACCGTTCAACGGACCGACGACCGAACATTTTCTGGCCGCTTAGGCGCGCGCAGTGTCAACACCTGAATATTCTTACACCGTGCTCATGTCATGACCTGTTAATCATATTCATCATACACTCATGTTCTCCTACGCCAGACAACCATGAGAGCATCCAGATGTAGGCAGCTAGACAAACAGAAACGGTCGAAGTGCCTTTGGTTCGCGAAGAAATACTTCACATTTAGAAGATGGATTCTTTGATGAGGAATGTATTCAAAATGTGGGTTTTATAAGTGCATATCATCATCATTCTCAGCCCCTTTTTTTTATGTCCACTGCAGGACAAAGGCTTCTCCCAATGATGTCCCATTTACCCATTCTTGTGAGAGCTGATTCTATTTTATACCTACGAACTTTTTAATTTTGTTGGTCCATCTAACTCGCTGGTATCCTCAGCATGTTTTACGTTCCCTTGGTATCCATTCCATTGCTCTATCCGTTGTCTGCCCTACGCATTACATGGACGGCCCAGGTCTATTTCTTCCACTTAATATCAACTAGAATACTCAGCTACCACTGTTTCTTGTCTGACACATTCTGCTGTCTTCCAATCTCTTAAGTTATGCTTACCGATTTCCATAACATTGTGTGCTCTAAGGTCCTTATTTTTTAATGCGATAATGCGATAGCATTAAAGAGCTTGTGTCACAGAAATTTCGGTGTCGGCGTCATTTGTTGTGAGTGAAAAATCAGTGTTGTGCGTGAGCGAAAATTCGAGATATATGCAAATAAATAAATAATAGAAACTTTGGTTAGAGTGGAAATCGAACCCAGGCCTTCTGTGTGGCAAGCATGTGTTCTAAGACTGAGCCACGCCATTGCTTTGAACTGCTTAAAAGAAAAGAAACCATACGAATGTCATGCAATACGAAAAGTCTCCTTAACACACGTTATGTTGCGTTGCAGGAGCGCTGAATCGCACCAGGCGTCAAGACATGTGAATTGCACAAGTGAGGAGGGGTTTAAAGGCCCGCCCATTACAAACACTCAGACATATTTAGTGATCAAAATCAGCAAAAGCATCAACAAAAGTGAGCAGCTACGTAGGTTCACGTGTTGCCTTATGGATGCATAGAGGGTACTTCGCCGATTCACAAAAGGAGGAATTGGCATAGTGGGCCCTTCACAGCTGTACTTGCAGTAGGCCTTCTCATAGAGTTTCCTAATAATACACTGGAAGGAATTATGGTGCTAGTGTCTACGGGAGCTGCAATGCATGGTGCTTCAGCCTGCATGGGAATGATGGGTAGTACATGGATTTGTCTAAGCTTCGTTTTTTCGGCTCTGTTTGGCTCCGTGTGACCTGCAGCCGCTTTGTCGCAAGACGAAGTTCAGCAAACGCTCAGCAGTTCCGCTTCACCACCTTACCTTTTTAGGCTCACCAATTCAAATCGGTTCACAACGATCCATTCTTTTATCCGAAACAAAAGCCAAAACACAACAATAAACAAAGCCACAAGTGCGTTTGAAGCTGCAAGCATGAAGATTAGGCAAATCCATGTACTACCCATCATTCCCATGGGTTGCTGAACGATCGTAGCGCCAGAGTTCCCTCTAGTAAATATTGTAGGAAACTCTATGGGCATTCTAGGATAGTTTTAAACGGCCAATGTTACTCGCACAAACATGTTCCCTTCCTTGCGGCATGGTTGAGGTGTCCAACGAGAAACGAAGTGAGGCTACTGATTGAGAGGGCGATGTGAATGGGACCCGATTATGCTGTCACGTTCTACTCTTGAAGCGAAGCTCAAGCGTCCTCCAACATTTTCAAAGGTTTCTTTGTTATCCTCCAAGTTTCAGCTCCATATGTTAAAACTAGCAACATGCAGAAGTATTATATACTTTTCGTTTTATGGACAGCGGCAGATTGTCTGTCATTGTTGGGGAATATTCCTGCCATATGCGTTCCAGCTCATCCTTATTGTTAGGTGAACTTCCAGTTCACGAGTACTAGAATCCTCTGTAGTATTTGACCTAGGTATATGTACAGTCGCACTCAATATGACTTGCAACACGTGAGCACGTGGCCTCACGAGCTCCAAGACTGCGCATGGTTTCCACTTGCCCTTATTTCCATAACTAAATGCTGTTCCTTCACTTGGGGATGAACCCAAATGAGCAAATATCATTTACACTCAAACCTCGCTATAACAAAGTCACATCTGCCACGAAAATAACTTCGTTATATCCGAAAATTCGTTATAAACGTTTATTTGTAGCACTGTAGCTATTACAAGACTATTCTTCATTTACTTCGTTATAACCGATAATTCGTTATATCCGTGTTCGTTATAACGAGGTTTGAGTGTAGTTGTTCAAACGAAAACAAGCTGAAGCCATGCGCAATCTTTGAACTCTGAGGCCACGCGCTCCCGTGTTGCAAGTCATATTGAGCGCAACTGTACTCTTGTACAGACTCTAAGGGCTGGTTGCAATTCATAAACTATATACTAAGTGATAAAAGCACGGCGGGAACATTTAAAGCATGAACATTAGGAACACTGCGACAAAGTTGGCAAAAATAGCATTTCAGCCTATACTGCGGCTTTATTTTCGCAGTGTAGCATTCCATGCGAAATACGGCCTATACATCATTGTGTAGTAGACAGTAGACTCTCAGTAAACAGAAGTCTCTTCAACGGAACTGCTGCCTAAATGGAACAACTGCCTCTAATATGTTTTTTTTTTCGTACTTGTTTTCTGCACCCCTGTTGATCTCAGTAAACGGAACTCCTGTTAAAGGGAACACATTTTCCTGGTCCCTTCAGGTTCCGTTTAACGAGAGTCTACTGTACTTCATTGGCAACTGATACAGTTTTGAAGGAGCACATATTGTTTTAAGCAAGAAAAATTTTTGGCAACTGAAGAACCAGAAGGCTGTGCAATGTTTCTCTTCAACAGACAGTACACTGATTCAGCATTCCAGTGGATGCCCCTTCTCTGTGCTCAATTGCAATCAAAGAACTGCTCGTTGCTATGGGCTATTCCCACTCTCACACTAAAATATGCTAATTAGATATAAGAGTACATATCCATGTATCACATACTGCAATTTTCAGCTTAAATTTTGGAACAATGTATGCATATTTTATTAAGTTATGCTTAGCCCAAATTACGCAATGAGTACCTCAACTAAGGCTTAACCGCTCTGTTTTAAGTGCTACCAGGAACAGAGCATAAAAAAAATTGTGCTCATTTCAAAAGAAATTTTGAAGTAATGGATGCAAAGAATGATGCGCAATATTACACTTCCAAATTAAAATTCTCTGTGCCCTGACAAAGACAAGTCCACTTGTCAATACGCTGGCTCCAGCAACATTCCTTGCCAAACAGCCTCTCATCACTTCAAGCCTCTATCTTTCCCTGAACTCCAATCTTCTTTGGACATCCAGATCGTCAGCCCATGTTGCAGTGCTGACCGTTTCATTGATTTACTCAATACTACCTTTGTTCCATAAAAAGATGGCTGAGCTACTATGCCACAGTCATGTGTAGCTTCCAAGGCTAACACAGTGAGTAAAACATTTAGATCAGCAAAAACTATGAAGTCGATGCAAGAACAAGTACTCAGACAGAATTTGAACAATGTAGCTTTACTGGCAGGTGCCTACAGTACAAGAACACAGCTGCTGCATGCAGTGCACAGTGGCTGTGCCGGGAGTTTTAATCTACATCTAAACGTGCTAACCCACAAGAACTGTTGAGTCGGTGGTAAACTCATATGGAGGCACCTCTAGGTTTAGAGGTGCCGGCCCTTTGCGGATGCGGCCAGATGCATCATAGTGAGACCCATGACACGGGCAGTAGTAGCCGCCAAAGTCTCCCGCGTTGGCAATAGGCACACAGCCCAGATGAGTGCAGACACCTGCATAAATTGCACATATTCATCAACATCACGGTTTTACATGAAAACCAAAAATGAAACTTCACACAGACCGATTGAGATCAATCAGGAATGTGTCACTTTAAGGTGATTATGTATTTAGCCTGTGTCCCATAAGCTAGCCAAAGAAATCGAAGCAAGAAAATTTCTCTGGCAGATGAAAAAGAGAACGGTGATGGCTACCTTGATGACCTCTTCACTTGTGGTTCTGTTAAAATTTTAGCACAGACATCCCACAGATCTATGCAATTCAATAGCTCGCACACATCACTTTCCAAAAAATGCATTCTTTCTAGGCAATGCCTCTCCCCTAAGCAACACTCATCCTTAGTTTGTTTCGAATGATCCTTAACATGATCACAGTTTTATTGTAATAGAGCTCACTTGAATCCCCTCGTACCAGAGCTACACAAGCACTGCTGCTGACTCCAATGCTGTCTTCCTTGTAATTTACATCAGGATTAAATAAAGTCATAAGATGGGCAGATGTCTGTCAAAGGTGGTAAAATAGTTGTCTATACCAAGATTAGGAATACACACAGAAGTAGAGAAGCGCAGCATAATGGTGTGCAACTAAATAGAGCACAGTTGGCACACGACCACAGATACAGAGACAGTGATTAAATCGCTTATGCATTAAAAATTTTTCTGTCAACGCCAAGACCACTTTGGTGAATTTCAAGTTGACTAATAAGTAGGGGCGTGCAAATATCAAATATTTCTAATATGAATTGGGTAAATATACCTTGCTTCAAATACTGAAATGAACACTGAATAATCAAAACAGATTTTTTTTTCATGTTGAAAAGAATACACTAGAAAGCTGTTAATACAAAATGTGTGATTGCACATAACCATGTCAAGCACTATCTATACCTGCTGGGAGGCTTATGAATAAAACAGCCTGGGCTCAATTCACATGCTGTACAAACCTATTCGTTCCTTTTTTTTCTTTTTCCAAATAGTTGTACTGCATTTGTGCCTGTCATGGTGGCTTTGTAGGTATAATATTGTGCCGGTAAACACAAGGGCATGGGTTTCAATTCCCAGCCACAGCGGCTTCACTTCATAGTGAGCAAAATACCAAAATTCCATACCTGTGTACATAGATTAAAGGTGAACATTAGAGAATGTCAGGTAGTGAAACCTAATAGTCACGGTTCTGGCACGTAAAACCCCACTATCTTTTCTTTTTTGATCTCTCTCTTTTTTTGTTGCTGTGCAACTGTTTCCCCCGTTGAAGGAGCTGTAACCCTGGCTTAAAATGCAATGTTATCAGAGGGTTTATCGCTTAGTCCCTTTGCAGTGCCTCTACAGCACTCTCACTGTTTTGCCAGCATCACAACTGGCAGTGCCAGGGTCTACGAACGCACACTAAAGCCACAAGCCTTACCTGCCCTGACAGGAATGGAAGACAAGCTTTTTAAGGAGCATTTATTGAAAAGATACAACGCTGCACGTACAAAATGCCTAGATGTGATGTGCGTTCTAAGGGATGTAAAAGCACTGTCAGGAATGCAGCGTAACTATGCAATAATCAATTGCCAAGGGCAGTTTAGCATCTCCTGACATGCACCACTGCTACAACATAGAAATAAATGTGATGATACCTTAATAAGTGTTGCCAAAAGTACCAACCTGCAAGCCCTTGTCTTTAGTTTTACCAAAAAAAATTCTGACTCGCTTGCATGACCGTGCACTACCATTGAAGCATTTTGTAGATATGACAGGGAAAACAAGCAGTTAACATGGCAACAGCCAGAGCGGACGAGTCAGCCAGCTTTCCCCAATGTGTGCGCTCGTTTGCAGAGCGATCTGCTTATGAACGAAAACCGGCACCACTTCACGAAATGCAGTTCACGCTGTTGTGTAGAGCCAATCGTCCCTAGCTATCATTGTGCAGCATGTTGCCTACTAAGCTCACTCGTCACTGCCAGGATGCTTGATGTACCGTACACGTGCATTTGCCCTTGGGAGTGCGTGCACAGTGAGGCTTTTTCATGCCCGCACTGCTCCTGATCATGCACGGGTGCTGTGAGTATCTTGTTTCACTTAACAATGGCAAGCTGCTTTTGTTTCTGCAAAGCAATGCTATGGTAGCAACATGCACTTGAAGCACATGGCAGCAGCAGTGAAGTGAACGTTTGCACGGTGTGTTTTCATTGTCATCTATTGGAAGTGTGCAGTACATATGCTTACACTAGCGCCAACACCACCAAGCCACACAAGCTGCTGAGCAGATAGTTGCTTGAAGAAGATGCTCAATGTTATAGGGTTGTCTGTGATTTTCAGTGAGTTATCTGAATCAAATATCCCATCTTTCTGAATGTTTGAATCACTTCTAATATTTTACAGTTTTCATATATGTGGTTTTTGAATTCAATATGAATATTTGCACACCTCTGCTAATATGTATATGACATAAGTGCTGATTAACAAAACAATCATGAAAGGCTACGACAATATTGACAATATGAGGCAAGTTTTACAGTGCTAATTTATTTATTTATTTATTTATTTTAAAAAAAGTACCTTACAGGCCCCTAGAGGCATTGCGTAAGGGGGTAATGCAAGAAAATCCTTTAATATGCTCGACTACCATACCTTCTTTCACAAGTTAAATGGCAGCAAGGACTGCTATTAAAAAAAAAGTTAAGGATGTCAACTATATGAGACAACACTCCCAGTGCTAAGAAATCTTGTAAGCTATCAGAATTGTTAAAAAAAAGCACAAATGGGGCAATGTTGTCAAAGAAGCCAAACACAATTATAACATGCAAGTAAACACAGCCTTCACTGAAAAAGTATGGCATTCTTGCACACCAAGGTTTCAACTTTTAGCTATTGTAATGTCTCTGAAGTAGTGCGAGAAATGTTCCAAGAAAAATGCATACCCAAGACAATCAGCCACTCTGGGTTCTGTGTCCGTTCTTTGTCATCCTGTGGATCCCGTAGAGAGGCCAAGTCGACAGAAGCTTCCCTGCTGATTTCCTCACTTGTCCGATGACGTACAAACAGCGGCTTTCCACGCCACTTGAAGGTAGCATTCTTGCCTTCCGGAATATCACTCAGCTTCACCTCGAGTTTGGCCATGGCCAGGACATCAGCCGAGGCAGCCAGGGCCATCACAAATTTCGTCACGAGGGATTTGGCAGCATAGGTGCCCCCCACAGCTCCAGCTGCATACAGATGCAACTACAAATTGCAAATATCCTTTGCCACTGCATAGCACTGTTATTTTTGAAAATAGTTTCCCAACAAATAAAATCTCTCTTCAAGCTATGTTAAACAAAAATCTGCATTCAAATCGACTCAAATAAGAATCTGGAATGCCCACTTAGTTCAGACAATTTCCGAGACTAAACAAGTGCACTCATGCATTGCATCTCTTCCGTTTGCTCTGCAGGACATTCATTTTCAAGTTGAGAATCAGTTGTTATGCAGAGTTTTCAAGCTTCCATGCAGTATGAATTGTGTGGGCACACGTGTACAACACCTAAGTACAACATATAAAAGAGTGCAACACATACATGACAATACACTAGAAAAAATTCTGAACCATGTCAAGAATAAGAAAAAATATGATACATTGCACTGCTATTTTGTAGAATGCGTTCTTAAAGGAGTACTGACACAAAGTTTTGAAGGAGAGATAACTTGTGGGATAGATTTGTGTGGACACACACTCATCATCTACAAAATAAGAACAGCTAATATAGCCTAGAACATACTTAAAACCAATTTTAAGATGCGTGTCACACAACTACATGCGAAACGCACCACCTCACGACACTGACACCAACTTGTTTTGAATGTAAACAACCGACAACAACCGGCATCACGAGTGTGTTGGCTGCCATGCTTCTTGCAAGCGCTCACTCCTAAGAGACCTTTTCAATGGAAAGAGGGACCTCCATTATAGACTTGTGTGAGAGTACGCAGGCTGACATCCTTGCCTTAGCCGTGCATTTTTGGGGGGTCATGCATATTTACAACATCCTAGAGCTGATTATGGCAGCATCCAGGGAGCCTTTGTTAAAAAAAGTTGTCAAAGCCGTGCTCACATGCATGCGGTTTTGTGCGCTCATGTAGCCAGCTATGTTTACATAAAAACACTGCTAGGTCCTGCCTCTCTCGGCACTCTCTGAAACCGAAACTGTGACTGGGCACTACAAAAATGTCTTTAAATAATTAACTGTTGCATGCTTGAGCAAACGAGGTTTCCAGCCACGATAAGTGGGTCATTAGCTGCTTATTGCAACATAAAAAAACAAGATGTAAAATTTTTGTGGCAGTACTCCTTTAAGCTAGGCTGCTCTCAGCTGTTAGGTGACATTTGTCTATTGTTAACAAGCAGGAAATTTGTTAGGTGCTTTTTTCTATTAGTATGAAACTAAATGCCTAGAATATATGCAATGCTCAATGTAACATCAGAATATTTTATCACTGTTCAGCCTTTAGTAATAAAAAATTTCTACATTGGCTGAGGTTTAACGTGTATTCTCCTGAGCAAAAAAATAAAGCATACGGACCAGGGATTCCATGATAAAGCCAATTTTCTTGTCTAACAATAAACACAGCTTGAAATTGAGCACTGTACTCCAGACTTGGCATTGCAAACTTTCGAAGGCACTCGTTGAATTACGGAGAAAGTAGGCAATTTTTTTGTGGGCCTGTCGTCCATGCATTGTCCATATAGCATGGGTGTGCACTGTCAAACATGCAGCTGACTTATTGAAAACTGAAAATATAATGTCGTCTAAAATACCACATTGATAAATTAAGAGATTTGTCACAATACAAACATGCTGCACCAGCCAATCCCATGGTTTTGGCCAATCACCAGCTAAAATATAAGATTTGTTCTTGATAGCTGCACCAATCTGTCAATGCCTACACAGCATACGCCCTTCAGCCATGCATTCCTTTGTTTAGAGCACGGATTTTTACCCTCAACATTATAAGCGCAAAGATGATTTAGGTAGTTGTCTTTACATCCTTGTTTAATTTTTATTTTGAATTCCTTTTTTTTCTTATTTAAAATTTTTTTATCGTTAATACAAATAAAAGTTTCACTGAGAACAAGTTGAGTTCTGCAGTTTCGTTTATTCTTTAACTCAATCCAAAAAAAATTTAATTTTTCGAGTGAGTTTGCAAGGCATATCCCCTTGAAATGAAATCTGAGGGTAGAGCACATTTCGAGATATGTTCCATCAAATTTGCGGCAAAAATGCCCTGTTCTTCTAGTTACCTTTTTAACAAGATCTTATTTTGTGCACTGAAGCACAAAGGTTGCTGGAATATCTATGTACTTCATTGCAGACGTTGGAATTCAATATCTCAACTGATGCCACCCTGAAAATTTGTTCAAGTGTCGCCTTGTAAATTCATGGGCAACAATTTGTAAATCACAAGGTGTCGTAGAGTAATTACCTGAAGTTTAATTACTATTCTTTTACTGGTTAATTATGTATTAGGATTTCTTGCACAAGTGCACAGTAATGTCTGCCACTTGGACTAATCAAGCTCAATGACTACAATTATGCTATTTACCCACAGGAAATTTTTAAAAATTCTGTATTGTTTAAGGAAACAAACCAAAAAGAAACCTGGCTTATATAAACTGGACTTTACAAGCTAAACAAATTTTTTTGATGTGCAGCCAAATTCTGATTATCAGTGGTCGTCATACTAGTGTGCACTATGTCACTACTAAGGCATGATGTCTACAAACTACTCATTAGGAAATAGCTTAGTATTTAGAACTTTAATAACAGTGAAATGCACATGAGCAAAGACAGACAGAATACAAAGGTAGGGAAGAGGGTGCCTGGAAGGTGGAGGCTTGAACTGAAGAGAACAATAACAAAACAAGGGACAGTGCACTCTGTCCAACACTGGAACGAAGCTGCCTTTTGCCTTGTCCTTCCTTTGTTTCTTTCATTCAGCAAGAAAATGCAAAGTATCCTGAAACGAAACTTATCAGGACAAAGGTTTTCCTTAGTACAAGAAAGGAACTTGTAATGTCCCCAATTCTCACAATTTCATAAGTCTCACAAATAAGTCAGCTTTAGCAGAGTGTTGCGTAAGCTCCATTCTTCTCACATTTTGTAAGCTCTGAAGACACAGAACTGTATTGATTTCGCCTTTCTAGCAAGCACGTCTCTCAGATGTGTAGTCAGCTTGGCTACAATACAACAAAGGAACCAAGCAGATGCCATACAATTGGTTTTGTAGTGGAGCATGGGCAACATTCGACTTACTGCTGCCGGGCTGTGACCATGCACACTAGTGCTGCTCCCACTAAGTGGCTCTAAGCAAATAGTCAGGATACACCCACCTATGTGGAGAAGACTGCAGACGATCTGCTAATAATGTCTATTACAGAGCTGAATGTCCCAAGCATGGATTATGCGAGACGCCATAAAGGGAAGGTTAATTTATGGATTAATTTTGACCAACTGTAGTTCTTTAACATGCACCTAAATTTAAGCACATGAGTGGGTTTACATACTCCCTCCATCAGAATGCAGCCACGAACCAAACCTGCAGCTTCAAGCTCAGCCATTGAGACAATGCAGTGAGACCCCCAAGGCTCTTCAAACCTAGGAACTACCATAACAGGCAGATAGCAGCATGCCACTGAACTCTTCTGAACATGAAACTTGGTTTACTTCATATAAATGGTACAGTTTGTATTGGCTTTGGTTTCAATCAGCCAGCTTCTACCCTCACCCCTTGTGTGAAAAACCACTGGCAGTAACATCACATTAAAATTTTCAAATGATTAAGTTTTGTGCCTGTTCACAAAAATGATATCAGACGCAGGTACATTTTTGTGAACAGTAACCAGAATTGTGCGGGATATTAGCAACATTTAAATACTTCAGAGAGCACGCGTTTTCTTTTCTTTTGCCAGCTTAACAACCCATGATGACAGCACATTCATAAGTGTAACACAAGCACACTAACGCGAATGGGGCAAACAATATCTATGGGGAACAGCTGACATTTTCTTCCACACTCATTGCTGTGTATGCTATTAAGTACGGAGCACAATGGAGTGTGTTTAGAGTTTTCCCCTTAGTGTGAAACAGCCTGTACATAAGTATCAACATATTCGTGGTGAGAAACACATCACCTTACACTTTTCCGAGGTTTCAGCTGCATTGCACTTAATCTTAATGGTGAACTAAACGGTGACAGATAGTGTAAGCACCAATATGTTGCTTTAGGATTTCGCTATTCTCTCACATTGTATTTATTTTTGCAATATTCATACCTACTTCGATTCGATGTGGGAGACAGGCTCACAGCATGTTTTTTTCTTTTTTTTTTCTGGAGGCAATGTACTAAAACGTGAAGTGAATAAACTGGCAAATAAATTTCGATGAGGCACCTGGTTTAGGTTTCTGCATGCAACGCTACAGTATGGCAAAGGGTTGTGCTTCTAACTTACCGCCGAGAATAAGGTAGGTCTGCACTTTGCTGGACACCTCGCTATCCCGCGACGAGCTGGCCGGATCCAACTTTGATTTCCTTCGGTAGGCAGAAAAATCGGGCACCTTGATGTCCGTGTGAGCCATTCGTACTTGGGCTGGGGCTATATTAATGAAATAAAAACCGCGAGCCATACAGCACACGGCGATCGAAACTCCCCATCAAGGTCACGAACACGGAGCTCACGATTGAAACAAACCATGCAGATCAACTCTCCTGAGCAGCAAAGATTTAAAGCAAAGCTCAGTTATTCTGAGAATGGAAACCTTTTCAAAACCAACCTGTAAAGCTTCCCGAGCAAGCAAGCAGTTCCCTCGTTGGCAAAGACTTCGCAAGGGCATAATGCGAGAGCTTAGCAGGCGACGGCGGCACCTTCAGTTCTTTTTTTACCTCAACAACTGGACTTATCGGCTGGACTTGTGACGCTACGGCTTTTGATGAAGCCTTTACATAACTAGCAAGGTTACTCGCGCGTCCTTTAACGCAGATCATCTTTTTTAAAGCACCAAACCCGCCGACAGCACTGAATGACCCACCAGCCACTACACCGGAAAAGGGTGCCGGACACCGGAGCCGACCGGAGCGCCCATTCCGGAAAAGCGCGCGTCATATTCAACCACGACGTACCCAAAATTAACTTTTATTCATATTAATGCTAAATTCACTTTGAAAAAAGAATATGTGACAAATTACGAGGTATTACTTTGCGCTGATATTTGGTTGATCCTCCTCGTCCACAAGGTTTCGTATTCCGTGGCGGGCCGTTGTGTGGGTAGGGTGGCTAAGCTCGCTATGCTAGAGGCAGGCATAGACAGAAGAGACATAGATGTGGGCGGCGTCTGCGGCATCCGTATCATAGCAGCCGAAACTTTTTCGCTTGGCGCCGTTGCCCTGTATCACCAGTAGCTCAAAAACTCCAGTAGGACGCTTTTCAGGTGACGAAGGTTTTTTTTTTTTTTTTGACAATTTATCCTACCGATTCTCGTTTTGTTTACTGTGGGAGAATATACTACATCAGCATCTTTTTTTCTCTGCTTGCATGCGTGCAGCGAAGTTTCACAACATGGCATCAGGGGAGGATGGTTCCAAAAGAAAAGTGGCGTTAATTACGGGAATTACTGGGCAGGTAAGTAAGCAGTCATCATTTAATTGAACCTAGAGTCGCGATTGTCTTTCTTGTGTTGTTCCCTGTCCATTTCCTTGGCCCATTGCTCGCGAATACGTGGCAAACGTACGCGAACACTTGCCGCTCGCGTCAGTAGCCACGTAGAGTGTTGAATATCCTTAACGCCGTAACCTCGAAATGACAGAGCACAACGCACCGCCCCTGTTTCTCTAACCTGTTCATTTACCAGGAATATCCATGGAACCGAAAAATTGTGTTGCGACGAACATAGTTTTGTATGGACCGTGGATATTGTACCGGCAGCCGGCATTTTACCGTTCCCCGATATTGTGCCGGCAGCAGTTGCTAAAGTTACGTCCAGCATTTTGTCCTTTCGGCTCTCGCTATTTTGCCAGTGTCCGCGGTTCGCCCGTGTCTACGCCGTGCCGCTTCGCGGTTCTCACTACTTTGCTCCGCGCCCGCCGCTGACATCAACGCGGTTCTTATTTAATAGTAAATTACGGGTCTTCCAGAGCAGTAATGGTAATGTTAAAACAGTGAAAACAAAAAGGAAGCACCGAAGAAAAAAACTCGCTTGATTCGAACAAAGGTCATTGAAATTTTCAGTCCCGAGGGATGCATCATGCGTTAGTACACTGCGCCTCCCAAACCCATGCAGCGAAAGGGCCAAAAAAGCTGCATTCTTTGGATGGTTGAACAATTGTGCCGGCACAATTACTCCAAACAATAATGTGCCGGTTGCCGGCACTATAATGTGTGTTCCTCGGTGAACACTCGCAAGCGAACAGTTGCTTGTTTATTTCTTGACAGCAATTGACGGTTTGCGAAAATCGGCAAGTAGGCTTTCCTGCAAGTTTTTTTTTTTCTTTGTTTTCAAACCAAAAACTCCCATTCAGACTAGCTTTTTTGCTCTTTGTGCTTTTCCCCCACCCCATTCTAGTGAAAGTAGGCGATCGAACCACACAAATGCTTTTAAAAAATTACTACGGGATTGTTACGCCTCCTTGTTGCCCCTTAGCCTACGCATGGTGAACAAAGAACCTTTCATTTGGGGTACGCACTTTCACTCAAATTGGGAGCAGCAGAAGCACAACGAGCGAGAAAAGCAGTCTGTGAATGAGTGTTTGGTTAGACAAACACATTGCAGGAAAGCAGACTTGCAGATTTTTGCAAATCATCATTGAACACGAAAGTGAGTCATGGCACAAGTATTTATGCTGTACATGTCTTCTCCACCATTGGGCACTATTTACCTGTAGAACTTATGAAAGCAAAATAAAAATGTGAATACAAAGGACATTTGTTTTTGTGCAAGTGGAAGTTGGCTTTAGAGTTGTGTGGTAAAATGAGTTTTCCTTGTATTGAGATTCATCAACAAAAATGCCACCCCTCCTCATTTTGTTTTAATTGTGTATTCAGGTATCCATTATGCAAACCGTGATGTTGAATAAAGTGCCTCGATGTCCTCCTCACCAGCCACTCCATACAGAATGGCGACAACCGCGTCGTCTGCTACAGTGTTCACCATTTGCATGCCTGCTCCGATCTACGGGTGCGTTGCCAGCACGTGTGTGAGCAGTTTGCAGGCAGTATGGGGACTTGTGGAGACTGCGGAAAGGCATTAATGCGTGATCATGTTTAAACAAATATTTTGAATGGTTTACACTCCAACAGCACTATGAAATTTGGTGCTTGACGCTGTCATCTTATGCTGCTGTCTGAAACCACTTTTGAACGTGCTGCAACCGCTTGTTGTGGTGTGATAGTTTATTTTTTCAAACTTGGTCATTTGACACAGGCTGATTTTGCTCTGCAGGTGGAAAATAATGCGTTTGCTCAGGCCTTAGTGCAGAACAATAGATAATCGAAGGTCGAATGACCATATTACTTGGTTTTGCTGCACTTCGGGAAGACTTGCACGGCAAAGCGGTGCTGCTTCGAAACATTCATTATTCAGCAATGATAATGAAATTCCTTGAGGACCTGTTGATATAGTAAAAATAACCATTAATAAATGATGAATAAGTAATTGTTTTCTCGAGTATTTGACTACAATCCATGCTTTTATTATAGACCGTTATTTCTCGCATGTCTTTGGCAGACCTCCTGGGGCATAAGAGCATAAACTAGGAAAATTATCATGTCATATGTTTAAACAAAGCAAATGACGATATCACTCCGTGGCTCAGCTTGACAGGGGAGGAAAAAGAACACAAAAGCAGAATCTACATCTCAATAGGCAACAAGAATGAAACAAAATGTCTGAATTATGGCTATCTACATCAAGACACTATTTCACTGTAGCTCAATCATGCACATGTCTTGCTTGCATGCCTGTTAGGTCCCTTTGCCACGACTATGCAGGTTCACGTATGCGCAGCCTCGCGTAGTTTGAAATCGGTTGCTTTTAAGCAGTGTATTCGTGTTGCTGACAGCAACACAATGCATATACACTCAAACGTCATTATAACAAAGTCACATCTGCCATGAAAATAACTTCGTTATATCCGAAAATTTGTTATAAATGTGTATTTGTAACACTGTCTATGACAAGATTATTCTTCATTTACCTCATTATAACCGATAATTCGTTATATCCGTGTTCGTTATATCGAGGTTTGAGTGTAGATAAAAGTTATTGTGTCGCTGCCATTTGTCGCGTTTGATCCTTGCCACCTAGACATTTTTTAGGGATCTGTTGGAAAATGTAGCAGTGTCCAACCATTCCTGGACTAATTTGTACACGTCAGCCGGGCGTTTCGTTTAACGTCGCTTTGAACTCGCTGCTGGTAATTAGCCTAACTGATAAATTACTTCGTACCACATCGTTCTTCCTCAAGAAAAATAACATTCTCTTGAACGTAAAGTATCTTGACTGCTGACCCGAAGGTCGCGGGATCGAATCCCGGCCGCGGCGGCTGCATTTTCGATGGAGGCGAAAATGTTTGAGGCCCGTGTACTTAGCTTTAGGTGCACGTTAAAGAACCCCAGGTGGTCGAAATTTCCGGAGCCCTCCACTACGGTGTCTCTCATAATCATATCGTGGTTTTGGGACGTTAAACCCCAGATATTATTATTATTATTATTATTATTATTATTATTATTATTATTATTATTAACATAAAGTATAAGGGAAAATATGTTTCACTCACCACTGTATGCCACAAAACTCCACTGCATAGATATGAGGTTTTTTTCTAGGCCGTCACTTGTCGTGCTTAATCTTCGCCATGCAAAAAAATTTTCCTTTTTGAGTCTCTCGGAAAATTCAACCATTCCTGGAATGTTTTGAGCATAGTGGCACACAACAACTGGACATTTCACCCGACAACACTCGGTGAACGGCAAACTGACACCTGCAACAAATTCCTGCCAACTACTGCCACGTCCAGACACGCGAGCAGGGCATGAAAATGGCAGACAGTGCTCTGAAAACGGGTGTGTTGCGGCAAGAGCCCTGTCAAAGGATGTCCCCATTCTGTATGAAGCGGCGGGCGAGGAGGACATCGAGGCACTCTTATGTTGAAGGGTTCGAAGCGCCCTCTAGGCATCACAAAATTTTTGACGAAAAGTACCACTTCAATAACTACCTCTCACATTCACACATACTAGCACAATTTTTTTCAGCGGGGTTGGAGATGGTCGAAAAACCACTGGGCCCACTTGATATGGAATGACCATGTTATATACAGGGTGTTTCGCATAACAAGAACCAAGGATTTCAAAGTAATTAACTGCAGTTTAATGAAACCATCAATTGCAGGTTGCTGTCATCTGATGCTCTTTAAGATATTTTTTTATGTTTAGCTTTATTTTAACTAACATCAATTATGCAACATCTTTAATGTTCAAGTGCATTTCGTTGCGATGTAGAGAGCATTTCAAAATGAGTGATCCAATTTTTTGTGGCAACGTGCATGCTGCATGCTGATCTTCGGCGTTTAAAGAAAGCCCGCCAAATATGAAATGAAACCGCGTGACTTCTCTCATGTGCTACCGTATTACAGTGCTCTCAACCGTGCCTCCAGCAAAATAACCATGTGCACGTACCGTCAACCTATCGCTTATCAAGGACGAATGTGCTTCCTTGCCGTGTGCTGCCGTCAAAAACGTTGACTTGCTGTGAAGTCTATGCCTAGAGCCACGGCCGCTTATTTCGCCCCTGTCCATACACACGGCTCTTACACTTGCATGAGTGCAGTCACATGGTTTTATCATAATGAACTAATTGGCCAATTATAATAATTATAATTGGCTAAAACACAACAATATGATTGATGTCTTGGCGAGTATACATCAACTGCAGTACGTGTAGATAAAAAAAAGTTTCACTGAACTTATTTTGGAAGCCACATGTGCATAGTGTTTGGTTCATAGCGATCACAAAAGAAAAAAAAAAACAAAAAAACTTGAATACATGCCATCGGGAGTTGGTCCAGTGTTGCAGGAGTAGTATAGAAAGATCAATTAATATCTAGTGACTTACCTGTGTGAACCTGAAATAGGGACCTGTGCTGCGTAAGTTATACGTGCAAATGCAGGTGCCGAGTTTTTAAATGTGAAAATATTTCTTTTTTTGGCATCCATGATACTCTCGGGCTCTGCTGCGTCAGTTTTATAGTGCTCAGCACTTGAAACATAATAGTCGGCCTACAGGGTATCTGGTACTTTTTTCTCCACTGGTGAATGCTAGGTGATCGCTAGTGTACCAGATATATTTGCAATACATCGTAAAGGCCCTCACTTTCATTGCATGTTCTACATAATGCCTCACATTGGTGTCCCTAGCACTCACCATCGGCACTAAAAGCTGGGCCGAGTATTGCATTTGAATTACCCATGGTAATGCTGATGATATCCTATCCTGAGATATTTATTTTAAGCTGTGTGGTTCTTAGAAATACTTAGAGATAATGTGAACATTTTTCACGTGTTCTGCATTCTTGTTTTCTGGAAGGATGGATCTTACCTTGCGGAATTTCTTCTTGGAAAAGGCTATGAAGTTCATGGAATAATTCGTAGGTCCAGCTCTTTCAACACAGGTCGAATTGAGCATCTGTACAAGGACCCCAAGACCCATCAGCAAGGATGTAAGTAGTGCTTGTGTAAGGTGCATTGTAGCTGTGCTGACATATTTGTAAACCTCTACCAATTTGGAGGTTAGTTTATGACTAATAAGTAATATTTTATTTAGTAAAAGCCACACACCATGTATATATACTTTTTTTTGTGTATAGTCACTCTGTGAGGGGATTATCTCGTATATGTACTATCGACATCATATGAAACGCGAGCAGCGCAGCACATGGCCCAAGCATCAGCAAAGGTCTATAGTGAGCACCGTCCAGTCATCACCATTGGCAGGCATGCACATTCGGTTCGACAGGACTGCGTGATCCTGCTATAGTGCAATATTTTTACTTGTGTTTGAGTTCTAATATAATGATAATGGTGGGCAGTGTAGGCATGCCGAACGCTTTTGGTCCTTATTTTCTTTTATATTTATTTACTTCATTTCAAATATTGGAACTAGAACAAAGGCAAAATTATCTGACTGCAGGGGAATCGTGCAGTGCTGCCGAATCTGATGTGCACTCGTGTCAGGTGTGATAGTGCGAGTGCGCTCACTATACCTTTGCTAACACTTGGGCCACACTCTCAGCTGTTCGCATTTCATTTGACGCCGACAGTACCTTGTATAACCGGCCACACTATGTGTAGCAGTACATTAATGCCAAGATTGTGTTTACCATGCATAAAATATGACATGAAACAAAGAAAAGCGGTTTCGTTTTTGTGCAAGTACACCTCATGATTTACTTAATTAAAAATCACCTAGTGCCTAGTGATTTGCTTTAATAACCATCTGTTTCAATGGCTGACGTTCTCATCCTCCAAAACAAATGATGAAGATGAAAGGAAAAAAATTGCTGTCCACCTGCTTATGTAGCATTACAGATGATGATGATGATATGTGTCTCTGCATAAGAGCCGTATGTGAGAGAGAGAGAGAGTACAACTTTATTGAGAGTCCAGTGCAGACGCAGAGGTTGCCCCGCGCCACCCGGCTACTCCCACGTTGGGACCGGCAGGTCTAGCCTAACGGCCCTGTCGCGGGCGCACTGGACGGCCAGGATTTGGTCCTGTAGGTTTGGGCTGCGCAAAAGCGCATCCCACTCGGCCTTGCTGTAAGTCGGGCCGAGCGACCCGCACTCCCAAAGCATGTGCGCTAATGTAGCGGCCTGCCCGCAAGCGGTGCAGACCGCAGTGCAACATGCAAGTTGATGGACCAATGAATTATGTAGGGTAGGTGTGCACTGTAATGGGGCCTAAAAATTGTCTTTGTAGAGTACACTTCAATTTGAAACAAGGCCAAATTGGCATGTTTGCAGTTCAGTTTATCCGCCCCGCCACGGTGGTCTAGTGGTTATGGCGCTAGACTGCTGACCCGAAGGTCGCGGGATCGAATCCCGGCCGTGGCGGCTGCATTTTTGATGGAGGCGAAAATGTTTGAGGCCCGTGTACTCGGATTTAGCTGCACGTTAAAGAACCCCAGGTGGTCGAAATTTCCGGAGCCCTCCTCTACGGCGCCTCTCATAATCATATCGTGGTTTTGGGACATTAAACCCCAGATATTATTATTAGTTCAGTTATCAATTTATACAAAATTGGCAAATGTTGACCCTAAAAGATGTACACTGCACTTCATTATTAAGGTCACATGTAACGAGCATTCCCTAATGTACTGTGAATAAACATGTAATTTTGTTTCAAGTAGTTGTACCAATGTCTAAGGAACCAACACCACTTAGACTTCTTAGCTGCTAACAACTGTTTTCTAAACTTATCTGTGGCAATGAT
Organism: Rhipicephalus sanguineus; assembly: GCF_013339695.2. Lineage (NCBI taxonomy): Eukaryota > Metazoa > Arthropoda > Arachnida > Ixodida > Ixodidae > Rhipicephalus > Rhipicephalus sanguineus. The sequence continues at coordinate 260,237,355 of NC_051176.1, forward strand.
GTTGGACCATTGTCAGGTGTTAAATGTCACTTTCTTCCCCACACATGGTCGACGTCATAACGAAAAGAGGTTCTGCACTCTCATTCTATTCGGACAGACCAGGCAGACACATGCACAAGAGGGCTCATTGTGAACATAAATATTTCAGGCATCCAAGTTGTCTTTCCTGTCCAAGCAATAGTTCGGAGCTCTGTGGTACTAATGTTTTTGGATATTAATCATAACATTGCATGCAATGTGCTTAAATATGGATAGTAAGAAGGAAACTAGCTGATCTGGAATGCAATTTTATCTGCAAAAAGTAGAAGTAGAAGCATGTATAGAACTGCCTATTTTTGAAGTGTGACAGTAAACAAAAGCAAAATAGGAGGAAAAAAATGGCACCATCAGTGGTGGATCCAAAGGAAGGGTGGTAAGGGTCATCGCCCCCCCGCCCCCCATCTCTCTTCAGTGCCCCTGTCGTCCACCTCCTTTGTCAGGTTGCCTCAGCTACCACTGCCCAAAAAGGGGAAGGAAAGGAGAATCTTGTCCCCACCCTCTACCTCTCTTCTCATCTCTCCACCCTTTTCTGCTTCCCTATGCAATTTCCAACGAAGGCATCTTAGGCACCGACCATAATCCCGCCTGGGTTGTTGTAAATATGTGTGACCCCCTTAAAATGCGCTGCTGAGGCAGCGATGTCAGCCTGTGTACTCCCTCCCCCCAATGTAGGCACCTGGTTCCGCCCCTGGACATCATAGGTGCCTTTTACTTGCATTATGTGCCCAGAATATGATTCCCTGAATCTAATGTTTGCTAAATATTGGAGATGCAAAAAAAAAAAATTGTCCCTGTCATCGCACTTGTGGAATATAAACAACTTTATTGTAGATCACTTCTGCGGAATCCCGCAAGGTGGTGGAAGGGTTAAGAAAAGGAAAATAGAGGAACACCCATTTATAGCACGAAGCCACAAGGAAATCCCATACGGATTTCTCAGAAAGAAAGCCTCAAAGTCAACAAAAAATTGGTCCTGGTCCGGGTTTCGAACCCGGGACTAACGCCTTTCTGAGGCGGTCACTCTACCAATTGAGCTAACCAGGAAGCTAGCAGTTGGCAGCGTGAGGGCGAATTCATTGACAACTCGAAGCAACTGGACACATACTGCAAATAAGTTCTGCGGAATCCCACAATGTGGCGAAAGGGTTAAAGGGAAAATACACAACTATCCGTTTGTAGCACGAAGCCACAGGGAAATTCATTCGGATTTCTCCAAAAGAAAGCCTCATAGTCGCCGAAAAATTCGTCCTGGTCCCGGAGTCGAACCTGGGACCAACGCCTTTCTGGGGTGGTCGCTTTACCAACCGAGCTAACCAGAAAGCTAGCAATTGGCAGCGCGAGGGCAAATTTTAATTTAAAAATTTTAATTTTTAATTTTCGCAAGCAGCCCATGACTAAATGGCTTATTGGTAGGTTTTTAAGGGGCTCTAGTGCCTAATTTCGCATTCTCCTTTTATGCAAGGATGGAAGAAAAATGCATTCAAACTGGAAGAAAAAAGCAATTGAAAGAAAAAGAGTTGTAACTCGTTGCAAACACTAACACATTTGAAAGAACATGACAGGTATAGGTTAGAAAAAGAAAAAAAGTTTGTCTACTCTACTCCGGCCTAATCACGTAAACTCTGGGGACCACTATCGTGCTTCAATACATTACTGCGTATTTCACAAGTGCTCAGGCAGGGCTAAAAAACAGTGATGGTCGTGAAGGTTATTTGAACTTCTGTGGTGTCAGCCATATGCATCATTGTTTGTCACGTTTTCTTGGCAGGGATAGGAAAAAAAAAAAAAAATCTCTTACTATTGTATTTGTCCCCATGTAGGGTTTCATGCCTTGACTGCCGTGTGGCCCTGCCATGTCCTTTTTTTATGCCATTGTTGTACTGTCACTGTTGCCATTGGACAGTTGCTGTTGTGCTCGCCATTTTTATCGCCTTTTATTTGTTTAATTTTAGGACAGCTTTAAAGTTCTTTGCAGAAACAGACATGCTAGAAATTATTTGGCCAGGCATGTAGCACAGCATTTCCTTTGCAGGCTGTAGCTGCAATGCAATCATGATTATAGAAGGCATGCCTCCCATCCCTTGGTTTCAATGGCTCGGCTGAGGCACTGGTGCTACTGTGTCAACCTATTTTAGTTATTCCTTCACAACCAACTTCAGTGGTCGTAGAAGTCACAGACATTAGCCACATAGATATATTTTATTCCATTTTCACAGAATATGGTTTTAGGCCAATGTATCGTCATGTGGGATCCACTGTTTGCATGTCCCTATTGGAAGGACAGTAGATTGACATTCATCACCAATTGTCATGGCACTCGTTGGCTATATCTGGCCCTTGCCCCAAGAAACACTATTCATCAATCAATCAAATCTTTTTATATTATCATTGTCAGCATAGGCCCTGCTGTTGCATTTCTGGGTGGCTCTCCTTTGAGTGACCCTCGGCAAATTATAGCCCCATCATGCCTGGGCTTATTTCTTTATAAACCTAGAGTCGCTTGGCCATTTCCTGTTCTCTTAAGCCATGATTTTCATTTCTTATGCAATAATGTTTGTTTTTTTTTCTAATGCCTTGTTCTAGCCTATCCTGCCTGTAAGTATTCAGAGAGCATGTGTTTGCAATTTTGCATGCTGAGTGATGACTGCTTATAGACCCGTATGAATGTTTTTTACTGCTGCTAAAAGTAGTCCCTTTGTTCTGCCTGCTTAATTATAGTGTGTATGAATGTCCTCACTTTTTTTATCACAGGATTAGCTCTTTCCGAGCACCCAAGGAACTTTTCAATAAATATGATAAAAATATTTTCTGCATGCCGGTAAACATTGCTGTCAGAAATATTCCATAAGCAACTATAAGAAATGCAGACTAAATTTGACCTTTTAGTCGTGGAAATTTTTGATGCACTGGAAAATCTTGGAAGTACAACGTGGACAGGAGATATCAGTAAAGCTGGCATCTGATGCTCCTAGCATTTTTGCCACTTAAGCAACAAAATATTTGCACTTCGGTTGACTCGGCTAAAAAAATTTGAAATGATAGCAATAGTGAAAAAACGGGGGCTTCTGCCTGGTTCTATAATTTTTGCTTTGACGTATACACTACTTTTACACTACTTTTACGATGCCTTAAGCATGGGTGCGTGTTAAGTGTTTAGAGTGCTTTGATTATTTGGTTCAACTAAAGTCAAATGCAACTTTATTTTCTTTCTGCAGAGAGTCGCTTTTATTCAATAGCATTGCTACAGCATATGTACAACCATAGTCCCTCAATACTTTTTACTGGTCATGAAACGCCCAAGAAAGTTTCACATTGGGACAAAAGTGGCCACCAGAGGCGCCACCGTAGCAGCCGCCGGGCATTGATCTGCCGCGCTTGGTAGGGCAGTCGCATGTTCGTGGAAGCATTTGCCGTCAGATACACTTCGTCAGATATTTTCCTTCTCTGTGTTCTCGCTGACAAATCATAGCAGTGATTAGTATTGTCAATATGGTACATGTTGTGTGTTATCAGATTGCCAGTCATTGATTGCTGGCTTTTTGACTGAGGGTGTCTGTCAAGTGACGCATGTGTTCGTGAAGTTCCTACATTTCTTGATTCCCTCATAGTCGCTTTCGGGCTTAAACCGAACAATGTGACTGGTTCTAGATGACTGACAGGTCAACATATTTTGCGCTAGAGGTTGCGGAGTAGCCGTGCTCTGGTTGCACGTAATGCTCATTTTCCGACTAATTGTCACTTTATTCTATAGGGCATCACGAAGCTGCAAATAGAAGTTCGTGTGCCAATAAACAAGCCTGTATATCAAGCTAACTTGGTATTAATAGCTTTGAAGTACCTCTTGGGGGATGTTGTTAGTGAAACATAGCTTTAAAAATCAAAAGCGCAGATTGAGTTACCACAAAACGGAGAGGGATGCTTGTGTTATTTTCCTTTTTTTCCTTTGGTGTCATAATTTGCACTTTTGATTTTGAAGATTTAAAAAAAATGAGGGGGAGGTGAAACTGCCATGAGCTGCTTTTTCTAGATATAGGCACTATGTGTAACTTTCAAGCAAAAGGTTTTGATTTTACTCCTGCAGATTTCATAACTCTGCCGAGTTCTAATATACGCGGCTCTTTTTTTTTTTTTATCCTTTCCCATATACTGTCGCAATGACCGTGAGTTCTAAGTTGTTGTTTCAGTTAGCCAGCCTGTTCCTTCTATGTAAACACCAGCGCAGATCGAAATCAACCCATAGATTCCATCAACTTAGTTATTCAGCTTAAACTGATCAATTATACATAAAACTGCATGACTCTTCTTGAACCTTTTTAGAAAATTTCGCGATTCAGCAACAGCACCAGCAAACAGCACTATCAAAGTAAAACAAAATATTGCATTTTGGCCCACAGCATCACCTTTTAGTTTCTATCATTATCCAGAAACCAAACACACACACACTCCGAACACCGCACTTCACATAAAGTTCCTAACACATTCATACACACTACACACACAATTCTAGGCACGGCGTCTTCCACCAGTCTTGGTCGATCTCGAGGCAGTGAAACGATGTTTCCATTCACTGTGCACACGTCCACACGTACATTGTCACTTGCATCGAAATGTTTTTCGCGTACGCGAACGTACTTGGAGTCTAACGAAAATCCGACAGTCTCCTGTCATAGGATTGCACGTTTCCACCTGTCGCGTTGTTCTGCATCGGCTGGTAAACAGAACAGGGAGACTTTTTCGACGGTGCCTTTGTATCTCAAGCGACAGCCCGGCACACAGCAGGTGTTGGGCATCGCTATCACGACGAAGTGACTGTGAAAAGAAAAACAGGATGCAACCAGCACAAACACCACCACTCCGCACCCACACTCCGCTAACGGCGGCCAGCAGCAGCCGGCTTTCTCGTCCCCCTTCTAGCTACGCCAGCGCCGCGGCACGGAAAGTGCGGGCGGTGTATTAAGCTCTCCCATTGAGTTACGTGGGAGTTTCATGACCAGTAAAAGTATTGAGGGACCATGGTACAACTTACTCTTCTTGTCATAGCCACCATGGTGGCAGGAGTTCAATACTGGCCACTGCGGTCACACTTTGATGGAGGTGAAATGCTACAGGCTCATGCGCTGTGCGCTGTGAGTGCACGTTAAAGAACCCCAAGGGGTCGAAATTATCCACAGCCCTTCACTATGGCATCTTTGATAGCGTGAGTCGCTTTGGGACGTCAAACCGCATAAACCAACCTGCTTATCATGGGGGGTTTGACTCGTAGTACCAGTGCAGACAGTTGATTTCAGACGAACCTTTTGTAAGAGCGTGACTAGTAGTTTGATCTCTTGCTTTTTAGCCACTGCGTATGCCTTTATTCATTACTATACAATACTACTGTACGAAGCATTCAAAGGCTCCACTATCGGTTCAAGGTACAGGGCTAAAAACTTGCATGCAGAGACGAGCTGATCGAGCATGGATGCTCTCCAACCAGACAGCTATTGCTTCGGAGCCTGAAGAATGGAGGAAAAAAATAAAATTAAGCAGGCACTCTCTGCAGGGAGTCAAAACAAAGGCCCCCTGCACAGTAGGCATGTACTTATTTTCGCATTTGCGAACGTTCCCCCATACCATGGGCATCTCACTGGCATGACATTGACTAATATACATGGCACCAAGTATAAGTACTAAAGTAGAACCTCGTTATAGCGAATACTGATATAGCGAAATTATCAGTTACAGTGACCTAAGTATGAACTTTGGTTGGTCATGCTTGGTTTCTGTTGCATTTATTTTTCGTATAACAAAACGTAAAATGCAAGAGCTGCGACAATATTGGCTATGACGAAGAAATATCTGGTTTGCGCGAGGCTCTAAATTCTAAAGTAGCATAAAAAGCAGAACAAATATTGAAAGAGAATTCACAACCACATTTTTGTTTAAAATGTGGGCATGACACAAAAAATTTGGTTTAAAATTTGGTTTAAAAAGTTGTGGAAATGTCCGCTGAAATAAGCAGCACAGTTGCTGCAGACATGGCCAGGAGACTGAGGAGCTACTGGGAAAAACTCCCCACGACTCAAACTCCTGTGGTAGAAATGGCTCTCTCGTACATGGACACTGTGGAAAAATTTGTTCTCCGCAGCACATGCATTTTTGTATCTAGTATTTTTGTGCAAGCCAGATTGTCGATTTGTTTGAGCCAATTTTTATCTCTATTGTCACAAAGAATATCGGATGTGACGAACTAATTTATGGTCCCGATGCCACTTCATTATAACGAGGTTTGGCTGTAAAACTTTTTGCACGGTCTGGTTTAAATAGATAAGGTAAAACCTGTAGCAGGGCACACATAGTGTCGTTAAAATATTTTGCTTCCAGTGATTTGATGACTCATTAATTATTATATTTGTTATTACTTCTTATGTTTCTGTGAACATTTAGATTAGAACCTTTAGCAATTATTTCTGCCTTACTTCCATTCTAAACACCAATGGATAGGCTGCAGTTTTGTGTGTCACAGTGTATGTTACAACTTGTCTGTAGCCCATTTTTGACAGTAAGAAAAGAGTTGAGAGATGTTAAAAGAAGGGCACTATTTTGACAAGTCCTTCCATGTGCCTCGAAGTGCACACCTTGCTCATGGAACATTTGTGCTGCCAGTTACTTGCACCTGGCATATTTACAGCGATAAACTGGGAAGTGAACATTATATATACGACGCGGTGAAGCAGTCATTAGTTTGAAATGTGTACAAGATATTTTGCCATCATTGCACTTTTCCCAGAATTTGTGGGAACAGCTGTGTGTGGGGTGGTGGTTGTAGATGAGAATGCATCTCCTCCGTTCATTAAAAAAAAAAAGAGGCAGTGCCAGCTGGTGCAGAAAGTAATAATGCTGGATGTTCCACAACATTGCTAAATCTTAAGATAAGTGCAAATGGTTAGCTTATGTCACAGAGAATAGCTGTAGAAAATGCTGAAACAAGCAAAGAACTGTATGCACTCGACAATTTAGAGCCCAAACTCATGCGACATCCTCTGGAAGCTCTACAGTGATTATGGTATAAAACCTGCTGAAGCAGCTTAGGAAAGTTACAGCTTGCAAACAAACGGGACGGAAAAGGAAAAACTCAACACAAGCGTTTCTCCGTCCCATTTGTTATTTTCCAAAGACCAACTCGCCCAGCTTTCAGTATTGAAGCAGTTCAATTTGTTCTGATGTGAGGAATCTTTAGAATTACCCACCAAATCTTAAAGTAAATATTGATGGACCAGCTGGACTAGCAAAGAATTGTCCAAGTTTGAATACTACTGAATTTTACAATAAGAAAATGAGACAGCTCTATGTAAGTGTCGAACATGCAACTTCAATTGAAATCCTCCTGCTGTTCCTATGATGTCTGTTTTGTTCTTTGTTGTGCTCCCCTGACTTGAAACAAGGTGGCAGAGCACCATGGTGCCAGTATCATAGTTATCAAAGATGTAAGAGCATGGGAACAAATTCTGCTGATGTTATCTGGCTGAATCACGAGCAGCAGGTGATTTTGGGAACTGATATATCATGTTATGTTAGTTATTAAAAATGCTTTGACAGCTAAAGAAGGGGATTTAGTGTTTCCCATCAGGAAGCCCTCAGCTCACTTTGTTATCAGGTTGAAGGCTGAGTGCAGAGCCATTTAATTTTGTCACAGTGGAAAGTAGTGGCCATTTGTGCTTGCAAAGTAAGTGGAACTCTTTCAGTGTGCTCTTTGATCTGCACATTCTTCTGTTTAAAACACTAAATCCGTACAGACAACATATTATACAGCGGAAATATGAAAGACCGAAACCAGTCTATGAAACACAAAGGAATTATCACTCTTCATATGATTATTACAGTTCTGTACCTCTGTTTCTGACCATTTCATTGTCTGGGAAACAGTCCTTTGCAGTTCACTAACTAAATGACCTCAAAATATTGAATCAGTTATTAAGTACAGTAGACTCAGTAAATGGAATTCTCTTAAAACGGAATTGCTGCTTAAGTGGAACTACTGCACCTGATATGATTGGTTTCATTCTTGAATTCCACACCCCTGTTCATCTCTCGGTAAACGGAACTCCTGTTAACCCTTTGTTGGACAGCGGGACATATATGTCCCACTTTTTATTCCTTGTTTTCGGTGCTGTAGCTCCTTAAGAGAGCTCGCGCTACCACATCCAAGCCACTAAATCTATCTGTTGAGCATACTACAACATTATTTATGCAGTTTCGTGACATTTTCGTCAGGTGGAAACACGCAACAAGTCGACAAGCACTTTTTCTTTTTTCGTGTCCGCATTTGAGTTTTTGTGTGTTTTTGTGGCCTAATTTAGAGCAAGAGAAAGATGTCAGGTGAATAAATCTTTTCTTTCTTACTCTACAGTAACCACTTAGCAAAAACTGTCAGCTGTTTTTTGTGATGTTTAAGCATAAATAGATACCTAAATTGTACTTGTTTTACGAAAAGCAGTGTGATTCACATGCTCCATGTTAGGCTTCGCATGCATGGCGATAGCGTGGGGGCTGTTCGGTCTGTACTGATTGCATCGTTTTACAGCGGAGCTGTTCAGCTTTTCGCTTTGTCGTGTGGCGACACCAGAAATCTATCATGAACCAGCATGCACTCTCTTTGTCCTCTTCTTTGTGTTCTGCTTCGCTCGCAGAACACATGCGCCTAATTTTTTCTGCGTGGTATGCAATAACTCCGATGGGTGAGAGAATGAGTACAGAGAGAGAAAGAAATAGAAAGAAAGAGAGAAATAGATAGAGAAGAAAGAGAGAAAAAAGATAAAGGCTGAGAAAGAAGTAGACAGGGAGATAAAAAGATAGAAACTGACACAGAAAAGAGAGAGTAAGCATAGTCGTGTATAGTATAGCATAGCAAGGGGTGCGGAAGGAAAGCGAGAGTGAGGAGGAAGTGAAAGGGTAAAGCATAGTATAGCCTTCTATAGTATAGTATAGCAAGGGTGGGAATGGAAAGTTAGGGAAAGGAGGAGGGCAACGCCACCAGCTCCGCTGCTTCCTCAGTCTTCGCACCACTACTGCATAGCTGCCCCAATTTCTTTTTCCTCAAGATGAGAAGAGGCATCTCACGGCTTAGGAAGCACTTGAGCTATTCTGGAGCTTTCCAGAGAACTCTAACAATAATGATGACGCAATGACTGGTGTTTTGAACGAGCATCAGTTCTCTGGAAACACTTGCAACCCGAACTTGACTGGCATGCGACGGCAGTGCCGCTGGTGCTCAACCAGCAGAAAAAGAAGTCCGCACGAAGTGCATGTGCATTGCATGTAACGTTCCGCTACGTGCGAATTGCTTCGCACCATTTCACAAGAAAATGTAAACTGTCCCAAACGGACAGAGGGCCATATGAGTGCCACTTGATCAAAGTGGCCTAAGTGGACAGCGGGACGTATGGGTGCCTCTTTTCTTTGCAAAACACTTCTCAACTTTCGGATTGGTTTTCTCGGCAACAAGAAGTGATCAATACCTCACGAGAAATGTTTTTAGCATGATAGCATGTGTGGCCTCATTGTGTCCACCAAAGGGTTAAAAGAGGCTACTCTTCAATTTAACTATTCTCATTCATATTTTATGCTGAAAGACAAACAATTTGCCAGAGCGTGTTGCAAGAGTTACATTGCACGAGCATGTTGCATGAGGGCAAGGAGTTCACCGCATGCGTCACGACTACGTGCGAAAGGTGCTGATGGCGCTCGAAAACTTCGGAGGAAAAACGCACAAAGCTTATTTGTAAAGCCTGGCAAGTGCCTCTTTGTGTTGCATGCTTTCAGTCCCTTCATGTGCAGCTATAATCATGTCACACACTGACAAGCTGAAGCCCTATATGGACAGAGGGACAGCGTGTGTCCCACCTTGGCTCATGGCCTCAAGTGGTCTGTGGGACAGGTGTTGTCCCACTTGTTTTTCAGATAACATTCTTTTGTGAGGAATAATAATTGTTTGGGGTGTTCCTACCTGTGGTACAATTCGTTTCTTGGTTTCTTCAGATCCCGTTTAACATGAGTCTACTGTATGTATTTTCTTATTTCCTAATAAAGTGTAAAATTTATGCAGAATTCATTTCTCTAAAAAATGAGGCTTATGTATCATAATCAAATCAAATCAAAATGTTTTATTGAGGCGTAATTACAAAGAATGTGTACAAAACACTTGGACCAATAGCCTACGTACTTTAGAAAGTACATAAATGTTAGCAACGCACATGATTGGTCATGGAAGGATAAGTTTTATACATAGGTTTTGGGACGTTAAACCCCAGATACTATACTATGAGTTTTATACATATGCAAGTTTTAATGATGTACAAGATTTTTAACCCGCCACGGTAGTCTAGTGGTTATGGTGCTCGAGTGCTGAGGTCGTGGGATCAAATCCCAGCTTCGGCGGCCGCATTTTCAATGAACGCGAAAATGCTTGAGGCCCGTGTACTTAGATTTAGGTGCACATTAAAGAACACCAGATTGTCAAAATTTCCGGAGCCCTTCACTGCGGCCCATCACTCATAATCAAATCGTGGTTTGGGGACGTTAAACCCCAACGATTATTATTATTATTATTATTATTATTATTATTATTATTATTATTATTATTATTATTATTATTATTATTATTATGTGCAAGTTTGTCTATGAAGAAAAAGGTGTTAAAATTCACAAGACAAGAAATAGCATTTGCAAGCAAGGTTAAAGGGACACTAAAGAGAAACAATGAATCTGTTTAGATCGATAAATTGTGCTCTGAGAACTATAACATCGTTAATTTCCCCATCATAGGTTTATTAATAAGGGAGAAAATCAAGTTCAAGGTTTCATTTTTAAAGTTTGCGCCAAAATCTCCCGTGTGACGTCGCAGATTTCAAAGTGTATTTATCGTATTTTGGCGCCATTAGCTCAACAAAATCGGCAGCATTTTTTTACCATGCTGAAAAAGTGTTGCAGGGCCCCTTTACGTTTTGTATGTTAGGCCCCATACTGCACAGCTATAACCGAGATGTGTATGAAAGAGAGAAAATTATATTCAATGGAGTAAAGACTGAGGAAAATATTGCCGGGGACAGACCAGTCCATAACAGTTAAAAGCTAGAGAGAGAGAGAGAGATGAAAAAAGGAAGGCCGGGAGGTTAACCAGATATTAGCATCTGGTTTGCTACCCAGCACTGGGGTGGGGAAATATGGGCAAGAAAGGGGGTGTAGAGGGCACACAGTCTATTTGGTCTCCAATGCAAGTGGTGGTCAGAAAAAACTCCTAAGTGTTTTCCTGCTTGAGTGAAATACGACGTATATAATTTTCTCAGTATTTATGACTAGTCTCAGGAGTTCTGTTTCTTAGGCTAGTTGTTGTTTTTCAAGTGCGTCCAAAAATACAATATGACTAGCCTGTTTTCTGTAAACCATTTATTTATTATTGCCATTTCACTGGATATAACTTCTTGTAATGACAAAAGTGAATCACCTGAGTAAAGTGGCACTGTGTCATCAGCATATGTTAACTTTTGTAAGCTTTGAAGTGCGTGGTAGTTCATTCACTTATAAGGAAAAGAGAATGGGATCCAGAACAGATCCTTGTGGTACCCCACATATGATATCAGTGAAGGCAGAGCAGTATTTGTTTATTACTACCTGCTGTCTACATGCGTGGAAATAGCTCTGGATGAATTGAAGTGCATTTCCAACAGCACCATATGATTCTAGCTTTTTGAACAGTTTGGCGTTACAGACTTCATGTACAGTACACGACTGGAGGTTAAGTTGGCTTGTGAATGAAATTCCCCCTTTCTGTTACCTGCTGTATCATGATGATGACAGCAATTAAACAAGGCAACAACATGTTGCCAGACCTATGCCAGGTGTACTTGTTTAAGAGGCGTTATACAGGGTCTATACATAAAATAATGAGACTGGGTGTGGTACAAAAATTTATTGATCCAATCTGTACATATAGTTTAAGGACATGGTAGGGTAAAATTTAAAAAAAAAATCGAAATTTGGTTTTTTGCGTGTTTGGAATAAGGCCTTCCTTAACAATATCCAGTGCCCCACACATCTTCGCGCGTTTGATCGAGCCAAAAGGACCAGGTTTTCAAGACCAACTGACGAACAGTCAAGTCCCCTTTTCTCAGACCGTGCACAGCCTGAGCTTTCTGTCTCAAGTGAATGTTAAAGAAGTTGAAACTGGTAGATTCTCTGAGCTTAGCAGGTTATTAAAGTATTCGGGCTACTTAAAGGCACATAGCACAGTTTTTTTAACACGAGGCATTTACAGAGTCCACTTACTTGCCTTGTGTGTGTGAGACGCACATGCAGATGCTGTTCTGGACATTTATTTTGAATTTAGTTGTGCCTTTGTTGATTTTGTTGTGGCGGAAAAAGATATTCTCATGTTGACAAATCAAAGAAACTGTTTAGAAAGCGCTGTATAACTGGAAATCTATACGCTTCGGCTACTAACAAAAACGAGACCAGGAGCACTCATGCTAGCACTTCAGCAAGTAAGCTTTCTCCTCTTTCCGCATCGCCGCGAGGACAAAATGTTACCTGTAGTGACAATGGCTATGCTTTGATTGATGTGGAGCTTCTACAAACTGTGAGTACCAGTAACTGCGTCTGCACAGAATGTGGAGGAACTGTGGCACTCGTAGAGCACACAGCCCTGCCACGGTGGTCTAGTGGTTATGGTGCTCGACTGCTGACCCAAAGGTCGCGGGATCGAATCCTAGCCGCGGTGGCTGCATTTTCGATGGAGGCGAAAATGTTTGAGGCCCGTGTACCTAGATTTAGGTGCACAATAAAGAACCCCGGGTGGTCGAAATTTCCGGAGCCCTCCGCTACGGCGCCTCTCATAATCATATCATGGTTTTGGGACGTTAAACCCCAGATATTATTATTATATTATCATAGAGCACACAGTGGATCGTGTTCCTTGCAATGAAGACCCTCAGAACTGCCACCTTTAAACCGTTCTAGCTTTCAGAAAGGTCTGCATGGCCCGAGTAAACGTTCTCAAGGCTGTTTGGTATATCACTGAGGCGCAACACTGTGATATGGTTGGGTGAGATCGACAGTCATCAACAGTATTTGCCCAATAGAGAGGCAGAAGATTGACAAAACAAGTCGGGAAACCAAGAATACAAGAAAAGAAGCAAAAAGCTGATTCGTGTGATGACTACATGGCAGGTTGCTATTAATTAAATTTATTTACAAAATAAGTACAAAAATTACTTGCTTTGCTAAAAAAATTGTAAAAATGTCAACACTTTATATATAATTGTAATTCTAGCTCCATTGCAAAAAGACACGCAGACAAATAAAATAAAACAAACCCGAACGCTTTACGCATAGTAGTTTCAGAAAAAATGGGTCTTAAAGAAGCCTCAAGGTACATGGGAGGTATAGGAAATGTGAACTTAGCTCGTGGCGCCGCGGTGCGGGAGTGAACGAAAGCTACTGGCATGCTCCGCGCAGCAGCCGACCCATGAGCGTAGCCGTGTCAGGTTGTTAGCGGTGCTTGGCAATGTCACGTATAAATTGGGGTGTCGTAAACTGTGCCAATAACTATAAGAACTACACACCTGGAATAAACTTCAGTTTTCCGCCGTGACCATGCTTCAGAAACAGGCGGGAATGTAGTGTACACCGTGTAAAGCAAGTGATCTTGCATGCACGTTTATGAAGTGCATGTAGTTAGTTCGCTGTGAATTTACACTCCACGCAAGTTAACCGATATTTTTATACTGCTGACGGAACAGAGTGGCAGCTGGCAATGTGATCTCTAGTCTACAGTCTACATTTTGTTGGGGGAAAGCCATAGACAGATCCAGCAATTTTCCTTCGTACGCTGCTGCTGTTTTTCTACCGTAGCGCAGTTAGTCTAGCAGCGCAGTTCGCAGACCGCGCAGTTCATAAGCAGGAACAGTTAGGAAGAAGCCTCTCGTGCCTGGAAAAATACGTCGCGGGCCGAGAGAATTTTAAAATTGATTCCCCTTGTACTGCCGTTGCCCTTGTGCGTGGAGACAAAGCCACGCCACGCTGTTCTATTGCGCTACATGACAGCTAAGATATCACACGCAAGGCTAGCACGTGACAAAGTTACTCAATGACTCATGCAGGCCGAGCAATGCCTACGAATGAAGCTGAACTACAGCACAGAAAACTTCGCGGAACTGCCACGCATTACTAAATGCAACACGTGCAGTTCGGTGATCGTACATTTTACTTGCGCCCATTGCACGGGTTTGTCTAACACGCGTAAGACACAAACGTCATCGTTTACTCAACAATAAGCAGGCAAAATGACAAGAAAGAATGCATATAAACATCGAAATCGATGGTGACGACCTATGCTTCGAGGTTTGCGCTGGCCGGCCGCATGAATCACCCTTTCAAAACACTCCGTCGCACGTCCGTGCTTGCTGTCATATCGAAAACATGATTGATTCCGTATAATTTGTCCTTTCTGTTCATCTGAGGCACTAAAAGAATCCTGCACTGCCAAGTTTCTGAAAGCCTAGCCATTTTATCAAATATGTCACCTTCGCACGAATGCACTTGCATGCAATGCGGGTGTAGCAGACGGAGAGACGACTGTTTGTGGCACGCCGTTGAAAATGAAGTGGCTGCAAGTGGCTACTCGTGGCGCTGGCGGCACAGTGGTGCGGTGGACTGTTGCGCCACCTGTAGGTGCTGCACGTTTCCCCTGTGCCCTTAAATTCTTCAAAATAGTTTACCTGCGCGTCGATACGCTGCTTACAATACAATTCCCGCACTGCAAAAGCTCCCTGAAAAACAGCTGCCGTGACCTCTTTCAGAGACTCTGTGACAACCCGTTGGATGGCGGGAACAATGTTGAAACGGTGACATTTCTGGCTTCCCTTGAGCGTTTGGAACAGGAAAAAGTCTTAACGGCTGCATCAGGGCTGATGCGACCCTGATGCAGCCGTGATGGGAGCCTGGAAGACATCTTCCTGTTCCCAATGCTCAAGAGAAGCCAGCAAAATAAGTTTCAACGGTGTTCCTGCCATCCAATGCGCTGTTACATTCTCTGACTTTCACGGAGCTTTTGCAGCAACGGAATTTCATTGCAATTGTCGTATCAATGCCCAAGAAAACTATCTTGAAGAATTTTAATAATATGTACCAATCGAATCAACAATTTTCTTACCACACCCAGTCTCACTACTTTATAGACAGACCCTGTATTACTGCACTATAAATTCTTTAAAAAAATAAAAAAGACGTACAAGAATGACGCTAATGCAGAATTACATTTTGTAAATTGAGACTGCAAGTCATTTAGCAGATATTATCTGCCTATCTTACTTATGTACTGGTTCCAACCAGCTCTCTTGTTGCAGATTCATCCAGAACACTTATCATTTTCATTGGTTTTTCTCCCTCGACACTGTGTTGTTATTCCTCATGTATAATCAAATACGAATATTTGAGAATTCATAATAGTTCCTTAAGTAGAATATGAATCAACAGCTGGAGCTATTCTATCTATATCGGACTACATCTCGACTTCACTTCCCTATTCCTTAAACTGTGAAGTATGGCACTGAGAATTTATTTTGGCTTTGCTTCTGTCTTTCTAGCCATGCAACTCCACTATGGTGACCTAACGGACAGCCTGTGTTTAGTGAAGCTTATTAGGCAGACAAATCCCACAGAAATATACAACTTAGGTGCCCAGAGTCATGTAAAAGTGAGTACCTTGTCTCATTCTGTTTATGTATTCGAGAGCTGCAACCTCTTGCCATTCAGGAAAAATGTGTTGTGTGGCTTTTTTCTTAGGTCTCTTTCGACTTGAGTGAGTACACGGCCAATGTGGATGCAATCGGCACCCTGCGTATCTTGGAAGCAATCAGGGTGTGTGGTTTGGAACACAAGGTGAAGTTCTACCAGGCTTCAACTAGTGAGCTATATGGAAAAGTTCAAGAGATACCACAAAAGGAGACTACTCCATTTTATCCTAGGTCACCATATGGTAAGTCAGCTAAATCAGTTGGCTTTTCTTGGTTAATTATTTTCTTTTGTATAGGTTTTCATAAATACCATCTGTGAAAACAAGCATGCCTTGGATTTTTCTGATCTACTCAGTACAGTTTCATATAGAGAGTTGAAAATCAGGGCTAATCTTTCTGTAATATTTTTTTCCCCCTTTGCTAAGGTGTTGCAAAACTGTACGGATATTGGATTGTTGTTAACTACAGGGAAGCCTACAACATGTTTGCTGTAAATGGCATACTCTTCAATCATGAGAGTCCCAGGAGAGGTAAGCTTTCTGTCTAGATTATGGATGTTTAACTGTGGTAACCGTTGACATGTGTGTGCCTTACTTTATAGGTGAGACATTTGTCACAAGAAAAATCAGTAGATCTGTTGCAAAGATTCATTTGGACCAGTTGGAATGCTTTGAGTTAGGCAACCTAGACTCAAAGCGGGATTGGGGCCATGCAAAGGATTATGTTGAGGTGAGGCCTCCATCATTTTTTTTTCTCTCCTATTAGGGTGGAAAAATAAAGAGCAGCCACAGGTGTTAGCACAAATGTGTTGTACACATTCTCTTCCTTACAATTGTTTGTTGTATCTGTTCACAACATAATTGATGTTTTTTTTAATTAGGACAGTAGTTAATGAGTTCTATGATTGCCACTGACTTATTGAATATCAATAAAATATTACAAATGCACTTCAATCCTTTTTCAAAGTTTAGTCCATATACAAGCTGGAGCACTTGGTGTGTGTGCACCCCGCCACGGTGGTCTAGTGGCTATGGTGCTCTACTGCTGACCCGAAGGTTGTGGGATCAAATCGCAGCCGCAGCGGTCGCATTTTCGATGAAGGCGAAAATGCTTGAGGCCAGTGTACTTAGATTTAGGTGCACGTTAAAGAACCCCTGGTGGTCAAAATTTCCAGAGCCCTCCACTACAGCGTCCCTCATAATCATATTGTGGTTTTGGGACGTTAAACCCTGTAATATCTTCATGACTCGGGAGCCTACTAGCCAACACACACGTTTATTGCAACTTGCAACACAATGGAATGACCCACAATGCACACACGTGGCAGTCTTATAAGCTAACAGAGAACTGAACAGTGACATCAGAGAGCCAGCCACTTATACATGCATCTTATCTTAGGTACGACATGCAAAGCATAGAGTGACGTCGGAGCACAACTAACACATGTTCTATCTTAGGTGGAATAACACAACAAACCCCAACAATTATTATCGGTGTGTGTGCATATGTGTTAAAGCAAGAATGTTCCACTATTCAGAGAGATGTGTGGCCTTCGCTACTCACAGGCTTGTTCTGCAAGCTAGTTAAGATGTAAAATGGTAGTTTAATGACATGGTCACACAAGATGGTTTTCAGTGATGCAACCGATGTTTATATAATACAGGCATGAGATAACTACATAATTCTAGTATTGCAACATTTGAATGTTTGCTGCTTCTGTACACAAAGTACTTTGTGGCACAGCTGCTTTCAGAGCAGTTTTTTCTTGTGCGTGTGCTGCTCTGTCTGTCATACACAACATTAAAGAGAACTAACAGACAATAATGCCAAGGAAAGTATAGGGGATGTTTTCAGTAATAAATGTAAGGTAATTGTGAAGAAAGAAAAGTGGACGAAAAGATAGCTTGCCGCGGGCAGGGACCGAACCTGCGACCTTCGAATAACGCGTCCGATGCTCTACCAACTGAGCTACCGCGGCGGCCATCCCCCCGTCCACTTTATAGGGTAAATGTGTGCATTTAAACGTGGGAGCGTCAGTCAGCGCCGCCAGTAGCCATGACGGCGAGTGTGGCACACTCTTTTTCTGCCTGTTGGCGTCACGTAGCACGTGAACTTATTACGAGCTGGCAGCTGACCAATAATCCCTCGCATACTACCTGAAAGCATCAAGTCTGCCAGAACGAGACCCTCGCTATGAATGAAGGAAATAAGTGTTAATTTCAAGGTCAGCTGCAGGAAATAAGTGTTAATTATTGGTCAGCTGCCAGCTCGTAATAAGTTCACGTGCTACGTGACGCCAACAGGCAGAAAAAGAGTGTGCCACACTCGCCGTCATGGCTACTGGCGGCGCTGACTGACGCTCCCACGTTTAAATGCACACATTTACCCTATAAAGTGGACGGGGGGATGGCCGCCGCGGTAGCTCAGTTGGTAGAGCATCGGACGCGTTATTCGAAGGTCGCAGGTTCGGTCCCTGCCCGCGGCAAGCTATCTTTTCGTCCACTTTTCTTTCTTCACAGTTACCTTACATTTATTACTGAAAACATCCCCTATACTTTCCTTGGCATTATTGTCTGTTAGTTCTCTTTAATGTTGTGTATAACAAAGAAAGCGAGCCCTTGAAATTAACACTTATTTCCTTCTGTCTGTCATGTTTCGTGAAATGTTTGTCAGTAAGGGGCCTGATAAACTTCTCTTCTGATAGGTTTTTCATGTCATGATCATCATTTGTGGGCACAGGAGAAGTGCGAATCACGACAAGCACACTTCTAAACTGAGAGTAAACTGCGTGCAGTCCCAGCCACTGCATACAACATTAGTCGGCTAGCGGTGTTGCATGGTTGCACGCAGAAAAACATTGAAAACCATGCACTCGTGTTAAGAAAAGCTCTGTTTGTGGTAGCCAGAACAAAGGCTATGTGGTGCAGTCACGGGAATCCATGGTGATGCGTAAAAGAGAAGGTATGAGTGTCCCTGGTACTGTTTCCATCTGAGTACAATGGAATCCTCTAATTGCAGCGAGCAGCTGTAGGCTTGTGGTTAAAATTTAAAGTAGTAATATAGAGCACCGTTTGGCATGATTTAAAAAAAGGCAGAGACTGCTGCGCCGCGCGGCGCACGAGCCACCCCCACACAGAAACAGCTGCTGCGCCGCACGGATGTGACGTCATGCACTTTTCCGGTTCGGCGCTTCGTTTGAATAATAGTATATGGTTTGAATAGTCGGGAGTGTCTAGCGTTACGTCTAGACGTAACAATAGAAGCTGTGAAAGTTACGTCCAGACGTAAAAATGAAAAATGTTAGTTACGTCCAGCGTGACTACAATACAAAACCGGCTTGTTAAACCCTCCGAACTGATCGGCAGCTGTGGCGTAGTTAGCTAGCGCAGCGCATAAAGGACGGGTAAGGTCGCTGGTTCGAGCCCCTTCGCAGTTTGTTTTATTTACTTTTTTGGTCGCGCTACTATTGTTTTTACATTTGCGCCTTCTCATCGGCCTCCCGTCAGCCTGACTTGCTGCTGGTGGTCCTGTCCACGGGCCCTTTGATGATGACCCTCGCAGAATTGGCTATATTTATTATGATAGTGTTTTGCGAATTAATTCTCTTAATCGGCGAGACGCAGGAGGACACGAAAAGTTCAAATGCAGCTGGCTGCATCAGTTTCTCCGGCACACGCATCAGGAATGTTGATTTCCACGGTTTATCAAAGTTTTGATGACAAAAAGGCGGACTGCAACGTTGCCACGCCGAATATGCAACAGGAAACTTTTTTTATGTCGCTCAACATACCGTCACCACCTGACAAGGTAACCGGCAGGCCGCTTCAAAATACTGACGTGCCAAAGTAATGCTATAGGCGATTAGCACTTGATAAACGATACCCAAGGGCAAGTGCCAACTGCATTAGCCCATCTACCTACAAAACAGCTTGTCTGCCTTGCTGAATAACACGCACGGCCTGTGACAGCACGGGAGCATTTCCGTAGCAACGGATGAGAACGGCCGTACGTTTTCTCACTTAGCAAAACAGCCTGCAATGCAGTAGCTTTGGCCTTCGGAGATCACAGGCTTCGTAAGTACACTTCGCAGACGCAGTGGGGTTTCATGCATGTGCGTCCGGACATTCACACGCGAACTGTGCAAAAGCATTTATTTCATCGTCGACCTTGCCCTTCGCGACAAGCAAAACTCGGCGGCAAGGACACTTTCACCTTCCACAACAACACGCTTGGCATTGCAATCTAGAAAATGCAGTACGTCCAACAACAATAATCCACACTTCACACTGAGAAACTTTATGGTGCACACACTCGGATGAAGCTGCGGCGCGGTGGACGGCCGCGCTAGCTCCAACCTCCAGGATCAACTGGGCATCCAGTAATCCCTTCAGGCAACGATACAGGGTCTTCGGTCCTCCTTGGGGGCAACCTAGGCCCAGGCCACGAATTTGCCGGAGTTTTCAATAAGGTTGTTACCACCACCACACATCGCAGCTACCATCTCTGCCACTACCTTTCGCAGCCGCAGCGCCCATGGCGCCCCCTGTATTTAAAATGCTTGTGATATGTGCTTAATTAACAAATATAGGCTAATTGACTCGTGAAACACCTGTTTAGTAATATTTTTGTAAATTTAACGTATTATACAATAATAGTTTATACATTCAAATAGCTTTAAGTAATAATTTTTAAAGTGACGTCACTTCCGTGCGGCGCAGGAGCCACTTCTGTGTGGGGCTGGCTGCTGCGCCGCGCGGCGCAGGAGACGCTGCCTTAAAAAAATGCTTTGGAAGTGCAGTTTCTGCAAACAAACGCAAGTGAAAATGCCAGTTTGCAGTATGTGTGAACACAGCTGCTTATGTTATTTGGTACAGTTTGTGATCAGTGGCTATGTGGAAGTCTAAAGAAGTTATTCACCATTACTTCTAAAGTGAACCTTTCAGTATTTTGATGTAAATGCATTATGGGCATTTACCAGCATGAGTGAGATTGGTCTTGTGGCCTACCGGTGCTTATTAATGAAGTTTTAGCTAAGATAATGGGCGTGCTAGCAGAAGAAAACAGAGTTCACTTTAGCATTTGATCATGGTGAAGTGCATTGAGAGTCATATCTGTTTTTCAGAAATGTATTTGATAGGCTGGAATGTGCTCCACAATCTGCTGTCTTCTCTTTGCAAATTTTATACAAAGCAGTGAACCATAGCAAATGTACTCCGCCTGCTCTCATTTTCCCAAAGCATGTAGTTTGAAACACCCTCATTGTAGA
The DNA here is from genome assembly GCF_013339695.2 of Rhipicephalus sanguineus. Lineage (NCBI taxonomy): Eukaryota > Metazoa > Arthropoda > Arachnida > Ixodida > Ixodidae > Rhipicephalus > Rhipicephalus sanguineus. The sequence goes on from NC_051176.1 coordinate 260,258,430, forward strand.
ACTACAGTTACGTCTTTCCTTTTTGTTAACAAGAATGGTAAACTTGGTAACAGATAAGCCAACATAAATGTAGCATAGCAAGCACTCTGTAACCTGTATATGGCTCTTAATGTGGGGATACTGCTTCTGTGTGACTTCAGATTACCAGACTCCTGTGCATTCAGAAGTGGTTGTAATGATTAGAGAGACAGTAATAATGTAAGCGTCAAGTAACAATTTTGTTTCTATGGGCACTGTTATGGTTGGTTGCACTATACTATAATCACCATTTTTTATTAGAACATATAGAAAAACTAAGCATCTTCACATTTCTGTTTGACACTGCTCATAGCATAGCTGGTGTAGTGCCGTTGGAAGTCAACTGCATTAATGGTAGTGGGGATTTTAATAATTGATGATAATGTATCATCAGTTATGGCAGGGAACATCATCAATGTTCCCTGCCATCTCTTTGAATGGGACCAGTCTGAGTGTGCATTGCTTGCAGAAATGAACTGCAGCCCACATTTGATGCATTGGATTAGCAAACGTGTGTGCTGTTGCCATGCGCCGCTTGCACATCCAAAAATGGCACGGACACAAAGACTGTTTATAGACAGCACAAAGAAAGACACTTGTAACACTTGCACTGGTCTCTTGTCGGTGGCATCAAGGAAATGTGAATCCTTGTTTGCTTGTGAAAAAGCTGAACGTACTCGCAGCCATTTACAACAGCCCGAAGAGGAAGTGCATAGACATTGACAATGAGCTTGTACCATATAGAGGACATGATGCACCCTGCGTAGGCTTCTGTGGGTGTGATACCAACGGCCTGCCACTATGCCTTGGTGTGTGCTTTCTTTACACGCAGTAAAATGTTGGTGGTGACATGAACAAGTGTGCATGATTAATAGAGGATGTGGTAATAAAAATTGTTATTTATGGGGATAAATCAATGAAATTTGTCACGCACATGTAATTCCTTGTGCTGATATCTTAACTGAAATCAGTTTTGAGCAATCTGTTTGGTTTTGAGTTGCAACAATTGATAGCCTCTCATAGTCATCACCAAATTAATTAGACACAAGTTCATTAAAGGGGTCATGAAGCACCCCTTGGGCTTGTTGAAAAAACACATCCTGCGGAAAGCTGACACGGCTATGAACTGCTCTGCCAAATATTACAGTCGAGTGCGCCACGTAAAGGCCACAAGCGGAGCGCGAAGTTGCCGTTTCCTCAGGCGCGCCCTCTTTTCAAACAGAGGCCAGTTCTCACTCTCGTCGGTGGGCGGGGCGGGGCGTCTGCACGTTGACGTCGCGGATCTGCCTGTTTACGTCGCAAGAGACATAGCATGCTTATTGGCCGATAGCCGACGTAAATCGAGAGCAGCGTTCGGATCAGATTTGCTTCTTGCCACGGGGTGCCGCCACTTGCCGGCGCCGTGCTCCTCAGTACACGGTAGCTGCACTCGCGCACGCGAATCACATCGGGAGAGCGTTTCATGACGCGCGCTGACGCAACTTCGTTCTCCCGTGCCATCCCTCCCTGTCTAGCTTCCAGTGCGCTCGTCGGCACGAGAAAAGAAAGTGCTGGGAGCGTGTGCCAAACGCCCGTAACTCCGCTCATTCTTGATGGATTCGAGAAATTTTTGTGGCAATCGATTCGGGAGGCAGTAAACTCCGATACTGAGGTCATTAGATCATTACTTGGAAAAGTGGTTCATGACCCCTTTAAGATTTTTTCACAAGCATATTCTCAAAGGTCTCTTTGGTGTTATAAAGCAATTGGTTTGTTTTTTGATGTACAAATAAGGATCAAAAAAAGTTTTGGCACATCCTATACATATTACCCAACTTTTCCAAAAAAACCAGTTATAAAAACTTGTATGATGTGCAGACAAAAATAGACAGCTCTATAGCATTCATCAAGGTTTCGGGATCTAAATGTGTATGACGGAATGAATTTATCTTCATTTGTAGTGAAGTGGCACTGGGATGATTGGCATGAACTGTACAAAATTGGCACTGAGAAAACTGAGCTCAGAACAGAGCTGGTTTTATTTTTCATTGGAGAAATAGACTTCCAAATTACAGATGCACTAACTCTTCGATGGTGCCAAGGATCAGTATTATTACTCACCATTTGTGCATGAATGAACGAAAGAAGGGGAGTTTTAAGGGCTCGTTGTTCTTTGTTAGACACAACATTAATAAGAACGAACAGACAATTCAAAAATTGAAGAAACAGCGAAAAGACAGGACGAAGGAAGGTGACACGAGGCTGTCTTTGCGCCGTTTTTTCAACTTTTGAGTTATGTACCAACTAGCCTGCCTTTCGCCGCTTCTCCAGTTTGTAACAGACAATCAAGCCAAGGAAGGTATAGGGGATGTTATTTATAGTGATTGCGATATAAATGTGAAAAAAAATTAAAGTGGATGAAAAGATAACTTGCCACCGGCAGGAACCGAACCTGGAACCTTCAAATAACATGTCCGATGCTCTACCAATTGAGCTATGGCAGCGGTCATCCTCCCGTCCACTTTATCGGGTATATCTGTGCATTTAAACCTAGGAGTGTTTATCAGCACCATTCGTAGCCATGACAGCAAGTGTAGAACACTCTATTTCTGCCTGCTCGCTTGGCTTTCCTTGGCTTGATTGTTCGTTAGTTCTCATTATTTATGCATGAGTGCTATGTGTTTTAATGGCAAGGGGGGCTGAAGCATGTATTTCTGTGGTATATATTTATTTTTCTTGTTTAGGCTATGTGGCTAATGCTTCAAGAAAAGGAGCCAAGTGATTTTGTGATTGCCACCGGTGAATACCACAGCGTCCGCGAGTTTGTTGAAGTGGCTTTCAAGCACATTGGCCGAACTATTGTGTAAGCGTCTCTCCTTACTTTTCTAATGATTGTTGTGCTTTGTGAGATCTGGAGCACTACTCTAAAATGTAATTTCAAGGGTAGAATTCCTGCTCCATCGCCTGCCATTTGCACCAAAAATAAAGCCCTGTGCCACGCTGCGCCATACAGGATATCTTGCTACAAATATGGGCACATCGTTTAGTTTCAGTTTCACTTATAGGCCAGCTTGTCTTCCCTATGGCTTCGATTTGGCTATAGCTTTTTTTTTTTTTTAAGCATAAGCCACCATATAACGGTGGTGGTGATGTTTGCGACAATTGGTCATTGTGCACTGGCAAACTTAAACTGGAAAGTGTCCAGAAGTGCTGGCCACCCTCCAGTTTTAGTTTCCCAGTGCACAATGACCAGTTGTAATAAGCTGAAAATAAAAGCTGTAATAAAATCTGAAAAAAAGTCTGTTGGCGATTCCCTGATATAAGTCTGAAACGGTCATTCCTATTGAGCCATAGGAGGAGTGGTTCTATAGCAAGCATTACATACAACCGTTTTGTGCTGTATGAAGTGTTACATTTATTAGCAAGTATGTTATACCAACTTGCGCTATCTTCATTGTTAACATTGTAACTGCCTTCATCTTTATAGAACCACTCAATTTCCCTGCATCATAATAGTAGAACAGTGAGCTGTTCTCATAACTGGGACTGCCCAGATGCAAGCTTCGCTCAGGTGCCTTCATTTGTTGCTGTTACTTATCTGCCTACCTGTATTATCTTAAGCATACCCCACCATACTCCACCCTTCTTATCTTATGCATGTGACTAAAGTATTGCCGCAACTGCAACAATTCACTTCTTCAAAGTTTCTGTAAAAAATGCCACGATGACATTGGAGGTTTTCAGAGGCCTAATGGGTAAATTGTGATGAATGCATGCTAAGAGATCAGCTTTATGCTCTTGCATACCTGCTATTTGTTAGAGCAGATAGGAAAGTCGAGCATCTCACTTGTGTGATATGTGTAGAGAGTATGGCGTCTTTTAATTTAGTTTGTTCTTATGGTATTTTTACACCATCTTGTGTGGCCATGAGCACTTTATTTCTAGTCTGTTATAAGTTTTTATTTATTTATTTATTTATTTATTTATTTATTTATTTATTTATTTATTTATTTATTAAAAAATACACTACAGGTCCTAGAGGAGTTATTGAGTGAGAAGTGGAGGGCAGTACAGAAAGCTTGTTCAGCAAACATTGAATATCTGCCCTTCAGTGAAAGAAAGAAAAGAAAGGCATACAACACTGATAAATATTGAACATCGATGAAATACCATCTATAATAACTGTGCTAAGTACATTTTACAGGTGTACCAATGCATGGCCAGATTACTATACAATAACCTAAATTGCATGTGTTCCCTTTCGATCTCTTCCTTTGCTTTAATTACCCAGTGTCATAAAAATGTCATAAAAATAATCTAATGGCCTCTCTTCGTAGGTGGGAAGGCTCAGGCCTGGATGAAGTTGGAAAAGAAAAGGAAAGTGGTGCTGTAAGAATAAAGGTCAACCCAAAGTATTTTCGCCCTGCAGAAGTGGTAAGTCGACTAGGTTTCTTCTTGTAATCTGCAACATAAGTGTGCAGTAAACATTACCTATTAGGTAATCCATGGTGTGTGCTGTAAGATTGGTTAAAATAATGAGACGGTAAAATTAAGGTTTGTTTTTGAAATACATTCATCAATACTGTGCTTTCATTCAGTTTAAATAACTTGTGGTGCCAGTCCATGCTTATGCCCGGACATTGGTGCTGCGCAAAAGTCCATTAAAGAGCAACACGCATTGCTAGTTTTAAACCTTGCATAGTACCACTCTAGAAAGGACACCAGGTAGTCGAAATTTCTGGAGCCCTCCACTAGGGCATCTCTCATAATCATATGGTGGTTTTGGGAAATGAAACCCCAACAGTTATTATTAGTACCACTCTAGAGATGTGAAACAGAAAGCACTGATTACCATGTAGAGGTTTGGAACGAGCATGAATCTTCTTATAATTAGCATAAGTACAAATGGTAATAGTAAATAACTGATCATGCCGTTATGCATAATTACATGGATTTGTGATGTGCACTCTTTCTGTAGCCAGTTTCAAGCGAGGTGTAGATGCAAATGCGCATTTTGGAATCTAGGTTTAGCCTCGTACCATACCCTTTTCATAATCCGCAAATGTGCTTCCCTGTGCTGTACATTCGCCCAACTAATGGTGGCACCTGGTGTGTTTCAAGTGGGGGGGAGGTCCTAGTTGAGCGTGCTGGGGCTTGTCTATTATGTGTTTTTACATCAAGAGAGCTGAGTCTACATTTTCCCCGTCATAGCGCAAGCGAACTGCGCTTGAACACGCTGTTTGCTAAAGCGACTAGCCGCCATTAGTTGGGCAAACTGCATCACAGGAAAGCTAGCTTTACAATTATGAAAAGGGTGTGTTGGAGGTGAATCTGGAAAAAGAATCATTAGGGACTTTTAGCTTCTACGTATACTTTTTAATGTAACCGTGTTACCGGAACGCACGTTTTAGAAAAGTTTTAGCTTGCCATACATAAACGTTTACGAATGTATGTAAACGTATACTTTTCAGTTTGTGCTAACCACTAAATGGCGATAACTGCAATTAAACTACATTTAATTTAGATAATATTGAATTACTGCTGCGGCAAAATCATAAGAGAGGCATGTGCAGTATCCCGGTACACACAAAGGAGTGTAGCAATACCGGGTTACCAGACGATGGTGTCGACATCTTGTGATGCTTCGTGCAACCAGTCATGGACACGTTTGTTTTTGCTTAGTGTTTTTTAAGGAAAAAAATTATTAGAAAGGCAACTCATTCGTTATTAGGCCACTGCAAGGCATTTACATTGGAAGTAGAATGCCCGATGTTTCTGCAATAACAATTTTGTGCTTGCCTGGTTCACCCTCATTTTCACATTTCAAAGCATCAATAAAATCTTTCCTTTTAACTGCTGATTGCTCACCTTAGTTAATGTATATAATTCTTTGGACTTGTCCACATTACTTTTATTTGCATTTTTTTTTCTTCTATAAATTGTTTTCATTTCTTTTCATTTTTATTTTATTTTTGTGCCTTTTTCTACTTTCATTCCATTTTTATTTTTGCATTGTAATTGAGTTAGCATTGCATTGCTTTTTATATTGCATTTCGCATTTGGCTTTTTATTTTATCGTCTTCCTGTCACGTCATCTTGTATTTCAACTGTTCTTGCCTGTTGCTATTTTTGCCTTGTATATTATTATTATTATTATTATTATTATTATTATTATTATTATTATTATTATTATTATTATTATTGCTTTCTATACTGTATTTAGCATTTTGCATTCTATGTTATTGGTTTCCTGTTATTTCATCTCCTATTTCAACTGTTCTCGCTTGTTCACCACCTGCTAATATTCTGCTAATTTTTAAAATTCACTTTTGTTGTTGTTTTTAACTGAGGGTACTGTTTTCAGTATTTATACTCTGGGACCCTCATCTGTATACAAGTAGTATGTAACTGATGCTTATGTAACCAATAAACTCAAATTAAAAAAAAAAAAACCTTGGCCCCGCTAGATGGCGCCACCTATCCAGCCTGTCGGGGGCTTTAGGCCTCTCACGTTTACGGATTCGGTATTCTAGGTCGCTCTAGCCTCGGTAAACCGGCTGAAACAAGATGATCGCAATTGGCGCTCGCACTTCGGCGTATTTTGACTCGGTGGCTGGAGTCTCCGCGAAGCGGATATCGCGAGTAGCTACGAACAAAGGTGGATTTGCGAGATAGGGCCGTAAGCGTAAAGCCTATCCGGTGAGTAGTTTACGTTCCGTAAAGGTTCGCGCATGCACAGATTCCATCCGGTATCCAGTAAAACGGAAACGTAAAGAAGCATACATACAAGCTAAAAGTCCCTATTATAATGTAGTTTTGGTATTGCTCGAATCTGAACTTCTGCTGATAGTACGTGTGCATTGTACATAGTGTGCATAGTAGTGGAGTGCATAACAGATGCAAGCAGTTCTAATGGTGCCTGTGTGAATAACAGTCTATATAAAGCTGAATTAAATACTCGACAGACTGAATAAAATGGCACGTAGGCACCATTGTGCTGTTGAAAACTGTCAACGCTGAGTAATTCAGCACAATTTTTTTCCTTCATCAGTTTGAATTTTCTCATCATCTCTGCATTAAAATATTGCAGAAGATTGTCATGTTGTCCAAATTCATGCAATGGCACGTCCAGGAAAAATTTTAACCGTGCCTTTAGGCTGACATTTTTACTAGAGTGCACTATATCTGATTATCCAGCTTGCAAGAACTGAAATCTGGGCAAGCTTGTAAGATTGTATGCTTGAGCAGGTAGCGCAAAAAAACGAAGACACAAGTGAGGAAGAGAGACGCAAGACGAGCGCCAACTTTAAACTGAAGTTTATTCTCGGAATCCACGCCTATTTACCACTCAGCTCAGAAAACCAAGTCATCACCCAGTAACACCTCATCCCACTCCCACAGCAATAACGTATAACATGCGACATCTTAATCGGCCCCTATAACGAAAACCATACAAGCAAAAAGTGACAATTACAAATGCTAAAAACTGTAAGCTTGCAATTATATGATGCATGCTCTGGCTCGAGCCTTTATCACGAGAAAAACGAAGGTGCCAGGTTAGCTGCAAGGAAAGCTAACTCATAGGGGTGAAGGTTCAAGGAAGGCTGGCTGGCACACATGAGGCTTCTTTTGAATAAAAAAAAACTTCCACATCCTCTCTGGACACCTTGTTACGGTTACGGTAAAACACTGATGTCGTTAAAAAGCGCTCGTCTGGAGTCTCTGTTTCTTGCTTGTGTCTTCGTTTTTTTCGCTACCTGCTCAAGTGTATGCAATCTAATTATTTAACATCATAAGCCATCATCATCGGTAAAAATGTATTCTGCATAAACAATGTGAATTACTGTGGCATTATTAGGTAGGTAGAAATAAGTTTCACGGCTCTTGGCAGCATCTTGGCCTTAACAACACTGTTATTCAGGTTAGTAGTTCGTTACAGCTGATCGAACTGGCAAGAAGAAAACATCACAAATACTTTGTCTCCAGTGTGAGACAAAATGAGGCAGAGGCTAATTTTACCATTTATTTCTTGCTGCAATGGTGGAGAGTAAGTAGCACACCAGAGTACAGATCAAAATGGGCAGCAAGATTAGGCCGTGCTGTTGCGCTATTATGTGGAAAGCTGCAATTCCTGATTTCATTCGTCCTATGAGAGTGTTTGGCGCGCAAGTGGAGCTCGTCCACCGTCGAGGCGGCACTCGTGTAATGTGAACGCCCACAGCATCGAGCGTCGCTGCTGCGGGTTTGTCAAGCGGCTGATCGCAAGACAAAGCTTGTTGCACGTGACACCTGGCTGCGCAGTTGTTGTTGTGGAGCTGCTGCTTTGTGATTATGTCACGTACAATTATTTGGAACAACTTATATCAGACTTTCAGCACATAACGAACGGCGCAGCCGCTGGGCTGACTTGACACTTGTGACGCATTATAACTTGTTAGCAACCAAAATAATGCAACATGCTTTTACACAGAATGGTGGATGACATCCTTGGCCTAAATCAGAGGGATTTAAAAAAAATTAATGGCCTTTTTGAGAAATATTTTCAAACTTCGGCGATGGTAAACCACTTACGTTTCAGCACAATTATAGAATGAAATGGAGTGTGATAAAACCATGGAAATTATTTGAAAAGAGAGAGCAAACATCAAAGTTAATATGTACAGATTTTTATTATCATCAGTTAAACTAGCTTGCAGCAATAAATTCCTGAAGTACAGGTATTTTGTGCTATTTGTCATGTTTGTGATTTTTTTCTTCAAAAGTGCTTCGACAAGCAAGGAATATAATAGACTCATAAGATTGTATTTCACTTGTTCTTTGAGGGGAATAAATATTGTGACCAAGAAGCGCACCGTTTTTTTCCTAGGTGCGCTCAAATTTCAGAAATCGCGAAATTGGCGGAAAAAGTGTTTTTTTTTTTTGGCCAAAATTTATATATCTTTTTTTTCAGGTGAACAGAACTTCTTTTCACAAAACTAACTTCGAAACCATTGTTTTGGTTGTATTGCCTAGGCCTACAGTAAATTTTGTCAAAATCTGGAATGGTGACCGGGACCTCGTGTTCGGTCTTATCTGGACACACCCTTCAGTTGTTTTTTTTCCCCTTAAAGCAAAAAATAATTTGGTAAGGCTTTCTCAATTTAGAAACAATACAATTCCGCATATGATGTCCTATCTACTGCATTTTTAATCGGACCACCACAGTGTTGAATCGGTGGCTCGATTCAACACTGTGGTGTTCCCACAGTGTTGAATCGAGTTTGACCGAGAATTAGTTGTTGTTTCTTTTTGCATATTTATATTGCCTGTGTGCCCTGCTGCACAACATATCCATCTGAAACTATTTCTGTTGTGAAATAGAGCACCAAATAGGCAATATTTAAATTTTTGTGGAAGTATAATTTCTGGAGAAAAATATGGAATACTAATTTTTAATGGCTTATAAAAGAAAGGAAGAAATGGCCAATAGCATATGAGTACAATTGTAGGTGGGAAATCTGTCGCCAGTCTTGTATAAAAAGTAAGTCTTAATTTCTTAGAGAAGAGAGAGAGATAGCACTTTATTTGCACCCGTCAGGGAATATGGGCGATGGGGGTGAGACGCAGCTCCCCCTTTCACTGTCTGCTTCCCCCCTAAACGTCTGCCAAAACCAGTTGGCTTCTGGCAGCAGCCTGGGCTTAAAGGATGACTTGTTTTTGGTCTTGTTCTTCCTGGCTGTGAAGGGAGGATTCCCTTGACTCATCATTCCCATTTAGACTGGTTAGCTCTGGGCAGGCCCAGAGCATGTGATCTAGGGTCGCTATGCCTTCACTGTTTTTGCATTTGGAAGAGTGCACCTCAGGATGCCATTTGCTTAGGGTATGCGGGTTTCGAAAGTTACCAGTCTGCAGCTTTCGCCAGATTACTTCTTCCCTCTTTTGAGAGGTTTATGGGGAGGAGGGAGTATTCTCCTGCCCGTTCTGTACTGTTCTAGAATTTATCAGAACTTTCTTTTCAGCGGCACTTTTTTTGGGCATGTTGCTGTGCCTTATGAGAATGTTCCGGCGGTGCTTGAGCTGGTGAAGAAATTTTGGGGCAGAAGTATTGTGTTCAACTGATGCACCTAAATTTTTAGAAAGAAATCACAGATAGTCTAGCACCAAGGTTGGGGCAGTTGGCATGGAATGATTCTATACCTAATACAAACATGGCTGGAAATTTGGAAAGATAGGCATTGTCCGTACACAGCATCATACTTCACATTTAACTACCCATCAGTGTATTACAACATGTAATATGTTTTTGTTTTATAGGACTTCTTGCTTGGAGATGCCAGCAAGGCCAAAGAGAAACTTGGTTGGGAAAGGAGGATCTCATTTCAGGTTTGTTCTGCAGAGGAGCTCTGGTTAATTTACTCCCAAGAGTGTGTGCTTTTGCTGCAACCGTCAAGACATAGATCGCCAGCCGAGCATGTTAGAGCATTTATGGCTTAAGAATATGTTTGCTTGTTTTTTGGAAAACTGCTATATATTTGAAGTTACGGAAGCGATTCGAAATCGCAGCGTTTTCTTTTTCTTCTTCGCTGCTAATCAATAATTACTAGAGGCCGGATTTTTAGGCATTAAAAAAGCACGTTTAGGCGCCAAAAATAGGCAGGCAAAACACGTTTTAGGCCTCCAACATCGTAAATGTAGGCACAATAAATTTTTACATAAATGCAAATAACTTCAGAACAAAGACATGCGAAACGTGTGTCTAAGACACGAAAGCAACAAATGTTAATGTTTATGATGGCACAAAGGTGCCAACAGTTGAACATAGCCGCGCAATTGTCCTTTTAAGCGTATAGCACTTTAGGGCCCGGCTTGTTGTATGTTTTTCTCATGTTGCGTGATCACGCTCAAAATCAAGTGGTCAATACAGGCCTAAAACAAGGCTAGCAAAGCTCAAAGCTGGGTTACAATAAATGAAGGTCTAAAATCATACAATTACCAGAAATAACCAACAAGTAATCGCAATCATTAACTTAAAATCGCTAAAAACGCTTCGGAAACGAGCGGCTGACTCCCATGCCTCGCAAGAAAGGGGTCAACCGCCTCGCTAAGCATGCGATTGCCCCTCCCACCGGCACTTGTCTGGCGTTTTCGTCACTACATCTGAAGGGGGAAACAACCTGGCGGAACTGGCTGCAGACGACACATATCTCAACTGCCGTAACAAGCAGGAAGTCGATAAAGCGCAACAAAAAGTAGCACGCATGTCGCACACAGTTTGCGAATCTCCCTAACAAGATTCTATTCATGCCGGGCAAACCGGGCAAACATGTTTGCCCGGGCAATCATGCCGGGCAAACATGTTTACCTCAAACACTGACACAATCGACGGTTTGGTAAATGGAGCAGTGGGAACTCTATGAATGGGAATTGCTGGATGCCAGTGCTATGCACTTCCTCAGGTTTCGCAGTAGTGGAGCTGCATTTAGCGCAGGATTTAGAACTATACCAATCTCTACACAATTTTTCCCACATGGTTCGCAGAATACGTCCTCTCCTTTTATTCTGTAGCATGGTGAGTCAAGTGTTCACTGTTGAATCAACACATTCCTGGGTATCTTTATGGCATGGTTGAGAAGGGCAGCACAGGAGCAGACAGCCAGAAGACCGCTAAAAGACTAGCAGGGAGGGATGCCTCGTGTTGGCTAGGTCTAATCACATAGGGTCAATTTCTCCCTTGTCGGCGAACACCTCAAGCATTGGTGTAAATCATGGGGGGCTCAGGGGCCCCTGATCCCCCCTTGAGATTTAGCTTAGAACATCATATATTTGAATTACTTGACAGTTGAGTGTAATGCATTCAACTTTTTCTTAAAAGCTGATTATTTTTTAGTGTGAACTTGTGTTCAGTACCCCTCAGCTGTGTCAGACTATAAAAATCGCAAAAGCCGCTCTACCGGTTCAAATAAGACTGAATAGAACAATGCAATTGTTTGAGCTGGACCCCATGCTCGTTTTTTAAATTTTGTTTCAAAGCATGGGTCAGTTCTTTTGTAATTAACAATACAACCCTTATGTATAAAAACAAAATGGCAGTCATGGTCTGACGTGTGTGTCATGGTCTGACATTATGGTCCCCCTTGCGATTTTTCTGGATTTATGCCACTGACCTCAAGAAATATATTACAAACAAAACAAAAGCTATGTGCACATTACATTTTTCTTTCTTTTGCTCTTCACTCTCCTTTCACCTGACGGCTCTCCACGGTTTGTAATTCACCAACCACCCGTGCCATGTCAGCGCAGCGGTGTATGGTGACCGGCGCGTCCCATTTCACTGCTGCTAGCGGTTGTTGTCAGGAATTCAGTTGAACTAGAGCACTAGGTTGAACCCCATAGAGTTCCGGATAGTCACTGTTGCCCGGGAACATGAATAACAGTCTCGAACTGCACTCGAAAGCGAAATTTCAAGTTGGTGTTCATATAGGCGCCGATTTTCAAAATAGGCATTTATAGGCACTAATAGGCATTTAGGCACAAATGCCAAGGATAGGCATTTATAGGCACTATAAAAACACTATAATAGCCCTTCTTAACCTCTAATTCACGCTCATATATCAAAGTGGGGCAGTAGGTACGCAAGGAACAAATTAGGCATTTGCCTAAAATCCGGTCTCTAGTAATTACACATAATTACGAGCTTGTCCTCAAAATGAAAAGTGTGGAATGGTCTAATGAAATTCATCTTCGTGCTGGGTGTTTTTTTTACTGATACCATCTCAGTATCTAGCCTGGCAAGCTTATTTTTGCACCTGTAAAGATGTTCAGGAATGTAGGCACCTTTGATCTGACAGTGCCAGTAGAATCTAGTGGTGTTCAAGCAACTTAGCTGACAGATGGCCATCAGGGTTTGATGACAGCTCAGTGAAGTTATAAGTTAGACATTTTTTTTTTTCACATTCTGAGTGCTCTTTTAAGTCTGCGTACACGGTTTAAGTGTGCATACATTGTGTCATATTTTCACTCTCTATCCTGCAAAGGAGAAATTGAGTTTCACCCGAAAAGCATGGCATTGAGAGCGATAGCAATGCATTAAAACACATTAAGTTAGGTTTGTACGAAAGAACGGGAATTTTAGGGGGCTTGCTTTCTTTGCTAGACACAACTTTAATTAGAATTAACAGAAAGCCAAGGAAAGTATAGGGGATTCGAAGGTCACAGATTCGGTCCCTGCCGGCGGCAAGTTATCTTTTCGTCCACTTTACTTTCTTCACATTTACATCATGATTGCTACAGATAACATCCCCTATACTTTCCTTGGCTTTCTTGTCTGTTAGTTCTAATTAACAAAGTAAGCTTTGTATGTTTATCAGCTGGATATATTGCAGTAAACATTTGCCTACTACAGTAAGCATGATGCCTCTCACAAACAACCAAACATGAACATATCTTACTTGATGACCACAAACACTCGCTGGCACAATGTTGGCATGATGAGCAGCACAGACAGAAGTGAGCAAAGGCATCACATCGTCTCTCACTTCAATGCGGGTTTGAAACCCTGAGGTCACGTGACCTCCAACGCTGATCACGCGTGCAAAGATTGCATACAAAGGCACCAGCTATCTTGGTGCTGACCCGAAAGTCGCGGGTTTGACCCTCGCCACAGCTTTGTGCTAATAGCACACTATCCTTTAGAGTTTTCAATGTGCACGTCTCTGAGATAGAGAGGCTTTAGGGTGAGGCTTTAGGGTGCGGCTTAGCACAGCCTCGCGGGCCCTATTTTGAAAGTGATCTCCGAAGCAACAAATACAAAGTGAGTTGCGATGAAGGCTGATAAGTTTGTGCATGATGTGTTCTTACCACTCGGCTCACGTTCAAGTAAGTGCCAGTGAGAACGTTGGCACTCTCTTTTTCGAGGACCAGCAATGTCAGAAAGTTGCATCTGTGCTGGTCAGGCTCGGTGATTCTCCTGTAAGTTTTCGTACACACGCCAGCAGCATTCTTATTGCGTCTTGGTGTTACTGAAGTGGCAGTGGCACTGCTGCTAGTTCTCGTACACGCACCAGTGGCGTTCCGTGGCACTGAATTTGATACTGACATCATCCTATAGCCACCATGTTGGAGCACCAGTACAGCGTCCACTTCAAACATGTGCAAACCATCTTATGCTTTACAACCTAAGATATGTGTAACAAGCGTTGAAAGCTGGGCGAGCTGGTAAGTCTTAATCTTCTAGCAAACTGCGCAGCAGACGGGACACAAAGAAGGAACAAAGAAATAATGTTCTGCCCATGTGAGCTGCTTGTCATCAACAGCACCATTTACACATGCCTTGTCATAGTCATATCTCCCTCTTCATATGGGTCTGGCCACACTGCAGCACACTGCTTACTTAGCAAGCTCATGTTTACTACAGTTGATATTGCTGCTAACGTTACTTCATATAACATTCCAATTTGTTGCTATCACATTCATTGCTTCGCCTTTGCGGTGAAACTGTCACTTTATTTTCTGCTTCAAAAACAACTGTTCCATGACAGCATTTTCTGTTGCTGGTTTTTCTGCCTGTCTTGTGTTCTGCTATGGGCCTTAATTCCAGCTACTACATGGTCACCTTTAAAGGGTGCATGACAAGGTCACCCAACAATTTGCAGTTTTCACTGAAAAATAGAAGTAGAGGGTCTATTGTGCCTCTCCATATATGAAAAATGCACTGTGCAAGAGTATTTCAGTGCAAAATAATTCCTAGAAGTTGCCGGCTATAAACCCCACCCATGGCCGGCAACCTCCATTTTGCCATGGCGTGTGTGACGTCATGTGCTGCATCGAGAGGAGCTCTCCCCTTCTACCAAAGTTGCAGCCACCGAAAATCGTTCAATTTCACTGACAAGCTGAAATAGCTCGATTGCACGCACAGCTGACCACGGAACAAAATCGTTCGCCGGAATGCAGACTCTTGCACAGCAAGCAGCTTATGTCACGGCTCGCGAGTGCGCCAGTGTTGCCCAACTCTAAGGCCGCTCGCATGTTTATAAAAATATTCCAACTATAAATTAACCTCTTGACCAAATGCACCACAATTTTGCCAGCTTGTTTGCGAATGCATAAGGATTAACACACATAACACAGATTATGTTCGAAAATTGGGTGTCATGGCCCCTTTAAAGGCCAACTCCGGCGATTTTTTGGCCATGTCAAAGTAATGGTGCTTTTATGTTCCTGAGACGCTCCTGTTACGGGCCCGATAGCAGAAATACTCGGCAAATTGGAGAATAATTTTAAATAAGCAAAAAAGCGCAAAACCGAAACCCAACCGAGTGTACTGTCTACGTATGACGTAGACGTTGTTACGAACGAACCGGAAGTCGTGCAAGGCATGCCGGTCACGGCGGCGCGGAGTATGAAAACTGTGACAGCCGGGACGACCAGCGAAGCGCCGGCCAAACCAACGCTGTCTGTCGCCTTGTGCACAGCAGACGCTCGCTGTAGCGGCCTAAGCGCCGAAGTTAGCGGTGCCCTCGGCTGCGTCACTTCCGCCGCCTTGCCAACACTGATGTCACAGACGCAATGTTGCCAATAATTGTGGGAAGCCAGGAGGGCGTTTGCAGACAATCTTTAAAATTCATTTGCAAACAATCTGCGCATATCTCAAGCCTGTAGTTTGGCATAAATGACGGAAACGTGCAAAGGAACGTACCCAGCGAATTTCACTGAGATCCATCGACCTCGAAAAATCGCCGGAGTTGGCCTTTAAGTCAAAGGGGCCATGACCCACTTATAACCGAACCCACTTATAACGATCCCACATATAACGATCTATCGGTTATAACAACCATATTTGAGTGCACTTACGATTTTCCTATGTTAACCATTGAAGCTGCGTCCAGATATAGCGAACATTTTTCAAAGCCTCCTTTTACAACGAGGACTTCGGACATGGTCGCGGTAAAAATATGGCGCATACGAAGCGAAAAAAAAGTTAAAACATGCCTTCTAAAGCGTGACAGGGGCGCGCGCTCGCGCGTGCCCCGCTCCAGTTTACTCGCGACTAAGATACCCAGATCGGCGAGCACCGCACGCAGATTTCGGACGATGTGAGCGAGGTCGCTCACTTTCCAGGCGTTTCTTCAGTGGTAGAATGGCAGTGAGGGAAAAAAAAATAGTAGGCAGCATGAAGCCTTGCGGTCAGCTTTCGCACGGTAACCTTTCCTGACGCCGTTCTCTGCAGCTACGGCCGCCTACGATGAACCAAACAATGCCTTGGGACGCAAGAAGGCATAAATGCAAGAAGTGATAACCGCGATAACTTTCCATCGCAGAAAGGTTCACTGCGTCCCTAAACTCGTCGACGCCACAATGTGCCGCGAAAAGTCGTCTGTCTTTTCGGTAACGGCAGAGACCGGTCGCTCGGTGATTACGACTTCCGCGCGATTGCGGCGATGCCTTCGCGGATAAGCATCAGAAAAGAGCGAAGGTGAGGTGGCCGCCGTCGATCAACGTGCCATTATGCCATAGCCGACAACCTTATCACAGTCATCTGTAGATATCTGCTCGGCTGCGCGTGTGGCGTACGCCGTACACTGTGCGGATTGACGGCGGTACGAGCGCGCCATGCTTAGCCATGCTGCCGTTCGCAAGTTCGCCGCCGCCGCGTCGTGCGAGACCGCTTTAAAGTGCGCTTTGTAGAAACGAAAGTAGCTCGCTGTTGTTGAGCGGCGCGGGCACCGAGAAACGTCGATGCACTGACAGCGAGCGCATACTGCGTGTTTGACTAGGTGACAACTGAAGTGCGCCGCGCATCGTCGTGCAGGGCCGCGAGAGCATCGCGGACACGTAGAGTGCGCGTTGCTTGGAAAATGCTTGTTTTCGCCGCGTTGAACAAAGAGGCTAGTCGCCGCACCCGTGCACGGTCAGGAGTGAAGCAAGCACGGAGAACGTACAAACGCGCGCATACGGCATACAGCAAGCGGCCCGGCAGTGACTCCGCGACTCGAGTAGGCGACGCGCTGCACGCAACTAGCCAGGGATGATCGGCTCCAGGTCGCGGTACCGCGCTTCGGTGAAACGGTGTCAGCTCATTGCTAAGGCGGTTAATTCACTCGTGAGCACGCAGCGGGCGTCGCTTCACGACGCGAAAAGGCTTAGCTTGTCACCGAAGGGGTTGTTAGCACATTAATAAAAGTGCACAAAGAAAAAAAAACTGCTTGGCCGCTAAGCGCACGTTTTTAAGGGCGAGTCCATATACAACGAACTACTGATATAACGACCACTTTTCGCAACACGTTCGAGTTCGTTATAAACGGGTTCGACTGTAATTGATTAGTGGTGGAGCTTGTTGGAAGGCATTTTGGTGTTTAAAAAAGTCCACGTGTGCCACTGACAAACGCAGCAGAAGCTACTTGCTTTGAATGAGATGCATTGCGCCTTCCGGAAGCTAAAGATTGGAAAGTCATTGTTATCTGCAAATTGTAATTGTGTTTACTTAATGTAAAGCTAAATAATCGTTTGTCATTTCTGTACTTGGTCTTGTGAGAAAGTTCTTTTAAAATTTACCTCGCACATTTGAACACTCCCTCTAACATTGCTTACATTTTTTAATGCCTTTGCTATGCGATTAAATACGATAGTTTCATGCTTACACCACAACATGCTTTTCATCTTCATGCCATTCTTGGTGACTGAAGAACAATGCAATTGCCACATCTTATGGGACTCCTAAATAAACACAGATGTTCTGATAATGTATATTTGCACAAATGCATTGCATTAAGTTCATTGTTTCTATGACCTGCTTCTCCAGAGCCAGTAGTCCTTGAGGCACACAATATAATTATGCCACGAACACTGGCAGTCCCACACTTCTTCCATAGTGGTGGTGCTTTGCGTATGGTTTTTGATACAGCTGTGCATATTTCTATTTATTTCAATACCCTAAAGGCTCTATTGGGCATTACATAGAAAGGGGATTTCAAGTGAGCACATACATTTCATTACAAGCAGCGTAAATCGACAACAAAATACCAACAAAAAATAAGAAAATAGTCTATAAAAAATAAAATATAAAAAAAAGTCTGAGTCTGATTATGTAATTGTCACTGAAATCTAATTTAGAGGGCACCTCACCAGGTCTGGCCATTTTGAGCTGACAAGTGTAATGCATACATTTCATGATTACGTCTGCCAAGATTTGCAATGCTATGCGCTGCGAAAAGAGCAAGTTTTCAACTGAACGTCGTTTGCCCTTCTTGCATGCGCCGCGCTTAGTGATGGAGAGGTGACCTACAACACAGAGTGCGTCTACATAGATAATGTCGACATTTCTAAAATCAATGTAGTTTCACAGCTCTGTGCGTGCCGGCTCAAGAACGCATTGCCGTGAGCTGCGACACAGGGAATTGCCATTTCCGACATGTCGCTCGGTGCTCGCTTGCTTCCTTGCATAATCGTTCTAGATTTTCACCACACTGAGCTGAGGGAGTGCTGCGAAACTGAATTGGTAAGAATATTTGGTGTCAGCGCTAGGCCACGCAGCATAAAATCCAGAGAAAGAAAAAGGTGCGTCACACAGGCGCAGCATGATGCGTGCGTGCCATGCTGATGCATGCACGTGACATGATCCTCTGGCTCTGATATGGGAAAAGGCAGGGAAGGAATTTGGATTGCAAAGCCTAGACAAGGAAAGGGGCAAGGGTGCGGAGCTCGCCTCCTTACACCACGGTTTCACGCCATTTCAAAATATTTACCTGTATTAAACCATTTTGAAAAATTATTGTGGTAGAATGCTCTCTGTTGGGGCATATAACTTCCAGTGCATAACCAAAATGTGCTGTGTAAGGGGCCCTTTAAAAGTTCTTCAATGATGATTTTTTCAATAGACACTACCCAAAGAACATTTATGGGAACCAGGGGAAGTTTTAAAGGAGTCCTTAGGCACCCTAAGTGCTTGGTGAAAAAACACATACAGCGTAAAGCAGACGTTGCTGTGAGCACCTCAGCCAAATCATAGTCATGCGTGGCAAGGAGAGTTTATAAGTGGAGCACAAAGTTGCCACTTTCTCAAGCACCCTATCTCCATACTCTTCAATGCCGCAAGCCATTGCCTCTGGTTTGTTCTTCTTTGACAATACACTTTAAGAGGCGTAGCTTCTTTCTTCGCTCATTTCAGGGTCAGGTCGCCTGAACAGCCTTTTCATCTCTTCGATGAACACAACACCTTTGTTAGAGTGTCGTGCACATCTGCAGCAAGGCCTCGGCCCGCTCCTTCCGCACAACCGTGGTGAACATTGCTAAAAATTGCGTCCTAAATCCGTGCCAGGACTGTAGGGAGCTTTCATGGTTTTCGAACCAAGTTTGAGCCGAGTCTGCAACGTAGAAAAACGCGTGCTTCATTGTCTCCTCGTCATCCGAGCGGTTAAACAGCTTGACCCGTTCAACTGGCTCCAACCAGTCTTCGGCTCCCAGGGTTGCTGAAGAACTACGGGAATTGGTAGTGTTGTTCATGGTTGTGGCCACGACGTCTTCTTTCTTCACTTTCTCCGGAAGCAGCCCAAACTCCGACTGAAGAGCTTGCTGTCGGCGGCTGGTAGGAGTTGCACTTGCCTGACGACTTTCAGAGGGTATAGGGTTCACGTACCCCGCACCTTCACCAGATGTCTCGTAGCCAAGAACAATCCAGGGTTCTTTCAGAAAACAAGGTTTATTGGAGTGAACTTATGCTCCGCAATTAACTCAAGGAAAATGAAAGTGGCGAAGAAGCAGCCAAAAAAGCGACATGCACAGGCAAGTGTCGGCAAGAAAGCGAATGGCACGGCGTTTTCTGGCAGGCTTTTTATGCCTCGGCATTCTTTCTGGGTCCATCGAATTATACTGACAACACTGCGCTAGTTATGACAGGGCAGGGCACTCTCCCTATCAAAGCAGGTAGTCTGTGTGGTGTACAAAAGAGAGAGAGAGAGACACTTGCTTCACTTCGAACATAGATAAGAACTCCGGGCGCTGCCAGACGCCAGCAACTAAATACATGAACCAGAAGGCATTGCTCCCGGCAATACAGAGGCCCGTGCACTCTCTTCAGAGGGCTGTCATACAATAGATTTTTCGCCATAGAACATAATACTGCATTGGCCGATAGCTGACATAAACCAAGAGTGGCATTTAGATCAAAAATGCTTCTTGCCATGGCATGCCACCATGTGCTAAAATTACACACTAGCGCACACCATAATAACACCAGGAGAGAGAGATCCCATTTTATGGCATACACTCAAGGGCATGACATAACTTCTTTCCCCCCTGTCATGCCTCCCTGTGTAGCTTCCAGCTCGCTTGTCAGGACGAAACATGAGAGAAGGCACATAAAGAGTGCGACAAGTCCCTGTAACTTCACTCATACTTGATGGATTCTAAACATTTTTGTGGAAATTGATTCATGAAGCGGTACTGAGGTCATTCGATCATTACTTGGAAAAGTGGTTCAGAGACCCTTAAATACTTCACCATTTAATTAATTTCTTGTAGCTTACATCTATTCTGTGAACATACTGCATTGCATTGAAGTTGCTTAGCCCAGTGTAAATGAGCAAACTGATCAGTATACTTACAATCACCATATTTTTCTATAAAATGTTGCAGGAGCTAGTCAAAGAAATGGTCGATTCTGACATTGCCTTGATGAAGAAGAACCCATCTGCATAGGACCTCTTCAGAAGTTGTGCCTGCCAGAATGTGATCTTTTTATGTGGATCCTCAGAAGGACATTCCTGCAGAAAACTGGATAGTAGGCACGGTTCACATGCCTTTGAAGGGCACAGTCATTTTATAAAGTGTTTTTTCATACCATTATTTGGAGAACTTCGCATCCACTATACTGGTGCTCATTTATTGTGTGAGCGAATATGGGGATTTTCGGTTGCGTTCTTGTTCTGCGTGTTACAAGGGAGGGCATTATTTTTACATCCTACTATATACATGGTTGTTGCAAACCAAGAATGGGATCCTGGTACCTGTGATGTTGGGAACAAAAAAATGTTTTTGTGCCGAATTTTTTTTACTGAGTAATAAAAAAAAACTGAGAAACATTTGTGTATGCTCATCTTCACACAGTTAAGATCTTATTTTAAGGGGGATGCGAGGCTAAAAACAATTTAAAAAAAAAATATCCATTTTCATATTTGAGTTGTTTTGGATGAATGGTTCATTAAAGAACATGCTTGCCAAGTTTGGTTGTCATCTGTGCAGCAGAAAAAAATCTTTTTACAAGAGGGTGGCATGAACTTGCCAGGGAGAGAGTCTCTGAAACGCAGCTGCAAAGCGGGCAAAAAAGCAGAACGCAAAGTGATAGACACGCAATTGCCCGTGTTCGATTGTTTGCTTTTCGTGCTTTTTTTGTCGCAGAAGATCATTTGTCAAGGGTACATCAGAGGACAAACAAATTAAAAAGGCAAAATTTGAGCTGCGCGCCGTCAGCAGAGTCGCTGGAAAACTGGAACTCAAGCTCAAATTGTCGGAAACGGTGTCACGTGACCATCCACCGCTGCTTTCGCGCCAGTTGCGAGTTACTCGTGCTGTGTTTGTGTGCCACTCGGCTTATATGTTAGTTTTCCTGGGAGTTCATTGCGATCGGCGCATGGTCCGTTTTGTGACCAACATGTGTTGTCAGCAACATTCACAGCTTGAAAGCTGCGAAAAATTTAAGACTATTGCATGAAATTGTCACAGAACAGTGTCATGTTGATGAGAAAGGCCGTATTTATGCAGGAGGTCACTTTGATAAGTTTTTTTGACCATCGAAATCAATAGCATGTTGTGAAATCTTTTAACTCGTTTTTTTCAGTTCACATTTTTGGGGGGGACGAGCCTCTTAGGAAACCTATCATTTCCAAACTGCTTTGCCAAAAGCTGCTTACAAGGTTGTTTTTAGACTGAAATTTTGTCAGGAACAAGATAAGGTACTTTTGTGAGCCCTAAGTAGTTTCTAACACAAAACAAAATTCACTAGTTTGACATGCAGTGACAAGGGAAAAAGTAATCTTCGCTTTTAGAGCAATGGCATTTTTGCAGAAACTTCATAAAAAATACGTGACTGGCCTTATCCTGCACTACAAACCTTGCTTAAAATGATAACTCGTACATTTTTATTATTTTTGAAATGATAAAGTTCCCAAGTTAGCATACATGATTTATCATTACAACAGCTGTAGGTTTTTTTGTGTTCATGCTAGGGTGCTGAAAATTTAAATATGTCCTAATATCAAGAAGATAAGCCATCCCTGAAATTTCCATCAAAATTAGCTCAGCAGTTCAAAAGTTTACATTTAGCCCCGCATCCCCCCTTAACCAAAGCTCATCTCGCACCATTCATTGTCACGATAGCTAGAGGAAGATATATTTGGGGACAAGTACGGAAACAACATTCAATGCAGAATAAAGGCTTATTGTTCATGTGCCGACATGTCTGCCTAATTAGGAGCTGCCATGAGAAACTGAATTTTGTCATATCTGGGTGCCCAGCCAGGGATTGAAAGCATTCTGTAGGCTGGACACAAAAGGGGAAGGGTATAAGTTTGCCTAATATAAGTTCTAGCTGCTTTTCTGAATGCAAAAAATAAAGCAAAAGAAATTTACATTTGTGTTCCAAAAAGAACTGCTTTTAGGTGTGCTTTGTTTAGTACAAAAATTGAGCTTTTCAAGTGCTCAAGTGAGGAATGATATTTGAATTGGCCCTATGTCATTAGTATATTAATGCACACATTCCTCGTAACCATTGCCACTTGCCTTTGCTCTGGTCTGATACAAATAAGGCTTGCAGATTTGTATTGTTTTTTTTGTTCGCGTGTTTTTTGTAAATCCAGCACCCTTGTCGAGTATATTTGTTTAGCCTGGCAGTATCCATGCATTTATGCACAACACTGCATATTCGGTTCTGCCACACTACACATGGGTCACTTTGCCTAGGCCACTTCACTCGCAGTGTGTACCGTTCTGCACAAAAATCGTGCCCCTGCTTTCTTCCACCGCTTCCTTCCAATTCAGTTGGTCACACATCATGTTAGTGCTCACAAGTATTTTGGCAGGCTTTCAGAAGCAGACTTTTCCCAAGTGTTATCCCATCAGAGAAAGCGAAGTGTCAAGCCAGGGGACGCTAGTGCACATTATGGCAAACCAGTGGGTGATTGGGGGCAGTGGGATTTGGCCTCGCCGCCTCACACGGCTGAGGTGAGCACTTTACCACGAGACCATGACTGCAGTAGGTAGTGGTGTTGATTCCTCACTACCACCAGTCATCCTGTCTTGTAACAAGTGTGGCTGCGGTCTCATTGTTAGAGAAGTATGCTGTGCACAGCTGCTAGTTGTGCTCATTCAATAAAGTACTGACACTATTTTGAGGCATTGCAAAAGGGACATTTTTTATTTTCTTGGCATGCAGCATTAACACTTTCCGCAGACCTGAGCCAGGAAATGCATATAAAATATTTTGGCTCGATTTAAAGTTTTTGTCGCACAGCATCTGCAAGCCAGCAGCACTAAATGGACATCATCATCACAAGTCTACACAGTTCGCTGAGTTTGCGAACTCTGCATCCTCCATGCGACCATAATCGCTGCCTGAGTTGCTGAATGACAATTCACTCATCGTTTATGTGCACCACGTGTAACTGACAGCAGATGAGAGCTGCTGTTAGTAAGTCATGAGTTGCTTTCCCCACGTGACTTAGATGTTTCACAGTGATGTTGACACATCACTGTGAAACAACCTCCTCAGTATCGAAACTGGAAGTGCTTTTTAAGGTAGCGGCATTAAAAATATAATAAATGCATTCTGAGGCACGACAATACTCATTTTAAGGTTCTCGACACCTGTGTTTTTATTCAGAGCAACAATATAAAAATTACTAAAACTCGTGTCAGTACTCCTTTAAGTGGCTATGTTGCCACTCCTATTTGCGAGACCTTGTGAGGCTTGCAAGGCCTCGCCCGAGAACCCTAGTGACCTTTCTCCACGATCATGTCGCATAATGACATTGTGACATCGCTACATGACGTCACATGTCACCATTTGACATCATCGATCGGTCAAGGGCAGGCTGATCTTGGAGGCAGTGCAAAACCACGTTAGGTGCAGAAAGCTTTTTTTTTTCTTTTGTGTGTGTGCGTGGGGGGGGAACCTATACAATCAACACTGAAGAAAAAGATTACTTTCACCTTCAAATCATCGTAGGCAAATGTATAAGGGACCATATGTCTTTTTTAGTCTATTGGAATTTTTGGATTCATGCACGCTGTCTGTGTTCAGTTCTGCCACACTGCATGTGCTTCATTTTGCCGAGGCCACTTCATTTGCACTGTCCGTCAGTTCATGCATATATCATGCCGACAAAGCTGTGCGTTCACCTCAATCTCTTCCTCTTTATTCTCACACACTCCCCCGATAGCCTGTCATTTTGCCGGCATGCTAATCTGTGCTGCCTGGTGTCAGCTCAGCACCCCCACGCTCTTAACGAAAATACCTAACTGCTGATAATTCTACAAATCTTGCACTCATAATTTCACCTCGAGGGAAAGTGGCATTCTGCTGCAAAGCTGCTTCTGCAGCTTGTATTGTAGTACATTTTACCGTGAACAAAGGCAATATTCAATTAATTTTAGATTGGATTGTAGCGACGTAAGTCGCTGTGTGCACAGGTCGAAAGTAGGGAACATGTCATTGGGCAGTTCTGGAAGGTGATGAAAGAATCTGCCTTATTAATTTTGTTGCTTAGTGGCACTGCACAGGTACTAGGAGCTAGAACACATTTGTGTGCGAAGCAGTGTGTTCCCTGTGTCTGTATAGTATTTAGTAGAAGTACTAGTAAAAATGTACTTTTGTAGAAGTTAAAGGGGCCCTGCAACACTTTTTAAACATGGTCAGAAAACACTGCCGATCGGAAGTCAAGGCTCCGGTGAACGTGGGAGCCAAACATTATAGCACAGCACATACAGGGAATTTACAATTACGTTTCAAAGTCTGCTTGAATTCGCTCGCTCTACTGTTCACAAATTATGCCATAAACTGGCCCGACTACGGCATAGGTGAAGGGACACAGCCATTGGCCGATTTGAGCATTCATGTGCCGCATATTTACCACAGCCGCTACGAAGTGCCGCCACGTACCCATGCAATACCTAAACCTAAAAACAAGCTTCTAGCAGTACCTAGTACTGCTAGAAGCTCGTGATCACATCGAAAGTGAGCCGACACATTTAAAGAAAAACCGAATATAAAGTGCTCAAGGCCATGATGCATGCTGCTGTAGCTTCTTGCCACTTTGTCATGCCCCTGTGTAGCTTTCAGAACACGCGTTGGAATGAAAGGAGAGAGAAAGCATACGACAAAGCCCTGTAACTCCGCTCGTACTTGACTGATTCAAAAAACTTTTGTGGCAATCAATTCATGAGGCATTAAACTTAGATAAGTCATTTGATGATTACTTGGACGTCGTGTTGCAGGACCCCTTTAAGTGGTACTGGCAAGATTCGGATAACAGGTGCTGAAATAACAAGAATGGCAAAATGTGATATAGCCCTCGCCATGCCATGTGATGCAGTCTTAAACCAGCAAGGAGAGGAAGGAAGTTTGGCTACTGTGTTTGGAGCTTTTTCCTGTTCACGATGTGCAGCCATTGCAAGTTGCTTTGAGCTCACCAAATTTTTAGGTTTGGTCATTGCGACAAGCCTTGAAGATAAACAAGAGGTGTTCTCACCTCTATAACCACCATAACCAACCATATTCTGCTTAAGTACTTCAGTTTCTTAGTATGACTGGCAAGAGCAGGGCACATGCCTTTCTAAACTCCATCCTAGATGTTTCTCAACCGCGGCGGCTGCATTTTCGATGGAGGCGAAAATGTTCGAGGCCCGTGTACTTAGATTTAGGTGCACGTTGAAGAACCCCAGTTGGTCGGAATTTCCGGAGCCCTCCACTACGGCGTCTTTCATAATCATATCGTGGTTTTGGGACGTTAAACCCCAAATATTATTATTATTATTATAAGATGTTTCTCAACACACTACCTTGACTCAAGAAAGTGGATGGCAGCACTGCCCCTTAACAGAGGTGTTCACTCTGAGTCACTGAACACTCCACAGTAATTCTTGAGAAGTGTAATGTCTCCTTTATTCAAATTATGGTGCTGTGCTCAACTTGGTAAAATGAGGGAAGAGTGAGTTACAGGCTACAGAGATGACCCCTGTGTTTGACCCCTGTGATGACTCGCTGTTTCACCTCAACTCGAAAAAGTTGATGTCAGCACTGCCCCTCGGCAGAAGTGGTCACTGCGTATGAATGACAATCGGCAGCAATCCTGGAGAAGCACTGCATCGTTTTTAGCCGAGTAACGGTGCTCTACTCAACTGGATCAAGCGAAGAACAAACTTTTAGTCCAGGCTTGTTTGAGATTACGAGGATAAGCCTGCAAGCTGGAACTTAAATTTCCTTTTTCTGTCATTTTGTGTACTCTCCTGTAGGCATTGTCTACTATCCCATCTGTGCCCATGTTTTGTTGTGATACCCCTTGATAAGGTTGTGGGTTCAGTCCCCACTTACAGCAAGTCTTTTTTCGTCCACTTTCATTTCACTTTTTTGCATAATTAGTAAACTTCACTGAAAAGCTTCACATAAAGTCCCCTATACTACCTTTCTTGGATTCTTTATCTATAAGCTTCATATGGTTGTGTGCAACAAAAGCGGGCCCCTTGATCCACTGCCCATCTTTTGCTGCTGCGAGTTTAAAGACATTACTTTTGACTTGCCCACCACACTGCCTGTCCAGCTAGTAAGTCTTTCTCTGTGTTTTGGATGTTCAACACATCCTGGCTACGGCAACCACACTTCACAGTGGAAGAAGCGTAAATATGGCAATGTATTGTCTATATGTGTGGATATCAGTGCATGCTAAAGGCACCAGGGAGCTGGTGATAATCCAATGTCCCCTATACAATGCTCATCATTATCACCATTCTCAGTCTACCTTTGTCCTGTGACCTCCAATTTGCCCTATCTTGCGCGAGCTGGTTCCATTTTATCCCTGCAAACTTCTTAATTTCATCACTTCATCTAACTTTCTGCTGCCCTCAGCTTCTTTTTCCTTCCCTTAGCAGCCACTCCATTGCTCAGACCACCAGTTGTCTGTCCTATGCATTATGCGGCCAGCCCAGGTCCACTTCTTTCGCTTAATATCAACTAATCAGCTACACCTGTTTTTTTTTTTTCTGATTCATCCTACTGTCCTATCTCTTAATGTTATATCTACCATTTTCAGTTCCGTTGTGTGCTGCATGGTCCTTAACTTTTTCTCGGGTTCTTTTTCCCTCCAGTAACTAAGGACACATAGGACATTTGAGTGTTCTGTATTCTATTACTACGGCATGCGTTGAAGGGAAGCTCTCCTGAGGAGCATCTTTATTTGCCTTTAAAGGTGTCATGAACCACCCCTTGGGCTTGGAGAGAAGGCACATCACACTGAAAGCAGACACTGCTATGAACAGCTTAGCCAAATCTTTCAGTCGTGCGTGGCAAGGAAACTTTGGAAGCCGAGCGCGAAGTTGCCATTTCCTCAGGCACCCTTTTTTCATAGAGAGGCCTGTGCTCACTCTCTTCGAAGCTCCCAGCACCTGCTGTTTGACGTCTAGCAACAGACAGCATGCTGTTGGCCGATAGCTGACATAAATCGAGAGCAGTGTTTGAATCAGATGCGCTTCTTGCCATGGGGTGCTGCCACTGCGCTCCATAGTCTAGCATTATAGAGTAGCCGCACTAAGAAATCGAGCGGTGCAGCTAGGCTTGTGATCCACTGGGAAAGACGAGTGACGTGACAACGCTTTGTGCATCTCCCTGGTCTTTTCCCTTTCTTAACCCTTCCGCCACCTTGTGGGATTTGCAATACTAGCCACACTAGCGAGCACGGGGTTGACAAAGAGAGAGAGTGATCACGTTTCATCACACACTGTCAAATTCATGACCATCGCTGACGCAACTTCTTTCCCCCTTGCCATTCTACCCTGTAGCTTCCAGCGCACTCATCGGGATGAGAGGAAGCACTTAAAGCATGTGACAAATCCCTGTAACTCCGCTCGTTCTTCATGATTCGAGATATTTTTGCAGCTATCAATCTGTGAGGCAATAAACTCCTATACTGAGGTCATTTGATGATCACTTGGAAAAGTGGTTCAGGGCCCCTTTAATACGTGTATTAATTATCACTAGTAATCAATCAAGAAATATATTTTCATAATCAGAATGACCAAGAAAAAATTGACTACAGGAAAAATTAGGAAACGTTGCATGATTTTGAGGTGAAAAGTCAATTACGTTAAACATCAGCTCAAGAACCATTATTTTCTTTTGTAATTTCATTGCACTGCTCTTACGCACTGTGTGTGCATGTCTGGCTTAAGTTGTTGAATATGCACTATAACTGCACTCAAGCTCTAGGAAGCCTATATGAAAGTGTGTGTGTGTACACACATAAAACCAATCAACAACACAAGTGTAGCAGGCTGAGTACAGGCAGCTTAACGACCATATTAGTGATGGTGTCTGGTTTTACTGCTAGCAGCCATAATTGTACAAATATGAAATTGAGGAACCCTATCACTGAATCTGCCCAAAACACGTTTAGAAAAATGATCAGAGGAATTGTATACTATTGTATAATTGGACTCTCCACATTATATATCATGCTGATAGCATAAATTATACTAATAAAAATAGATTATGAAAATTGCAGATATTTTTGCATTCAAACATGGGGCTGTTGTTAGAAACAGCTTTTACATCTGCCTAGTGGAATACAAACCTTGCACAGTATTTTTTATTTTCACCACATTTTTGTTTTTTCTTTTCGCCTTGCTACTAAGCACAATACAACACTACTTTTCTGGACACCAGGTAAGGGAACCATTATGAGAACATTGGAAACCCTGACTAACCAAAAGTTTAGATTTGCAGGTATGCAGCTGCGAGCATGAGCTTAACAGCTTGTGTTAAAGGGGTACTGACACCTTTTTTCGAAGGAGAGTTTACTCTGCCATACAAATCTCCCGTATGCAGAGACGGCTCTCAGCAAGTGTGAAGCTCAGCAAAGGCTGATACGATATTTTAATTTGATATTAAAGTCAATTTTTCCATGGCGCACCTACTGACATCGACACTAGCTTTACGTCAGGCTACAGTACAAATTCTGGTGACTTCACGCAGCAGTCTGGCTACTTGTGATGACGTTAGGTACCAAAACTTCCAAGATGGCCGCTTGTGCGTCACCAGCAGAGCCACGGTGCGGAGCGGCCTTGGAAACGTCACTATATATTGTGCGAGCACGTGACGAGAAGCTCATACAGTGTTGTGACGTCAGGGTACAGTAGGAACCGAAAATAGCTTTTAAAAACACGCTGTAATTACTTTTTCAGTGCGCACTCGCGCTTAGCACTACCTTTTCTAGGCTCTTGAGGGCTTGATCTTTCACTTGACGCAAAAAAACGACAACTGAAAATATTCGTGTCAGTAGCCCTTTAACAAGTTTGCATCTCTTCGGCTGTGGCACATTCACACGCTATGGGGAGGGAAGTGATTTGTGCCAGAGGTCAGGTCAAATCTCTCTGTGTCTTCAATATTTGTTTTCATTCAGTGTAATCTGATTGCATATTCTGTTGTGAGTAATTTTAGAGAAAAGTGATTCTGTTTTTCAAGCTATGATTATACCTTACGTGTGAATACGTAGGTTTTCCACTCATCGTAACGTCCCTTGAACGTCCTTTTTTAAGTATAAATGTTTAGTTGGTATGTCGTCTTCGATGCAAATTTAATTATTTTTCACAATTGTGCATGTGGCTATGTGCATATTTACACAAAAAGTTCAGAATATAGGGGAATAGTTCATTCTTAAAACTGCAAATGCAGATAGCAGTACTCCTTTGTCAATATCAAGGGGCCGTAACATGGTCACCCAACTTCTATTTTTCAATGAAAAATAGAAGTAGATGGCCTTTACATATATAAAAAATGATAAGAATATGTCCGTGCAGAATAAGCCGTAGAAGTCGCTGGCTATAAACTCCGCCCACCACTGGCAACTGCTATTTTGCCATGGCGTGTGTGATGTCGTGCTGCATGGAGCGGAGCTGTCACGTTCTACCGAAGTTTCAGCCGCTGAAAATAGTTCAATTTTACTGCCAAGCTGAAATAGCTCGATTGCATGCACAGCTGACCACAGAACAAAATCGTTCACCGGAATGCAGACGCTTGCACAGCAAGCAGCTTATGTCGCGGCTTGCAAGTGTGCCCATGTTCCCAAACTCGGGCCACTATAAGAATATTCAATTATAAATTAAGTGCTCGACCAAATGCGCTACAGTTTCTCCAGCTTATTTGCGAACGCACAAGGATTAACCCACGTGACACAGATTATGATAAAAAGTTGGGTGTCATGTCAAAGGGCCAGTAAAGAGGCTCGGACTTTTTTACACCTCCCAGACAAGTTCGCTAATTCGTGCTGAAGGCCGCGGCGATTAGGCTGTGCGAATACCACAGCGCTGCGCTCCGCGCAGGCGCTCCATTTCGAAAAACAATTCCTGCGCCCATCTCCTGCGCCTGCCCAATCCTCCTCGTACGCGCAGTGACGTAATCTTGCCCATGGGCAACTTTACGTATCACGGCCACCGTCGATTGGTCCTCTGCACTACGGAACGGCGTCTCGGCCCTGGGGTAAAGCGGTTTCGGCCGCGCATTTACCGTGCTTCTGCACCGCTCCGCTAGGGCAACGCCTCCTCTAGAAAGATGCCTGCGGAGTCGCTGGCTATCCCATTGTAGCCGTCCTGCCTTGAGTTGTGGTCGCTTGTCGAGAGATGGCGCCACGTTCTCCCCTATTCTTTTCAATGGGGCTGGCGTGGTGTGACGTCGAGGGGGGTAATGTGCGCATGCGCAAATGTGTGTTGCAAGCGGCCACCGCAAGGATCGCTAGCTACTCCCCTCAGTAGAAACGGTGAAGGAGGGAAAGGGTAGGACAGGAGGTTTTTGGCTCACGCGGCAGGCATCTAGCGGGTGACCGCTAGCCCCGCTATAATTATAGTTACTGTATGTGCTACCTTTAGGTAGCAGAGTTGCGCGTCTGTTTTCCAAGCGCCGCTAGCAACCGGAGAAGCTGATGCGCTGGCCAATTATTGTACTCCCCGCCGCCGCTGCAGCGAACCGGTTTAACAAGAGTGCTCCCTCGGCGGCGCCAGAAAAGAAATAGTCCCGCTCACGCACTCGGCAATGTTCTCCGAAGGCGGGGTCACCGGCAGTCCGGCTTATGACGTCAGTCTCGAGTGCGCGCTCATTGGTGCAGGCTTGTGAGCATCCGCCTTTGAGAGGGAAATGCCGCGGACTTCTCAAGTTGTACAGCCTTTATACTCCCGTGGAACAGTCCTGAAATGAAGCGTTTCTTCTTTCATCGCCGGTCGATACGCCAGGCAAAAACACCGTACGGCTTCGCCGCATGGCTGTGGTTGCTAGGTGGACCTATGCGCAACTCTGCTACCGTAGGAAGCTCTGACAAGCTCTGACACGAGCGACACGTGGAGGAAGGCTTGCTCAGTCGTTGGCTACGTGCCCATGACGCAATCATTGACGTCGTGTTACGTCGCCGAAGTAGGCGTAGTCAAGACAGCGGGCTACGCCTACCCCAATTGGCTGCCGAGAAGGGTAGGAAGGCCGAACGAGAAACCGAAACCAGCCGAAGCGGGTGTTCTACACCCTGTAACTTTCCTGTTACTGCACTTCTTCGCAAAATTCTTGCGGCAGCATGCTCACAACGTACAGACGGGTCCACTGTTAAAGGGAACACTTGCGTTTCGGGTATTCGGGTATATCCGGATTTCGCTCTCCTGCAAAAGTATAGTGGCTTAGATCTGCATAACACTGCTGCTGGTTGACACTTCCGAACCCTTATGATAGATCAATAACGTGCACGAACAATCTTTGCTCAGCCGCTAGCCGTTAGGGTGCCAACAAAATTAAAGTTGCTCATTCGAGTGTTCCCTTTAACAGTGGACCGTACTGTACAAGTGCGCAGTTATAGCTTCATAACACATTTTGGACCGCGGGGTTGTTTACTGGCCCTTTAAGTGCATAAGGCAGGCTTCAGTTACGATTAACCCATGCAAGGCCAGTATTTCTAAACTGTGTAAAAATTTTAATGAAAATTATATAGTGGCAGTGAATTCGAGCTACATTTTTCAATGAAAACATCATCTTGCCCAGGAAAAAGAGAATCGCAGGGGGCCCATTTACATTATAAAGTACAGTGTGGCCAATCCCCCTTGTGGGTATGAGCCAAGATCTAGGCGACAAGACAAGACAAGACAAGGTCGACCTCTGTACGACCTCTGAGCCCTGATGCCTAGGGTTAGCAGCGTACTTTTTCTCAGTTAGCTTGGTCTTTAATCGGAGGAGAAAAATGTCTGATTTGGAAGAATACCGGCAAATGATTCTACGATTTAGGGTGAAGCAGGAACTGCGAGTGCTTCTAGCTTTCGCCGGTCAGAAAAAGTATGGCAAGAAGCAAGAGCTCCAGCGTCGGGCCATGGAGTTGCTGAAGAGCAACTCGATGCCCATCTTGACGAAGATAAGGGATTTGCACAATAGCAGGTTCCCGTCGTCGTCGCTGGGCGCCAGCCTGCATGCAACAGCTGACGCGGCCGATCGGCGGCCCTGCGGTGCCACCCCTGGCAGTGTCCAGAAGGATCCCGCCTCGCACTTGCCCCCCAGTGCGACCACCCGAGCAAGCAACCTGACGACTGGCCACCACGGAGCAGATGGGGCAGGGCCACCACCCTTACACTCGGACTACTCGTCCCAGCTGCACCACGTGGCTCCACCTCCGCCGCCACTCATGGGTCCCGATGGCGCGGCTGGAGGTCCTCGCACACAGTCTATCCACCCAGATGTGCGTTTCAAGAGGCTGCCATTCTATGACATCCTGGCTGAACTCCACCCACCAGCAAGTCTGATGCCTAAAAGCAATGCAGAGTATCAGGAGGCCAGATTCATGTTCCACTTCACACCACAGCAAGTGCTGGACATAGTCTCTTCAAGGGAATACAACTTGGGAACAAGGCCAGAATTCACTGTTCAAGTACAGCTCAGATTCTGTCTGCTGGAAACAAGCTGTGAGCAGGATGACAACTATCCTCCAATGATGACTGTCAAGGTCAACTCTAACATGTGTCCTTTGCCAAGCATAATCCCCACCAACAAGCCTGGCATGGAGCCCAAGCGGCCAAGCCGACCGCTCAACATTGTCTACATGTGCCGCCTTTCCTCTACAGAACCCAATCACATATCCGTCACCTGGCTTGCCAAGGATGGCCTGGCCTATGCCTTGGGTGTGTACCTTGTGCGAAAGTTGACGGCAACAACTCTCCTTCAACGGCTGAAAGAAAGAGGCCCGAGTAATCGCAACAACACAATAGCAATGATCAAAGAAAAGCTGCGATGTGACCCCGATTCAGAGATTACAATGATGAGTCTGCATGGGTCCCTAATCTGTCCGCTGGGCAAGATGCGAATGAACATTCCGTGCCGAGCACTAACGTGCCCACACCTACAGTGCTTTGATGCTTTGCTGTACTTGCAAATGAATGAAAAGAAGCCCACGTGGACCTGCCCAGTCTGTAACCGGCCGGCCGCCTTCTCATCTTTGGCGATAGACGGGCTATTCATGGAAATTACTATGAAGGAACCTTGCAATTGTACTGAGGTTGAATTGCACGAAGATGGTTCCTGGTCACCTTTGGTGCCGAAGAAGACCCATGCTGTTAAAAATCCCTTTTCTACAGCAATGGCATCTATGCCTGGAAGTTCACCTCCTTCAACACCATTAAGGGAACAGGCTGAACAAGCCGCCAAGAAGCCTCGTGTAGCGATCATAGACCTGACAGCAGCGAGCAGCGACGAGGATTGAACTGAACTGTGCCGGCAGTTTAGTACCCAAGCCCCTGCTGGTACACTACCGCGGCTCTTGTTTCAACCCTTTTAATTGAAATTAAATGGTAAGCCCAGGAGGCTGATACTGTTTAAATATGCTCTGTATACTGTTGTCTTAATTGATGGGGAAGTTTCTATCTGAATATACTACCAGTGAAACTAAGGCATATGCCCTCTCAAGTCATGACGTCACTGGTGTAGCCAGTCACCAGCCCATTTCCTGAAATATCGATTGTATGTTTACACAAGCATACACACATACGAGCATACATAAAGTGAGAGCTTGGACGCAATACAGCAGCACAAATATTGCCCATTTCATGTATGGGGGGGTTAGTACTGTAACTGTAGTTTCCTTAGCTTCTCGAAATTAATGGCCCTTGCATAAAATGAATATCATGCCATATTGCAAGATAGACTGATGGACAATTATTTAGATAATTTAGCAGTATTAGTACACTATATAAACTCAAATAAGTGTCTGTGTGCTAGCATTTGGTGCCTTTCACTTTTGCTGTCTCCTTGTCGCTGCCTGTGTCACAGTACACGAAGAGTGCTGATCTACTCTTCGTGTGTAAACAAAGTGCTTTCATCCTGTTTTTTGGTTTTTCATTCACGGACAACAGAATTGAAGGCAGAAGCTATGATTCATATTAGGCTATTTATTCGGCAACCAAATGCCCTGTACCTGTAGAATGTCACAACTGTCACGCTTGAACGCATAAATCATTACAGTGAGTGGCAAGCTGCTTTTGTTTAGTCCTGTGTTTTTATCTGCACTTATCGTTCTTCCCACTTTCACATCATCTTGCAAATTATAAGCATTTTGGTATTTTGTATGTACATTATGTTTGATAAATATTTTGCAAGTCTAAATATTTAATGTACTCTCAAGTATAGCTATAGAAATGGTTTGTTGGCTTGTGATAATCTGTTTTTCATCCTTTGAAAATAGGGTACACATGCTATATACTAAGTGGCCGAGGACATCTGTTTGAAATGTTTTAATTACGCACAGAGCAATGTGGGCATGGATAAATGCATTGCTCTGTGGTTTTTAAGGCGACTAGTGTGCGTGAAATGCTCCTGACTGCAGTGCTTATAGCCTTTCACTTATAAACACCTTGTCAATTAGCCTCCTGCAGTTTGAAAAAAAAAAAAAAAAAAACCACGACCAGTGCTGCCATGGCAACCTAGGAGGAGATTGGGTAGTGCGAAGTGAGCTGCCTGCAAACAAAAGTGCTTGGGCCAGTAAGATCCCCTGCTTTAATTTAGTAGTGTTGCACCGCTGTTTTCAAAGTACTAAGGACATGGAAAAACTTCTTACACAAGTATGCAAACTCTACGGTAAGCTTGTATTCCGGGTAGACTGTAGCGGGTTCGATCCCGGCCACGGTGGTCAGGTTGAGTATCCGAGGCGGTACGCAATGTCGGCGTGTGGCTCATGTAGATACGAACCCTCGTCTTCGTCGTATCCGCAGTTGTTTTGAGTGCCCGGCGCGCCCTGGCGCTTATTTGCGTTCACGCCAAAGAAGTAGATCTGCGCGTAATTGAAGATACCGTGGTACTGGGGCTCAGCTTGTGCATAGAGTTACTGTATATGCTACCTTTAAAGGTAGCATATACAGTAACTCTACTTGTGCATATACTAACTCGCCACCTGGTTTTGGCGTGACCGCCAGAATTTTGCCCGCGCCGCCACCTCCTCCAAGGACGGCATCTGCCTTGTTGAAGGGCAAGTCGCCGTTCCGATCTACGTCATCTTGCTTGTGCTCGCTCGACTTGAAGCCCTCGATGGCCTGGCTCTTTGCGGGCGGCAACGACAAGCCCGCTGTTGCCGTCTCCATCAAGTACTGGAGTCGCCTGCGTTTTGCTCGATGCTGTCGGCTCCCGACGGGGGCGCCTAGCCGTTGATGTCGACTATCAGGGAAGGCGTTCGCGGCAGGGGCATAGCGGCCGGAGTACTCATGGGAACCCATAATCTTCACCGCAGTCGAACATGCCCGACTCTGACATGCGCGCACAGAATAGGCTATTGTTGCGGTACCCACAGTTTCTCGCCGCCTCGAACGTTGTCTGCCTTTTACCGCCGACTAGGCAACAACCGGTTTACACCTGCGACCCAATCGTATTTCGTCGACGCCTGCACATGGTTGAGCAAGCACTCCCCGCTGCCATCAGTCGCGCGCTGTCGTCCCGTTCGCTGCAGACTCGCCGCCCTCCGCGCCCTCCGTCCCATTTGGCTCTGGCTGTCCCTAAAACTAAACGGCGCTTCATCGCAAGGGCGTAGCGAGGGCTTTATTTCGGCGTTGAGGGGGAGCAGAGCCAGCAGAGCCTTAAAGGCCAACTGCAGCGAAATTTTACTTGGACAGAATTCGCTCGGAATGCGTTGTATATGTTGGGTAAGTAATGATAATCACAGTGGAAAATCTTGCAGTCGCGTATTTCATTTATTGTCAGCTAGAAGACGGCGCGGAGCCCTAGCGGTGTGCCCGGGCAAATCGGACACAAACGGAAATGACGTAAATCACAGTTCACGGGAGGCGTTGTTCACGGCCGCTGTATTGGCTGTATGTAACGGACGAGCAGACTTTCACGCTTTTCCGGAAGAGCTGCGGGTTATCGCAGTGAGGTGAAAGGAATGGGAGCTATCGAAGGACATGGTACAATTAACGCGGCGCACTTCAAAGACGACGACTTTATGTACGACGGGTCCCTTTTCGCCAAATACTGTTGAAACTGAAAATAATGTTGAATCATGACGAAGTGCCTTCATTATTCAGCCACTACAAACACAACAGCGGGAAGCTCCGACCAGTTTTGGAGAAGCACCGGCGACAAGAGGTATTCGTATTAGACAGCTTTAGTATAGTCTAAAATGCTTGTGTCAGCGTGTTTCGCACGCTAAAATATAGCGTAACGCTATTCGAAAGACATTAGTACAACGTAAAGCCGGTAAAACGACGCCCCGCGAAGCGCTAGACTAGCTGCGCCATGTACGCGCGACTAATGAAAGCTCCAAAAGCTGATCGGCTCGCTTCTAGTTGCTAGTAGTCAAAGCAGCAAAGTTCAACAGAAATGTAGTCGTGCTCGGTTCAAAGAAATTCAAGCACGTAAACGTATTTTAAGAAAACAAATTGTGCTATGTTACGTTTAATGTAAAAGTTTTGGGTGCAGTACGTTTACAGAAATGCAGGGACGCTTTCGGTAGACATGGGAGTGTGCCAAACCGAGCATCGATATCGAAAACAACGCTGTCTTACCGTCCGTAGTCTATCAACGAAGCAAGAATACCCGATGTGTAAACCACCAGCATCATTTATTGTGAACCAGCGAGTTCTGCAAGACAGCAGGGCGAGACGATAGGTGCGAAGCGGGCAGCCGTTGCTTAGAGAAGAGCTTTATGGGCATGTATCCGTGTTTCCTTCACGGTGGATGTTTTCATGCTTTGTTTTTTTCGTTACCATCTAAAAAGAAAACTCTGTGGTGCGGCTACGGTCCCTAGAATATACTGTAGTGCGGCCGCGAAGCGAATACTTCGGAGCGCAGAGCAGACGATTCGCCTGCATCGGTCGGTCAATCGGGCTGCAGTCTGCGTCACTTCCGGTCAGCTGTAATGGCGTCGTTTTTCTAGTTTCGGTATCAAAAATTGCGTTGTTGGCGGCAGGGTGTCGGAACGGAACGAAAACCGAAAACGAAAAACGAAAAAAACGATATTTTGGGCCGGAACGAAAACGTAACCGAAACTTTATCTATTATTTCGTTCCGGAGTGAAAACGAAATTTTTTCAATCGTTTTTCGGTTCACGAGAAAACTTCGCAATCCGGAGCAACTGAGCTCGTGCAATGTGAGCATATCTCAGGGTACGTTATTAGCGCGTACCTCAGGCAGGAATTCCAAAGCAAAGATATGTTGAAATTGTGCGAAAAACGAAAACAGTGGCAACCAGAGATGTTTATATTAACGCAAGTGGATTTTCGCGCGCCTGTCACGCAGGCCAGCGTAGAGAGGGCATTATCGGCGCTGAAGTTTGTTACAGCGAAAGCTGTTATGAGATCACAACAGCTGATTTTGGCGCCATAGTTGTCCACCGCCGCCGGTGTCCGTGACCGCTATCGCGTGATAAAAAAAAACTAAAT
Source organism: Rhipicephalus sanguineus (assembly GCF_013339695.2). Classification (NCBI taxonomy): domain Eukaryota; kingdom Metazoa; phylum Arthropoda; class Arachnida; order Ixodida; family Ixodidae; genus Rhipicephalus; species Rhipicephalus sanguineus. Next base: position 260,296,539 of record NC_051176.1, read on the forward strand.
GAGAAACAAATTTCTAGGATCGGATGGCATTTCAACCCGCGCCCTCTGCGTGGCAGTCGGGTCTTCCACCACAGCGCCACGCCAGTGATTCTATGCTTGCGAGGAGCGCGTGACAAGCGTGAGCGCTGACGAGCAGTGTGGCCCAGTGTTCCGTATTCGATACAAAGGCACAAGGTGCCTGAGCGGTGCACTGTTCCAACTAATACCAGCAGATCTAGAGGATCTTATTCCTCATTAACCAAATCTTATTTTTCTCCATATTCACAACCGCTTCAGACGTGTGGCAAAACTGCTTAGTCTTCTTGAATACTACTTTTGTCAGCATAAAAATACGCTACGTCGTCATTTTAGCATTAACACATTTAAGCATAAACAATATTAAAACACCACCATTCGTTCAAACATGCTGACCATGCAAATACTATAGGTAGCGGGAGAACTGCCCCTATGGGAATTAGTAGGGTGGTTGTACTGCACGAGATATGGAACCAAGCTACTATCCCTCGACCTTGGTAACCTGTTTTGCGTACTCTTGCAGTTCTTAATGCATCTGATGACATCAGCTTTATGGGTCGTTCATTCTTAACTCAATAAAACTATCAAGATGCCTTTCTTACGTGGAGGAATTACATTGATGGAATTGAACTGCCCGGCCGTTCCCGGAGTACGAATCGGCTAAGTTTTTTTTTCATTCCGAGGAATTGAAAGGAATGGAATTGCGGCAAGTTCTAATTCCCCGCAATGGAATTGAAATGGAATGGAGGCACCCATTCCGCCACACTGTTTCCCACCCACTGCAAAGTGCTCAGCCATAATTCTTTATCATCATCAGTCACAGCGCAAAGTGCACATAATGCCTTACAGATGTCGTGTACCACGAGACTCCGAAGAATGACGAAAAATGGCATAGTGAGAACTTCTCTACTTCAGAAGAATTGGGATGATTTATGGCGTAGTGGGTACCTTGCATGTGTACTTGTATTATTGCCCCAAGAGACTCTCCAGCGGGCTCTACAAAGTCCGCTCTTCCAGCTTTCGTTGTGACTGTGCTGCGTGTGTCGCGCAGGCCTGGCGATCTCTTTTTCAGAACAGCGGTCTCGCACATCAAAGAGCACACTCAATGACGTGCTGCTTCTGAGAGCGTGCTCACTCCCTTGACAAAAAGCATTGAGCCCACTAAAAAATTTGTATTTGTCTTTTGAGAAAATAAATACTATGACTTTGAAATTAATACTGGTTTGTGCTAGTTGGTAGAAATTCGTGGTACAGTTACTTCCGCTCCTCTGAAGAACTTTACCTTTGTCCCACTTTCCTAAGAGGAGGGCAAGTATCTACATCACAAATCCAATGTTCGTTATGATTACTTTAACTTCAAAATTTTCCATAAAAAAGAACCGTTACGAACCGTTACGGAACACTTTTTTTTTCGTTCCGGAACAGAAACGGAACGGAACTTTTTGCGGTGGAACGAAACTAAAACTGAAACGAAAAACATTTCGTTCCGACACCCTGGTTGGCGGGGTTTTTTTTTTTTTTTCCGAGGTAACCACTTGCATTTCGAAGGTGAAATTTGGCAGGTAGCATTATCTTCAGCTAGACTGCCTATAAATCGGCACCAAGATAAGCACTTGCGTTGACAGCTATCCCAAGATTTTTTTTCTTTTTGTCTAGAATGTCTTATCGCCCGCGAAAATACATTTGAACACGACCGTTGCGGACTCGGACTGATTCTCGTCAGCAAGCTCATATACACGGAGCCACGTAGCTCAAAGCAGGAGGTTTTCTGGGTGTTTCATGATGAGCGGCCTCGACCTGCCCATGAAACACAAAACCTATATGAAACGTCTTTAAAACGTTTGAAACCTCTATCAAACGCTTTATAGAGGTTTTGTGTTTCGTGGGTGTGAACCCCGCAGTGGTTCAGCATCTGGGGAGTGTTTCGATCTTGGTTCGTGAAATTCAAACGCTCCACCGGAACTAGCGCCGAGAGTGCCAAGAGCCCCATTGAGTTACGGCCCTTGCGGATGGCCGCGAGTGATTGGCGGCGATTACGTTGCTTACGTCGTCAGGGCAACAGTAACAACAGCCGCTCGCTTCTCGCCCCTCTCCCTCCCACTCCGCGCGCTAGGTTTCTTTTTTTTTTTTCGCGCGCTTGCTTTTTTTTTTTTACCATGCCGCGCGCCGTTCTTCCCTTTTTTTGCGCGAGGAGGAGGAAATAACTTTTATTTAAGACGGCAAGATTTGAAGGATGGGCTCCCTTCCCTAGGTGGCAGCCATGAGTCCTTGAGCTCTGGCGGCACCCCCGGCTTGCTGAAGGACTTGGAGTTGCACTTCTGGGTCTGGGCTTAGCAGTGCGGTCTCCCACTGCTCTTCGTTAGTGTATGTGTGTTTCTTTTCCCCTGCGTGCGCGCGTGCTGTGCATCGCCGTGCATTCGTGTGCAGTGCGTTTGAATGCACGCAGCCAGCATGTGCCAGGGCATAAAGGATGACTTCTACGCACAATATTTCTCTGACCTCGTTTCATTGCTCCATTTCCGAAACTCAAGATTTCGCATATAATGGGGCACGATACAAGTTCAAGAGAACAGAAGGGAAGAATGCACAAAGTGTCCATGATTAAACAACACAAAAGTTCATTGTAAAGTTCAGAAATTAGAAAATCGAACACATTGAATTGTGTGTGCCGTTTGGCGTATATGCAAGGAACACGATTTTCATTTAGTGCAAAACCGACCAAAGTGCAGAAGAGCTTCTGATAAGACAGAACCATGAAATTTAAGGAAATGTCAGTGCATGCAAAAACATAAAGAAGCGCAAAATATGTAAATATGAAATAATAATGCAATGATCTACTTATTAACCGTTGTGCTGATACGAAAAGCAAAACAATCAGTTATATATTTACTCAGATGTTGCACAAATATACATGAAATGCTAGACACCTTTACTACTCATAAGCACAATGAAAAAAAAAAAACAAATTTAGCAGAGTAAGTAGTACATTGCACTAAAAAGAGCAAGACACATTACTTGGTATTTGAACACTACTTGAGAGTTAGCTGGTGGCAACGGGATGCAGGCGATGGCCACTTTAGGCAGCAGCAGCACATAACATTCGAAGAGAAGCGTATTACTCAACGGCCAGGTGAAATAAGCCTACTACACAGCTTTTTTGTCACCGCGAATACAATGCCTAGCTGAAGATATACGTCACTGAAGGGAGGACATCATGCGGGGTACACTGAGCACTTCATTGTGATAAACACAAACAGTAAAATTCTGCATACATACACTTACAATGCCCAAGGCTCACCAAAAAAGAAAAAAAGGAGAAAAATGTCTCAGACATACACAATTCTTAGAGCGTTTTTTCCATAGGTAATTACAGAGATAATACATAAACACGAAGAGTACTTTTTCAGCTGTAAGTGTACATGAAATATTCACGCACCGAAAAAAAATACACATTATCTCCCCCTACGGGCAACCATGGTGGGATGCAAAAGCATCGCGGCGGGTGCGCATCGAGTTTCCGTTTCTCTTATGTGACTTATGAGACGGTGGTTGTCGAGGCGTTTGAATTACCGCTTGCCGACGCTGATATTTACGTTCGGCTTTCCGAGCCTTCCTCTGCTCCGCGGCGGTGGCGCTACCGCTGCAACTAGCGCCGACGTTGACGTTGTTCATGGCGTTTCGCACACCGTTGCACAGAGAGAGAATGACGGAAGCGCAGCGAACGCACGCTCTCGCAGCTTCGGGATTCGCTTGCCGGCGTTGCCGTTTACGTTCAGCTTCGCGAGCGTTCATAGCGCCGTTGCAAAGGAGAATGCAACAGGATCGAGCGCGCAGCGCACAGCTCTGGCGGAGAGAGAGAAACTGGGAAGGAGAAACGAAGCGGACGCAGCGCTCACGCCACCTCCTCGTGCTCACCCGAGGAGAGGGGGAAGAGTTGGCGCATGCGCAGTATGGGTGCGGACGCCACAGAACGGACACTGCCCCGAGCATAAGATGCTTTCACATCTAAAAAAAAGCACTGGGGACGGAATAGAAAGCTGGTCCACTTGAGTTGCGGATCGAGACTTCGCAGACGGCAGATTCTACGGCTGTTAACCCCTCCTTGGGCAAAAGCATCAGTTCTTGCCATCTCGAATACTCCCAAAACGTTTCCGTCCTGAAGAAAAGCAATTGAAAACTATGAATTCCAACGATACAAATTACGCAGTCGCATCACGCAAACGTAGTTTCGTCATCTCGGTTCAGTGCAAGCTGCGATACATCTCAGAAACGTGTATTTAAACGATGGCGAGTGATAAACAGGCAAAAGAAGCAAAACGCACTTCCAATCACGCAGTCATGTCAGAGACGCAAAAGTTTAACTATGAGTCTCAAGTGCTTAAATTACACAGCTTCTAGGAACAGCGATATTAAGTGCAACATCGTGCTCTTCACGATTCCACCATATTTAAAAACAATAACTGTTTCCCAACTCCAATGAAGCTATATATGTGTTGCTGCGAATGCAAACCGCACGCTCACCTTTAGTTTTTCGGAACATGGTAGAATCTTGCGGAACTCGGCCGGTTTTGAAGTATCCATGGACCATTGCATGATGTACGAATGGTGCGTGCCTTTAACCATCACGGCGGTAAGAGTGCACAACACGCAAACACCGCAAAAACTGTACACGCCGGCCAACGCTCGCTTCATGTAACAGAACATCACGAAATTTTGCATCAAGGCCGGCAGCTTGGACGGGCTCCGATATGGCGCCGCGGAGCATGGCCGGCACGGCTGCTGGTGCGAAAAAACTGGGGGAAAGGGGGGGGGGGGGGGGGGTACTCCACACGGTTGCCATTGGCTGCTTTCATTATGACTCGCCATCGACTCTAGCGCCAATTCCGCCTTCAGTTCTTGCCCTTCTGGATGGCCGCCGAAATAAACAAGATGGTGGCGATTACGTCATTACTTGGGACACCGGAGCGGCAGTCATTCCGACTATGTGTCTGCTCGAACTACACAGTGTGTCAGGGGCGTAGCCAGGGGGGGTGGGGGGGTTCAACCCCCTCCCTAAAATTTTCAATGTTGCTTGCGTATATATACACGCACACGTACGAACATACATGAAGTATGGTTGACACCCCCCCCCCCCCCCCCCGAAAAAAAATTATGGCTACGCCCCTGAAGTGTGTGGCCTTGAAAAGTGGCCCGCAGTGTTACATAATGCCTTTGGTGCCACAGGTGCGCTCACTTAAGGTAGTAGGCCACTTAAAAAAAATTTTTAGGAGCAGCCAGCGTTGAAATAACCTTTTCTTTAAAACAAGCATGTCTTATTTAACCCAGCCATTTATAGTGCAAATTATTGATTATTTATTTTTTGGGAGATGATCTTTGTCAAAAATTGCATTAAAAGTAGTAGTCACGCCAGCCGTGATAAGTGACTAATGGGTGGCTTAATTCAGTAAAGCTTTGGCATTTGTGTAACTAAAGGCTGGAGCTATGCCATGAACTAGTATAAATATTATGCAGTAAATATCAAGGAAGTAATGTTAAAAAAAGAACACAAAGACGGGAAAAAAGAGCCAATTTAGACTGAACCTGTTTGCAAAATCAGCTGTAAATTCAAAAATATTCCATCAATTTCGTTTATTCTAGTTCACTGCACAGATATATATGTTGTAAGCTATTCTACAAAATTTCAGTTTGAAGTACACACTGAGAAAAAAAGTTATGAGTTTGCGTCACATGATTTGGAGCAAATTCTTATTTTGAGAAAAACGGCAAAGATTTCAAAGCGTGCAAGAGGCGTGCGTCCCCCGTGTGGCCGTTTTTAGAGAGTTAAAAACAACTAGAAACACAAAGTTATATTTAATGACATCCTCTTGTGTAACAGACAAAAAATTTGTAAAGTATTGATATCATTAATATAGACGAAACAACACTTTCGAAAAAATCACAGTGTGGTTTCGGTTTCGCTATACGAGCATGGGGTATGGAAAACTTGCTGTAACTTGCAAACTAATGGTGACAGGAGGATAATTTTTGTTGCAGCATATTTCTGAATGTTTGGGCGCGCACAAAAAACAAAAGACTAAAAATCGACCACGTGAAAAAAATTCGACTCTTGAAGGTGTGGCCTAATTGTTGGCTTCGCGAGAGGCTTATCCAGATCAAGGCTAGAAAGAATGATGAGGCTGCTAACGGCTAACGACATTCCTTCAACCCTTGAACCACCAGCACTGTACCACCAGTAGCAGTGTTTGCTTGGCGATATAATCAGGGGAGCCTTTCTTTGTCTTGCAGTGTGATCCGGCTAAAATAGATGCATTTTCATTTGTTTACTTGTGCTAGAGTATACTGAGTGCTCGGAACGAACTTCGAAAAGTGAAGCCCGAACAGGGTCGATCCACTTGTGGCGCTGCGATCGGTAACCTGCTAGGGAGCCTACATGTGCGCGCCTCCTTGCCTCCGACGGAGGCACGGAGGCGCGCACATGTAGTGTGAAGTGAAGAAATTTGACAGTGAGCGTAATTATTTGCAGCGCCGCCGCACGGCATTCAACAAAAACGTAAAGTATGGCCTCCGAGATTTTTGCGAATACGAGAGACGAAAGGAGACTTCACATTTTGCGTTACTTTTTGTAGCAATACGTAGCAACTGAAGCTAGTTTTAAGACAGAAAGGAAAACCAATACAGCTATAACAAGTGACACTAAAAGTAAAGAAAAAACTGGGGAGGGGCGAAACATCTAGAGAAGGGTGTTCTTTTTTTTATTTGCGACATAGACTTGCCCTTAAGGCATAAAATTGTTTGTATATTTGTATTAAATGTTGTTTAAATGTACTAAATGCGGGAAGGGTGTTCCAGCTCCAATTACGTGAAACCTGGGGAGTGGCGAATCATGCAGTGTGCGCTGGTCTTTCCCACAGCAAAATATTTACTCTTTACTGCTTTACTTGCCACCGGTCCACTTACGCACCATCACTTTGCAGATATATGTTTCAATAAGTGGTGTTTCAAATAGATGACATTACCGTAGAGATGTACGTTTGTGTCTCTGGTTTTAGATAAGAAACTTGAGTACCTTGGTAAATTTCGTCGGGGATTCTGACACCGCTGCTAATCCAAATATAATGTTTTAGGTAGTAACGACGAACCTTCAACTCATAGTATGCATAGTTTGGACTGGTGGCGGGTAGAGGGATTTACCCAATTTTTGTGGCGCATACCCGTTTACAATGGACCATGACGGCGACATGACATGCCGACAAGGCGAGACCCTCAGGTGCTTCGCCCCTAAAACCCACCATGTAGAGCTGCGAATCGAACCCGGGCCTTTTGAGTGGGAAGCGGGCATTCTACCCCTCACCACGTGGGAAGAGGAGGGCCTTTTGCGGCGAACTGCCGCGCCAAGGCGCTGCCGTGCCGGGCTCGTGGGCTTTCTGAGCTCGGGAAGCGCGCGGAAAGCGAGGGGCGCCTGCTACGCGCTGTAGTTGTTTTATCCGAGTTTCCACACAGGGCACTTAATAATGCGGTGCGGAATGGAGCTTACCCATCTTTAAGCGTTGTGTTAGTGCTGGGGCAACAACATAATGCAAAAACTCATGTGTCAAGCGGTATCAACGTGGCTATAGTTCCGGTGATAGAGTTCGAGAGCACTGGTGCGTGCGTAAAAACGCGCAAAATGAACACGCACAAGGAAATAACGAAAAGAAACTTATTCGCATGGGTAATCGGGCAATAGCATCACGCATGCAAGAATTAAAAAGAGTAATCGCTTCACTCACCACTACGAGCTTTTTACTCATGGTCGCCAGCAGTGTTGCGAAGTTGCCACTCCGGAATTGGAATGACTCCGGAATCATTCCACACTTTCGCGACCCCGGAATGGAATGGGAATGGAATGGGGACAACGCTTGCAGGAATGGAATGGGAATGGAATTAAGCGCATTTTGCACGGAATGGAATGGGAATGGAATTACGTCTTTTTTCCGAAAATAGAGCACGTTTTCGTCTATGCGCTATTTTTCAAACTTCAAACATTAGTAACTCAGAGCCTCGAATTTAACAATAAAGCAGCATTTATAAATTGGCTTGGCTTATTACAAGCACGGTACATTTATAAGCAACGCGCCTACTACAATTCTGTCCTTATATAGACTGTGTTGCTCCGAAGTTTGTATTCTTCGCGTAACCGCGGCTCTATGCCGTTGGTATCCGTCGTGCGGAACTACGGCGGCGGCATACCCCTCCCCCCCCCCCCCCCCATAACTACTTGTGATTTTTTCCCCTCCGCGGCGTCGTAGTTCTTAATGCATCTTAATGCAGTTCGTAATGCATTCATTTTGTTCATTTACGCCAGGTCGCCTGCTAAAAGAGTGAGCTTCTAGCCGTACTTCGTATAACATTCCAATTTGTTGCTATCGCGTTCATTGCTTCAACCTTTCGGTGAAACTGACTTTTATCATTGCCTTATTCATTGACGTTTCCTAATAAGGGAAATACGTTCCACATATATAACGTAATAAGTTCCAATCACATCGCAAATATTTGTGACTCATCTCCCAAAACCAAGTTGGGTGTAGAGCTATGTGCCGTGCACATAGTCCTTGGAAGTATTTTCGACTCTGTATTTAATTACTTGGGCGTGTCTAATTAGAATCTTAGAACTGCAGTTCTTAATGCATCTGATGGCACCATCTTTATAGGGCGTTCATTCTTAACTCGAGAAAGCTATCAAGGTGCCTTTCTTACGTCGAGGAATTAGGCGAATGGAATTGAACTGCCCGGCCATTCCCGGAGTGGGAATGGGCTAAGTTTTTTCATTCCAGAGAATTGGAAGGAATGGAATTGCAGCAAGTTCTAATTCCCCGGAATGGAATTGGAACGGAATGGAGGCGCCTATTCCGCAACACTGGTCGCTAGTTTTCTAGCCATATGCACACCGCTTTATTTGACATTTTGTTAGCCTCCACTAGCACTTTATTATGGACAGTGCACATCGGGAAGAGGTAAGGGAAACAAAAGAAAGAGTAGAGACGGCCGTGCGACCGCAATACTGTTGGCTTATTTTCGCTTCTGAGGTAGCGCACAACAAGGCTCACCGTGCGCAAAGCTTGTGTTAAATTCCGACAGTGCGGTGGCCACGCCCCAGTCGAGGACGTTGACCTGGGCGGGTGTGGGCGGCACCCTCATTAGTGCTGTGTGTGACGTGATTGTACTGTCCCAACCTGGAGCAATTCCCCCATCTAGGGATCTGGGGAAAAGAGACCCTTTAAAATGAGCCCCTGCGGGCTCATTCGACGCGAAATCATCATGTAGAACGAAATCTTCATCATGTAGGTCGAAATGTTCGTCATGTAAGGAAATGCTCGCCATGTAAATAATGTAAATAAACCACGCTAAGTTTCCCTTCAGTCTCTTCATGCTGCCTCTGCATCTTCCTCCCGAGTCTCCGGTACCTGCAAAGGCTGGTCGCTACAGTATTTTTACAAAGTAGTTTCTAGACCTGGCGTGGCTTTGTGGTAGAATACCTGATTGTCACGCAGAATGCTTGGGTCTGATTCCTGCTGGGATTCTAATTTTAGGGGCGAAGCACCTTATGGTCTCGGCTTGCCAGCGTGTCATGTCGTCGTCACGGTAAATTAAGTTGTCAAACTATGGTCAAAAACAAGTGTATAATTAGTCAAAACTGGTTCAGAATAAACTAACATGATTTAAACTAATTTAAAATAGAGGAATAATCTGGATTTAATTGCATTAATTAGCAGAAATTTGTTAAATTCCGTCTCAAAATTGGTTTCAAATGCCAAGTTTGCTCCTGTAAAGCATACTTCGTTGTATGTTGCGGTGTGTAACACGAAGACAACTAACGGCAAGCCTGCCTCTCATTTAAATGGTTAAAACCGGTTAGACGCAAGATAGGCCGCCACCTCCTCAGCAAGGGCGCGATTGCTCCTCCCACCGACGCTTTTCCGGCGCATCGCGCGCCGTGTGGCGAGAGAGAGAGCGAACGGTGCGCGTTGGCTCTGGAAACGCTCTTTCTGCGATGGACGCTGAACTGTAAGCTCGCAAGGAGCGAGAACGCGCGCTCGCCCGTGAAAGACAACGCCCACGCAGGGCCGATGAAGCTGAAACACCGGCGCACACTGCAGGCTTCGCCCCCTCCTCAGATTTCACGTTAGTGGAGCTGAAAGACTTACCAAGCTTCGTTGCTTCAAAAGTTTTTTATTCTTTGCATCCGCGCGGGTCAACACTACCTCTGTCGGTTTTTCTAAATGCTCTTGCATTTAAATTAACAGTCTGTTCTCGCCGTTTCTGGTAGGTATAAACTGTCAATCACCTGTGGCGCGTACCCGTTTACCGCGGCCCGTGATATACGGGTATGTGCCACACCTGCCTGTAGGAAAGGGTTTGATGACGTACGCGACAGGGTTTTCACGTTATTGATGTCAGAACCAGACAGTCATATTCGTCAAACCCTTTTACCCTCTCAGGCCAATTTTGATCTACACAAAGCTAAGGAGGCGATCACGAGAGCACCCAGAAGCAGGCGGATAGATAGATAGATAGATAGATAGATAGATAGATAGATAGATAGATAGATAGATAGATAGATAGATAGATAGATAGATAGATAGATAGATAGATAGATAGATAGATAGATAGATAGATAGATAGATAGATAGATAGATAGATAGATAGATAGATAGATAGATAGATAGATAGATAGATAGATAGATAGATAGATAGATAGATAGATAGATAGATAGATAGATAGATAGATAGATAGATACGCTCAAAGTGTCTTGGGTTCGCTAAGAAATGCTTCGCACTTAAAATAAATGCAGCAAAACCTCACTACATATTATATATAGATAGATATATACACTCAAAGTGCCTTGGGATCGCTAAGAAATGCTTCGCATTTAAAATAAATGCAGCAAAACCTCAGTACATATATATATAGATAGATACGCTCAGAGTGCCTTGGGTTCGCAAGAAATGCTTCGCATTTAAAATAAATGCAGCAAAACCTCACTACATAATTTATTGCGTCACTGCATCTCCATTTTCCCATCTGTGTTCAGCACTTCAGTTATACTTTATCCGCGATGCGCAGCGCCTATAGGGGCGCCACTGAAAGCGGCGCAGCGGCGGCCGTTGGAAGCGCTGGTGGGTCGCGTAGCAGACGCCTCATTTGCGCGCGTGCGATTTGCCGCTTGTGCGCGTCCCAGATAATTACTTTTGCGGCAATAGTGTGCGCAAAGGAGCCGCAATTTAAAATAGTGGACATGTGTCCGATGTCACATCTGTGTGGGACGACAATGTCACCATACGCGCCAAGTGTTTGCCACAGAAGAGCGTCAACAAGCTTCCCTACGAAGTGGAGCTCATCGTAAGAACACCGCTTTATTTATAACGTCCCGATCACTAATGCTTGCATGCGTGGACGCGTGAACCAACGTTTTTTCTCGACAAAGTAGCTTCGTTTACGTGCCATGTGTTTATATAGTAGATTTTGAGGGAGCGCTGTCGCACCGGCGTATAGATTTTACAGGTGCGGCCACGCGAAGGGTCAGCGTTGGTAAAACTTTGAAACCAGCACGATAAACTTGTGAAAAAATAAAGTATAAATTTGTCATCATCGGTGCAGAAGCGCACAGCGAACATTCTGCACCGATGATCGCATTCCAGTGCCATCAATAGGTAGAATGCAGCCGATTTCGGGCAGCACACGTGTGATTCCACGGCGCTTTTGTAAAGGAGCCGTCACCTGCCCCACATTCTCTGGCATTGCGCTTCGCGCCATTCGTTTTTCAAGAGAGCCTAGGCATCGTGTCATATCAGTAATAACAACCTCATGTGCATTGTAGCTTCTACAATGCAGGCGAGGCGACCAAGTGTAAACGTAGTAACGTTCGCTGAAGACGTAGCGACATAAATGGAGGAATAAAAAAAAATTGGACCATCTCCCCGAAGGGAACCCTGATGGGATGCGAAGCAGGAGCGTTGCACACGGTTGGCGTCACGGGTTGAACGGCGCTAACGCGGGTGCTGCGGTGAGCGCTGGAAGATTCGTTTGAAGTGAAACTCGGTGTAGCGTTTACTGGTGTAAACGTTTGTTTGAAACGAGGACACGGGAGGCGAGCGGGCGTTGGAGCCGGCAGCTGCGGGCGCTCCGGCGGGTGAGGGAGAGAGTGACGTACGCGCGCACCTGCGAGGGAAGCGTGCGAGGGGAGCGTGACGCCTCGCATTTGTGCGGACGGAGGGACAGCGTTACACAGGCTAGTCAAAGAGCTGCTTCGCATCTAAAACACGGTAATCGTTCTAACACTGCCGTAAACACAGCGCGATTGCTTACCTTCTACGTCGTACAGCCGCAATCCACCGCCGCCGTCGCTCATGAAATAGCACCGGAAACCTGTAGAAGTGCGTTCCTGGCAATTTTTTGTGTGTGTTTGAGCAGCCGACAACGCAGCAGTTATTTTTCGACATCGCGGAAGCCCGGCAGAGTCGTTAAATCACGATGAAAACTCATCCATCCGTGCACTCGCGTACACGCTCGCGGGAACACTGCTCGCCCGGACCCACCAACGCTTCCGAGCCGTGGCGGCAGATGGCATCGTCGGCGCTTGGCGCATCGCCTATAAGCCAAGTACAAACAACCTCAATCCAAAAATTCTATTTTTTTTACTTTCAAATACGTATGACACACTTACAGAACCAATTCTGTTGAAAACAGTTTATGGTGCTCGACGGCTGACCCAAAGGTCGCGGGATCGAATCCCAGTCACGGTGGCCGCATTTCGACGGAGGCGAAATGCTAGAGGCCCGTGAACTTAGATTTAGGTGCATGTTAAAGAACCCCAGGGGGTCGAAATTTGTGGAGCCCTCCACTACGGCATCCCTCATAATCATATCGTGGTTTTGGGACGTAGGACCGCAACAATTATATGTTAAAAAGATTAATATAATCAAAAGTATAGTTTCCTGTCTTTATTACATGCTGTACTGCTTGTTCTCATTGCTGAAAGAACCTTAGTAGAGAAGTACACCCATGCATGGCAGGAGCAAATATAGAGGATTTGGGTTACGTTGAGCAGACCAACATGCAGGGGTGAGGCGTGTCACGGATTAAGTAATCATGTTTAATTATTTTGAGGTGATCAGCGCTGGAGCACAAGACTATGTAATTTTGTCTGCGTCTGCTAATTTTTTCCACCCTTCTACTCGATGTTCCGAATGGATAACCGCTCAGAATCTCCGGAGGTGCAGTTTGTGCAGTCTTGGTTGGTGGTACACATTAACATGCAGATAGTAGCACTTTGATGTGAGTTTGGTCAACATTAAGGTATTGAGACGAACCCATAAGTAATGATTTGGTAATCCACTATTTGTATACATTACTTTCTTTCGTTTCCTTTTTCTTTTACGAGAAAACATAGCAATGTGCTGTTGTAAGTGAAAGATATACAAAGACTTGAGGCAAACAATCGACCTGACATGGTGCAGATGTGGCACAATTTGATGTGTGTGCGCGTATTACTTGTTCCCTCTTTCCTCCTTGCTCTCTCTATTCTTTTTTCTCCCCTTCCCCCTCCCCCGTGTAGGGTAGCAAACCGGGTACAACCTGGTTAACCTGCCTTTCCTTCGCTTTTATCTTTCTTGCCTTTGTTTCCACAATTGCATCATGCTTTCTGAACAGGTTCGGATCCATTGAAACTCGCTTACCTGTGCCAGACTTCGCCCACGTCCCTCTAAAGCAGCATTCAGTGAAAATTTCATGAGAGTGGTATGCTTGAAATGGTGAACAGCAACAAGCGCTTGTGTGTGTCACAATTTTTTTCGTCCCTTGTCTCTGAAGTTTGCGCTAAAGAAATATCAATGGATTACGAACTAGCCCAAACATGCATAGAGCAACAACAAAATAGAAATATGTATGGCCAATGGAGTGGGGCAACTGGATACACAGGACACACTTAATACAAATGCTGTACTACAGTGCTGTCTATAGTATTGATCAACGCCCCCTTCCCTGAAGATTTCTGAACCTCACATGGTTTTGCACTGCCTCCGTGATCGGCCCGCCTTTCGACCAGGTGACGATGACGCCATGTTGCATTGAGGTCATGGGACTTTCAGCACGATGTCAGACCACGTACCTGCACTCAAGGATCACTTGTCTTTTGACCGACTTTTAGTAGTTTTTTTTTCTTTGCGTGATTGCAATGAAAGAGGATGGCTTTTAAGGGCTCGTTTTTCTTTGTTAGAGACAATATTAATGAGAACTAACAGACAATAATGCCAAGGAAAGTATAGGGGATGTTATTTGTAATATTTGGGATATAAATGTGAAGAAAGTAAAGTGGACGAAAAGATAACTTGCCGCCGGCAGGGACCGAACCTGCGACCTTCGAATAACGCGTCCGATGTTCAGTTCATACGTTTTCTGTAGCGCGCACAGGATTTCGTAAAGCATCGTTGATGCACGGTAACGGAGCCGAAACACAACCTCTCACCACAGTAAATAATGAGGTAGCGAGCATTTCCCAGTTTCCATGGTTTGGGCAAGTATTTTGGCCTGATAACTACTTCAGTGCAGTTCATGACCTCATCCGGTGAAAATGGCATGGGTCGTACGTCCGCACGTCCTGTGTGTTCCTGTGCTAACAAACGGGTTGACCCTCCTCCGGGCGCCATCTTGAATCGCACAGCACGCCATCTATAGTCCGTGCGCATTGCGAATAGGTTCAAATACTGGTTAGTTAGCCTATAGGCGAAACGAGGAGAGATGGCTAGAATGCAAAGAGGAGCCGTGAAGACGCGACTGTAAAACGAGGCATCAATACAAATGAAGCTGTATACAAGTGGCTGCCGCTGTCTGCCCGACTGCGAAGTGTACCGACGTGTGGTTTGCAGTACTTCTCGTGCTCGCTGGGGCGAGGGTAACAAGGGGCGTCGGCGCTGAATCGGCCACCTCAGCCGGAGCGGCGCGCTCGGCCGAGCAGGAAGCGCTGGCGTGCGCAACAGCAGCAGCGCCCGTGCTGGCCGGATAACTGACGAGCATAAACACGCCGGAGCTCTCGGTGGTGCGATTCGCACTGGGCTGCGGACCGTTTCTGCGGAGAGCCACCGAAGCGTCCGAGACAAGCCTCCCCATTCAGCGAATATAAGCCCAAGTTAAAGGCGCGCGCACGCTAGGCAGACTGCGGCGCTTGGGGCACCTTCTGTGTAAATATTAGCAAACAAAACTTTCCCCTGTTTTAAACGATGTTGTCTTTATGCGAGCCATTCCCGCACGTATGCCGCGGCACAAGGCCTCCTCTTCGTTCCTTTGTTGTGTTTACATCGCTACCCCGCGCGCTCTGGCGAGAATATAAACAAACCGAGTCCGCGGAAACGCTCCTACACTGAAACTGCGCGCTGAGGGGAGAAAACCGGGGCGCGCACGCGCTGCCTGTGTGCCTCGCGCGCGCGAAAACACGAACAAGAGAGCGGCGCGGCTTCGTTGGCGACTAATCAAAACAGCCGGAGGCCCGCTTTTGGTGGTCCCAGACAGCAGGTTTCTGGGCGCTGTTTATGAAAAGGCTTACCTCGGTGGCCGGCTCTTTGTCCCCGAACTTCGGCCAGGCACCGCGGTGATGTGCGGCAACACTATCAAACGCCAGTGTTGCGCCTTTTCGCGCTCTTCAAAGGATCCGCTCCGAACATCGAAGAACGTGTTACAACCTCTCGTTCTTTACGGCGCTCCCACGTCTTTCTTTGATGCACTTCGTTCTTGACCCATTTTGAGCCGTAACACGGCTAAGCGTCCGACACTTCATCCAGCTACTTAGTTTGCGGTTTAGTTTTCGTCTATTGATCGTCGTCGTGGTGATTCCTGTATACGGACATTGTTTCGATATCGCTGATGAGACGGTGGAGCCTTAAGTTACATGAAGTAGCCGTGCTAAGATACGACTTCGAAATGGCTTCGCAAATCCCGTTTGACGTCGCAGCGTGTATCCAAGTTTCCATGTTCGCGCATTGAACAGAGTTAACTGTACTCGATGCGAGACCAGCAGGTTTTTGTGAGCGGATCAGTCTATATATAATGAAATATCGGCGCATAAAAGGGTAGATTGACTTCTAAATTTAAAGCTTAAATCTCATTTATGCTACAAAGACGTCCTGGATGGCCACTCAAACTTTCCTGTCGTTGTGCCCAAGAGTTGAGGTACCCAGCGATAGTAAATATGGAGTGGTTAAATCTTATCCAAGCAGTCGGATCGGGCTTTCTGAGTATTTCCTTTCTTGAAATAATGAATCGTCGACAAGGAATAAAAATAAATTTCTTGGTCTCAACTTTTCTCAAGAAGACCAAACCGGTAAAAGTGTCAGTTGAGCCCTGTTTCACTAAAAATTTAAATATGTTTAGCAGCATGGTATGCTAATACATATTACATCAAGTCGTCATGTTTGGCGCAGTTTACTTTTTCATGGACTCGTTAGGGGGTTAAAATCCGGGGAATTTATTATGAACAGCACGTATAATTCTTGTAGCATCAATTCCCTCTGATATCTTAATTGTCGCAATTTTCAGCGATTGTAAAGGGAGAACTTCAATGGCACTAACATCGCTTGTGTTTGTGTCATTTTATGTGTGCGTGAATTTGTCATTTTGTGCGCTGCTTGATCTAATAGAATGATCGGATTGGCCGGACCAGCTATCCACATTCGCGCCAATGCATTCGTGCCTTTATTTAGAAATTAACTTCTCTGATGTAGCCAATGGCGGGTATACATTAAATGGTGAGGTAATATTGATTCAAACAGACGCAAAACTTGCGAGTCACTGTAGAGGCCGTTAAGAAAGTGCACAAAAGATTAGTTTTCTCTATAGCAGAGCACGTTGGCGGACTCAGCTTATGCGAAGGCCCGCGTGGCGGTGCAACGGCTCAATTTTCGCCATTTTCCCACGATTCCACTTTTCAGCACTTACCCACAACCTTAAAAGTGCTCTGCACAAACTACGCCCAAATTCGCCATTTTCTGCTGCTTGAAGGACGCTTGAACGCTTTTGAAATAAGTTGTTCTTGGTCTGGCAACCCAGATACATATTAAATAAATCCAGTCCAGCTTGCGTTCCATTGGCAGATGCCATACGTTCCACAGCACTGGAAAAATATGCACCCGCCACGGTGGTCTAGTGGTTATGGGGCTCGACTGCTGACCCGAAGGTCACAGTATCGAATCCTGGCCGCGGCGGCCGCATTTTTGATGGAGGTGAAAATGCTTGAGTCCTGTGTACTTGGATTTAGGCGCACGTTAAAGAACCCCAGGTGGCCGAAATTTCCGGAGCCCTCCACTACGGCGTCTCTCATAATCAAATCGTGGTTTTGGGACGTTAAACCCCAGTGATTATTATTACTGGGAAAATATGCGTATTTTGGTGAGGTATGTCAAATGCGTCTGGGGGTGTCGCAAGATTCGCACTACACGGCGTCGAGGAGTTTCATCATTTGAGCTTGTTCTTCTTGCCACGCATGACGTATTCATGCTCTTCAATCATTTGTGTACGGAATGACTGCGGAATATGATGTTCAACTAGTCATGCTAAGTTCAGGCAGTTACAGGTTGTACCGTGTATAGTGGAGGTTCTCGCTTGTGACGATGAAGTTTTTCTGATCATTTAAAAGGTTTTCGCGCTGGATTGATATTTCTGGTTGCAGCATATTGTTATGGGCGGTAACAGCGCACACACTCACGGGACGGATAGAAGGGAACACAAACTATCAGTCTTGCTGCAGCATATTGCCATATGTCAGTAAAAAAAAAAAAAGAAAGCATCTGTCAGTAAAAAAAAAAAAGAACAGAAGGCAGAAAGCCTTTACTCTTTTTGAGTAAAGTGGAATCCGTGAAGAGGACTTTACTCTCACTTTGTGCTTTATGTCTATGGCGCAACACTGGGAGAGTCTCAAGAGAAGTATCCCAATAACAAACACGATTCACCCTCTTAACTTTAAAGCGACTGACAACCAATTTTTATGACACCTGTTTTCTTTAGTGCAGAAGAAAGCTTACCGGTGATAGTGTCTAATGATGGAATGGTAACGCGGAAAACGGCATCGAACATTTTTTATCAGAATTTTTTTATATGCAGCGCCGATGAAGTCGTACACGCAACGTGTGCTGCAAACAGTAGTAGGTGAGCGCAATAGCGATTATACGTTGGCAGCCACGTGAGGCCATCTCAATCTAGCCTGTGTTGCGGCGGTTTGTGTTCGCGCGCATTCGCCGCGGCACAACATGGGTTTTCGGTTCCACTAGTCACCATGAAGGCAGCACCGCTTCTAAGCGTCAACTCATTTTACCGCGTAATGAGCAAGTAATAAATCGGGAGTGGATAACAATATGCAGTCTGTAATTTTAAGCACGAATTATAGTGCGCTTAAACAACAGGAGACTACATACAGCAATCCGAGCGACTCCATCCCGCAGTTCGAAGACTCGTCCACCCGCCAGCGCGACGTAACGGCTTTTTTGTTACTTTGAAATGCCATTTGAAAATACAAATTCTATTTAAATCGCGTATAGAATGCTCGATTCTGTCACTATAATTCACGGACTTTCCATTTCCACTAGAATTTAATCACACGTTGTGGCCGGTTGTCAGCCTATTTAAGGCTCAAGTGATCGAGAAGATATTGTTGACAGTTAACTTGAGCTGTGTGGAATCTAGGTCAATGCCAATAAAAAAAAAATAAACAGACCAACTAAACACAGTGCAATATGAAAACCGCTTGGACACATCTTAGAGGCTTTACGTGTGCCCCTAAAAAATATTTGTGTATGACAAGTGTTGTAAACGGAGTTATAAAAGCAAAAAATTCTTGGTTCCAGATAGACGATACTATTCGCTACAAATTCAGGTTGCCTTATATCACAGTCGTAGGGCCTGCTTTTCCAGAATAACAACTCATTAGGAGGCGAAGCTTATAGACAAGCGCCTCAGAGTATAATAAACACCCAAATTCCAGGACATGATGTGCATACACGTGGTAGATAGATGACGAGGTGGCTGTGCGCATTCGCGATTGAATATTCTTCATCGAACGTATAATAAACGCAGCTCCCGAACGCCCTTTGTTTTAGCATAAGCTATTCGCTTACTCCATGAAAGGGAGCGGTCATATATCACACCTAGATACTTGACAGATCTATTTGTGGAATAATATTGAAGTGGCGAGAAAGAAATGCGTGTACTGGGTCCTTCAGGCGAAATGCAAGCAGTGAGCCCTTGTTCACGTTCAGAGACACATGAATGCTATTAAGGCAGTTTTATAGAACATATGAATATGTTTGCAAGCTTCGACAAGTGCGCGAATGCCTTTCGCCGCCCAAAAAAAAGATAATAATAAATTAAAGCGTGATATATCATCTGTATAAGCGTAGAAGTTCATGGAAAGATGCAGGCTACATGTTATTCATGTCCTCATGGAATGGGAGGGAGCTCAGTAAAATACTGAAGAATTCTAAAAACAGCACTGCCCCTTGTGGAACTTCTTTTGGGTGTTGATGTGTACCCCATGAAAAGCCATTAAGAGCAATAAAACCCTCGGCCACCTGAAACTATCATGTACGCCCTTGGTACAACGCGGTGAGGATATATTTCATGCGAGGCCTTTTTTTTTCACACTTTTTTCTATGTACAGGCTTGAAATTTTTCGCGTGGCGGTTTCTCATCCTTGCGACTAAGCAGCGCAGAAATCATAACGGGAGGACAGCAACACAGGCACTCCCTGTAGTAGTTCTACGGTGTTTGTTCAGGATGCGTGTCCTCAACCAATTGGCCAAAATGAGTGATCTTGCTCCTGATCGCGTTTTATTCCCGCACAGTTCGAACCGAGAACCCCACGGCTTTGAAGAGTACGTGTGTTCTACCGCAATACTACACCGCTGGGTTGCTATATTGTAAACCAATTCTATTGTGATTTTATTCCTACATCACGATGTCAAATTTAAGTAACCGCCAACGCAAGCGTGGGCCGGAACCCGCAACATTTTCTGGACTGTCCAAACAAACACTCTCACCTTTTACAGGAGTTTCATTTTGCTTTGTTTGGAAGAGAGTGGCATTGCCTACTCTCACATGATTTCATCTCGCCAGCTGACGCAAGACGGGAAACTTGCGGTAGCGGCAAGGAGTTCAGATGGGCCGAGCTAGACGGAGATTGGCGGACACTTGCTGGCCCTTTCCGAACGGGGCACTCTCCGGCTATCCTTAAGCAAGAAAAAAAAATGCTTCAGCATAACAGTGCGCTGTTTATTGCATACGCATCACTTTGACTTGGTGAGTTTTTCGGTTTTGTGACCTCGCGTGACCGACAGTCGACGTTATGGCGCGGCCCGAAAAATTTTGACCAATAGCGAATCTGCGTCACAACATGTGCTATGAGCTTGTATATGCTATATTGTAATGTGGAGCGTACAAGTGAGCATAAATAAACTGTAAGAGACGGTTACATTGCGAACTTTGTAGCTGTCAAAGGCAATAAGCTGTTTTGAGTTTTATGTGAACTAAGTCTGTGTGTTTCAACCTCTTTTCGTTTTTATCGTAGTCTGTTTGCGTGTTTGCTTGTGCCAGTGAATATTTGCTTTGTATTGTGCCTGTCTTGTTTGTTCGTTTTTTTTTTAAGTCAGACTATCTTTGTTATGCTCTTCGTTAGTGCTTGTCGGTGGGCTAGTTGGTTTGGAAGCATGGTGATGAAACAGCGCTAAGAGACGAGGACGGAAGGGCACACACACGAGCGCTTCGTGTGTGTGTCCTTCCGTCCTCGTCTCTTAGCGCTGCTTCATCACCATGTTATTCTCTGTTTGAGAGAAGAAGTAGTGGGTATCACACGGGGTGCCGACATCTCGTACACAAGCATTTAATAAACAAACGAAGGGCTATTAATGTCTAAGGCGCAGGATCTAACATAACATTTCTTTCTGTTGTTTTGACTAGTCGTGCATTACCAGCCTGTGCACGTCATTTTTGAGTGCGAGAGATAAATATATAAAGAAATAAAGAAATGCAAAGTTGCGTTGTAATTTTACTGCCAGGGCCACAAAATAGTTTAAGCAGGACACATAGCTGTACCAAAATTAAGAAATCAACTTTGAAAATGAAAATAAACCTGAAAAAAAAAAAAGTTGCGGTATGATCAAAGGTGCTACGTACGCCGTAAAACGGGGAGAACAGAAGCAAAGTCGCGAATTTCGTGGGATTTTCGGCTTTATGACGCCATTCTGTATAGTTGCCTCAAAGCTCCCGTATGAGCCGACGCGTACAGCTCACTCGCGCACTCCGTATGCCTACGTTTGAGCCCGACGAATGTAGAAGGTCGCGTGCAAAAGAAAGGACAAAAAAACAAAAAACAAAAAAAAAAAAACTAGAACTGTTACAGTCTTCTATGAACGTTCTGTTATCGAGGTGTGCATCTTTGGAGAAGCTGCTCCTTATATTCATGCGTCTGACGGGCCTTAACTATTATAGTTAAGGGCGGCGCCAAAGCATGCGATCTAAGCTGCTAACCGACCCGCAGTCCGGGCAGGTAGACTGGAAGGCTGCCTGCCTTGCGGACCCGAGAGCTACAAATTTCGCCATATCGCTGATAGCTCGAATTGCTACTTATGACGAATTTCACCGCTTGCAGGGGCACAGAGGAACCACATTTACTTAGCAGTGCATTTCCGTTGAAGTCTGTGACAAACCTGTACCGTTGCTTATCTATATTTCTATTCGTTCATTTGTATTACTTGAATTACCAGGTATCTGAATGGGTACATTGAGGTTGGTAATATATTTCATGAAGGATCTACGGGAATCCACCACTTCGAGAAAATTTTGGGTAGGAATTCTTGCCGCTTAATCGAAAGTGGCGCAAGACTACAAAAGAAACTCGTATGGCTTACTCAAGAAGAAAGCTTAGCAGCTGAAGAAAAATTTCACTCTTCAAGAACTTCGCTGAGCCGGGAGGAATCAACTTTATTTACACATATGGCGCGGTCCTCAGGGTGGCTCCACGTGGGCAGCGACCCTTTCGGCCCAAGCAGCAATAGCTGTAGCTGCGTTTCCATAGTGGGAGTTTTAATAGGCTCCTCCCACGCTGACCGTGAGCGAGCTGGCAGGAGCGATTTGGAGGGAGGGAAGCCTTCACAGCCCCGCAATATGTGATTTTGTGTGGTCAGTTCTTGCGCGCAGCAATTTTGGCAGATTGGGTTAACCGACTCGCATGTAATAAGCGCCAGCCGGTGAGGACTGGGAAAAGAGTCAGTTTGAATGCGGCGGAGGATCGTGGCCTGCGCTCTGGTGAGGTTTTCATTGGGCGGAGGATAAACACGCCGTTCACTTTTATAGATATTCGTTATATCATTAAAGGAAGTCGGTGAAACTATGATCCCGCTTTGATAGTGCGACTGCGTTGAAAATGGGCTGGAACAGAGGTTATCCCAAAGCACGGATGTTTCTCTTCTTTCAATGATGCCATAGCTCTGGAAAGACAGCAAGTGACGACAGGACATGCGCTATCTGCTTCGTTTAAAAAGTTATCTTCTTCAGGAACGCGCATTAGTTTCTTATGTATAAGTAACTTCCCGCTACTTTAAAGTGGATTACCATTCGCAAATAGTTTGCGCAGTTATTCACAGCTTAGCAGAATACGGTATATCGTCGATTTTATGGGTGCGCGCGGTCCAGGCGACACTGGCGGAGCAAAGGCGATAAGGCAAGCGTTCGGTCTTAACTATTTTAATTTGCTTATAAAGCAAGAGCACAATGAAGCGCATTATTATGCCATGCGATAACAATATGCCGAGCTACCGAAAAGCCGAATTTACTTTCTGAAGGCCTTAAGGCCGATTTCACTCAGATATTTTATATACTAATGATACTATACAAGATGTCTTGAATTAGTGGCCCCCAATTAGCTGCACTGCGATTGCTGAAGCTGTCTCGTGCATGATTAAGGTTAACGGAATAACGCTGACTTGTGGCCGCACTTACAAGGTGCACCATGGTTATCTGGTTAATTGCATTTATTTATTTATTTATTTATTTATTTATTTATTTATTTATTTATTTATTTATTTATTTATTTATTTATCTATTTATTTATTCATTTAGTTAGTTAGTTAGTTAGTTAGTTAGTTAGTTAGTTAGTTAGTTAGTTAGTTAGTTAGTTAGTTAGTTAGTTAGTTAGTTAGTTAGTTAGTTAGTTAGTTAGTTAGTTAGTTAGTTAGTTCACCAACAAACGTTTTCTTCCTTCTCACATGAGTGTCTGACAGACCGGTAATACATGAACGAAGCCCACCCACTAATGCAAACTTTTCACACTTCAAATAAACAGTACGCTTGGGTTGTGTTTACAGAACTTTTCGTCCACCACTGCGCGAACGGTTAAACGCTGGTTATGGCCAGATGTTCTTGCATGTCAACGCTTCCGGGAATCCAGACATCATATGTTGCAGTCACCGCTGTTTCAAGGGCAGCCTGCGCTCTTTCAGGAGCCTTTAAAACGCCTTTTTTAACATCTCCGTACCAGCGGGGCTGTTAAGCTTTTCTTCGGGCCGTGTGGAGTCACTAGAAAACTATCGTCATCATGATCGGCCTTCTTCGTCTTCTGCTCGCTCCCTGAACACGTGCGCCGATTTGTCCGGTGTGAGATGCAATAACTCTGATGGGCGATATAACGAGTACATAGAGAGAGAAAGAAAGAGCGAAATTCTTGGTAAACAAAAATTTCTTGGCGAAGCGGGATTCGAACTGGAGTACCTACAATCTGAACCCGAGCGTCGTAATCACTCGGCTATCTAGGCACTCTAGCAGAGCGTAGCATAGTCTTGTATAGTATAGCATAGTCTTGTATAGTATAGTATAGTCTAGTATAGTATAGGGGGTGGGAAACGGAAGTGAGGGTGAGGAGGAGGGATGTGACAGCGAGGAGGAGGGAAAGGAGGAGGGGAGGGAGTGAAGCATAGCATAGAAAGAAAGATAGAAATGGAGAGGAAGAAAGGGAAGAAAGACAGAAAGATAATGAAAGAGAGAACGAGAGAGAAAGAGATAGAAAGAAAGAGGAAGCGAGAAATAGAGAGGGAGAGAAAGAAAGGGAAGAAAGCGAAAGACAAAGACATACATAGAGAGAGGAAGAAAGAAATAGAAATAAAAAGATACGACAAAGACGTAGGAAAAAAAGAGAGGGATGGAAGAAAGAGAAAAATACATGGTTGATCCCTCCTTCATAGTAGTCGGTATAACACGAAAGTGAACCGTGTCTTCAAAGGAATAGTTGACTGTTTATTGTACATTGATGTATGAACGCTTGCACAATGTCCATTGATGTTTAGCAGCTATAGCACCTTTGTGCGTGGATACACCCACGTTGGCGCCTTGGCACATCTCCATCCGCATGGCACATCTCCATCCGCACGACTAACGTCCATGATCTTGGCTTGAACCTTGTGGTAGCTGAAGTAGTTAACATACACCCGGACACAGCATAGGGTAAATCCCGCGCAAAGATGGCATCAGCAAGCACGTAGTGAACACTGGTAATCGATATGCACTGATTCAAAGCGTCGTCATCTGACGAGACAAACGCCAAGACGTGCGCTCCCCAGTAATAGGGTAACCTCCGCTTGTGTTCATGTATATACCACACAGCACTTCGAGAACGCTAGAGGCAGAGCTCGTATATTGAGCCGTGAACGCGGGAATGCGTCCGCCAACCACTGGTGTCTGTCTCGCTGCACCAGATCACATCACTGCGCGAAATTCACCCTTCAACGTCAATGCCTTTCTGTGCCGCTTATTGCAGCAGTGTTATTAGCCGCTGCTATTGCACTCGAAGCAGTAGGCGGCGAAGCAAACGCCGTTGGTGCATGTGGAAGCTGCACTACTCTGTCGACGAATCGTCAGGCCAGTGGCGTAGGCAGAAATTTTTTTCGGGAGGGGGGGGGCACACCCTTGATCCGACGTGGGGTCCGGGCAGATAAGTGGGGCCGAGTATCATTTTGTGCTGTGTATCCCATGGCAGAAAAAAATTTCGAGGGGGCACGGGCCCGGTGTGCCGCCCCCCCTCACCCCCCAGGCTACGCCACTGCGTCAGGCTAACACGACGCTAAAAGCAAACCAGGTACTGCAGGTACATCTAATCACATGCCTGTATAAACCTAGAAATGCTCGATAAGTCAACCAAGAACTGATTTTTTTTTGCGCGAAAAGTAACTGTCACTCCCTTTAGGGGTATCGGGAAGGAGCAACTGCTAAGGAGTAACCGCGCGGGGGGAGTAACAGTTTCTCCCGTCGCAGTTACACCCAAAAGGGAGGAATGGCTGTGGAGTTACTCCCCTAAAGGAGCAACCTCGATACCCCTCTTCCCCTTTTACTTCTTAGAGTGTAGTGGGTAGAGCGCCGGGCACCTTTTGTCGCAGACCGAGAGGTCGTAGATTCGATTCCCAGAATCATCCAAATCAACAAAACGTTTTCCTCTGGTTTTTCTTTGTTACCTGTTCGTGTACATTTTAGCGACGCCACTTCCGTAACGGAAATGATGTCAGTGAAGTCTTGGTGGACCCCGGCATAAAACACTTTCGTGTTAAAATAAAGTGAAACAAAGAAGACCGACCAGCTCCGCCATTCCTTCAGTCTTGGCACCATTATTGCGAAGCTGCCTTAATTTTTATTGCGATAGCAATTATACGGACAGTCTCGGCTGAATTTTGCCGTCGCCGTCGCCGCCGTCATGCACCGTATATGTATAAGTATGTATATATATATAAAAGCCCCAAAGAAAAATAATTCAGAAAAATGCTTCCGAAGCGCGGAATGGCGCTATCCACTACGCCACGAAACGCAGATCCTCCACGTAGCTAACGGCGAGCGTTATATACACACCCTTTACCGCTGGACGGACTCAGAGACGGCAGGCGATAATAAGCGGTTCTTCATTACCAGCGAGATGGCGCTAGGAGCCCGACGGGCGCATTTAAAAGTCGTCGGCGAGCTCGCTCGCTTCTCCTTATATTTGCGCATGGGATAACCTTGCCCTTCCGCTGTCTGCTCGCGCGGTTTTCTCGTGGTGAGGGGAAGAGGGATGTTTCAAGCTTTCACCGTGATGTCCGCGCTCATGTTACGAAGCGTGCGAAAGTCACTCGAGCTCAAGAGACGCCGCTAAACGAACAAACAGAAGATGAGCGCGAACTATCAAGTGTCACAGCTCGACACTTGAAGCACGCTAGTTTCCTTCGCTGCTTCGGCCGCCTTTGCAACAGGAGCGCTGTTCAAACTGAGAGTATCCATTGGCGAGCCTCACTTAGTATAGCATTAATTTCTTGCTATCGCATTCATTGCTTCGCCCTTGCGGCGAAACTGTGACTTTTTTTATTATTACCAGCGGGAGGGGATCAGCAGGCTTAAAGGTACACAAAGAGAAAGAGGAAGCTGAGCTGTAATTGCAGATTATGCGGTCACAATCACGGTCATGCCATTCTCAGTGCGAACAGAGCTAGAAAATAGCGAAAAAGTGAAGGCTATATGTGCTGAGACCCCTTCAAATTTTCATGACTAGGTGTTGATGACGTTGGAGATCATAAACATAGTCCGGTCGCGTTTCGTCGAGAGCGATTTATGGCTGTTAATGAAAACACGAAATGAAATACATACATAAACAGCGTTCGGAAAACGGATGCCTCGCATGCCGTTGACGAAAACAAGGCTTCGCTTTCGGTCGGCGCGGGCAGCCGTCGTACGCAGAAACAGCAGCCGTGCGATCACGCGGGATCATTTCACGCTCACTGAAGTCGCTGAAATGCAATCCTGCTTCCCTGGCGCGATCTTCGTTGCGTGGTTCAGCGTCGGCAACCACATCCATCGCTGAAAACACTAAAGCTGCGGCCATGCAGCGGCTGTTTACGCAAGTGGCGACGTATCATGGCGCCCTCTAATTTGCTGATAGCAATGAAATCCGTTACTGCACAGCTTCAACGCCGAGTCTAGGGCGAGAGAAATTGTGGAATAGATATTTCGGTCTTTAATTACGAATATCTCCGCTAATATGTCGTCCGTTTTTACCCGACAAAAACTGCATGCATTCGTGAATGTCCCTGTTTCATTCCAGCTCAACCAGACTTTTCTCTCCTGTGTCCCTTTAATGAGCAATCGCCATACGACAGGGTCATTACAAATTCTTCTTCGTGGGTTGGCTAGAGGATACATTGGGGTTGAGGGCACAGTTCAGACGTCTATTGCCGCAGTGCTCCTTAGGAGACTTGCTTACTACTGCAGTTCTAGAAAATAAAGTTACTGTAACTATATATATATATATATATATATATATATATATATATATATATATATATATATATATATATATATATATATATATATATATATATATATATATATATATATATATATATATATATATATATATAGGAAGACGATATTGAAGAAACGGGGAAGAAAGGCATCCGATTTGGTATTGTACATATGTTATCGAATTCAAAAGAACAGCAAGCTGAGCAGTGAAAAATGGGAACCGTATCAGATCTTATGCACAAGCAAAATAGAATGACAGAGCTATGGCAAAATACACAAATGAATATCTTTCTTCCCGGAGCCATAAAGAAAAGTAATACACTAGCTGCAGCAAATGTCGGGAATAAAAAAATGAAGACTGGAAGAACCTTCTACTTTCAATTCATTAGGTATAGATTTTAATATTTCAACATTTGCGAGCTAAATACATGTCATACATTTTTCTATACATATATACGCAAGGAGGCCTCAAAGTAGTGAGTGTGAGAGTGAGCCCTCCTATTAGACCGCACGTCAAAGATAAACGTCCTTGTGGACAGCCGTAAAAGCAGACAAATTAACTATACAAAATGATGAAGTGAGCTCGGTATAAAACGGACATATGCAAAGCTTGGAGTGCGCTTGAGCTTCGCCTTCAAGAGTAAAACGCGATGGCGTAATCGGGCCCCGTGCGCATCGCCTTCTCAATCGCTAGCCTGGCTTCGCTTCTCGGTGGATACCTCATCCGCGCCGCAAGGAAACTAACGTCTGTGCGCGTAACACTGGCCGTTTCAAACTATCCTAGAATGCCTGCAAGTACGGTTACGAAGTGTCCACTGCGCCATAATTCGTCCTTTTGCTATTCGGCGAAGTACCCACTACGCTTCCGTAAAGTGCCACGCGCACCCGCGCAGCTGCACACTGTGTTGAGGCTGTTGCTTACAATGATGATTAATTATGCCTGAGGGCTCTGTAATGGATAGGCCTTGAAAACATTCACTCGTTACGCAATTCACATGTTTTGACGCCTGGTGAGATTCTACGCTTCTGCCACGCAATATTACATTCGTTAAGGTGACTCGTCCCACTACATGACATTCATATAGTGTTTTTTTTTCGAAGCAATTTCAAGCAATGGCGTAGTTCTGTGGTAGAACACCTGCTTGCCGCGCAGAATCCTGTGTTCGATTCCCACTAGAACCGAGCTTTTTTATTATTTGTTTATTTGCATCTATCTCGAATTTTCGCTCACGGACAACGCTGATTTTTCGCTCACAGCCAACGACACCGACACTGACACCTAGGCCGACACCGAAGTTCCTGTGAAACGAGCACTTTAACAAGAAGGGAAGCTTTGACTAGTTGGTGATAGTTCATTTTTGATAGTTCACAGCGCTAAAGGGATGAAGACAAAATACGAAGAAGGCGACGACACTTCTTCGTACTTTGTACTCGTCTCTTTAGTGCTGTGAACCATTTAAATGAGCTCTTTAACCCTATCGCGTTAATATAAAAAAATTAGCGCAGCTTGCACTAAGTCGCGCAAGGCTGGGTCACAGCAGAGCTGGTGGGCACGTTTCAGCTTCTATTGTTAACCATCTGTACAGAATGCTTGGGGCGGTCACTGAGCGCGTGCCGGTTCATGATGATGATAATTTTATATGTACGACACACGGCGAACCTCGAGCATAACAGTTCTGCTGTCAAAATTGGTAAACGGATTTCGTGAATTATATGAAGTACTTACGAGTTTAACAAGCATGAATGCAAGGCACTTCTAAATATTTTGTAGTATCCCTTCTTCGTATGAGCTGGCAAATAATTACAAAAGGATACCGAAGAAATAGTTTGCAGTAGACTTTGCATAATTCATTGAATCCTTAATGTAACGCATAAAGATGGCACAGAAAAAGCTCACAGGGTTTCTTATGGATTCATATAAGACGACACGAAGGCGAAATCATCTTCTTTTTCTTGTCAGTCAATGTGCTGATCCTGTCCCGCCACTTTCTGAAAGCTTTCTGCACCAAACGTGGTTTTGCACTGCTTCCAGGATCGGAGGCACCTCGGCTGGTTTTGTACTGCCTTCGTGATGAGCGCACCTTTAACCAAGCAAGGATGTCGTGTGATGACGTCGCCTTGTGTGACGTCACAGTGATGTCATGATGACGTCACAATATTTGGCTATCTGTGACGTCATAATGACGTCATATGGTGACGTCGTCACGTAATGATTTCTTGCATCGACGCGGGACGCCGGTCAGTTTTCGCGTTTGGTGAGGCATCTAAGGCTTTCGCCTTAAAAATCCAAGTGTCAAAGGCATGTCGATTGAGGAAAACTTATTTATTTATATATTTAAACCTCAGTCAACGCATAGCTTTGGTTGTAACAATGAACGTAGAGGCTACACTACAGCCCCAGTTAAGTCATTATTCCAAGCCACATAGAGAAGGGATGCAATGCCGTGCACTGAAACGAACTTTGCAGGGGCTCAGGAAACGTATTTTCACTAACTTACAGTTGATTGCGTTTGTCAAATACTGGTGCTACTTGTGAGGAAGCATACTTACGCGGTGGTTTGGTGGTTATCAAGCCTTCAATTATAATTCGGCCTTGTGAGTGATTGTGCCATGCGGCTGTCATAAAAAAATATTTTGTCCCGCATTAATGGTGCGTGAATTTCAGATAGCTGAAAATGGGCTCTTACGTCTCCTGTCACCAGAACTGTTCTCAGACCTTTCTATTTTGTTCTTCTTTGTGCTTTAATCTTATGTAGTACTGTGTTTATTCCTCTGTAATCTAGCACGTGGACGATGTGCATTTCTTAAGAGCTGCGTGCTCTCGCTGTGTTGGTCATCTTGAAATAGATGCGACTGCTCTTAACAGCTGGGGCAGCGATAACGTGCTTGTCTTAAACAAAGATAAACAAAAGTGCTTTTGCACACACGAGAAACACAATGTATTTTTCCACACCCACGCATTGCACGTATCGTGCTGCATCTACAGTGACGGAAATAAGTCATTCCGGTGCTCTTTCCGGCAACATAATCGCATTGTCGGCCCGGACACACATAGTTATTGCCGTAAGAATACGTCGCCTTGAGTTATATAGATACTAATGATACATTTTTCTCAGCATTATTCATTCATTCATATAGCAAAACTGTGAGGTGTTTCGAGGCTGGTACAGGGTGTGGTGTACAAACTCATAACAATAGCGTGACACGTGAATAAATAGTTATTCGTTGACACAAACAGTCTGTTAAGGAAGTAACAGACGCATATACATTCAAACCGCAGTGAAACAACACAAGTTTACCTCAAACGAATTAACACACTCAAAAGTTTCAAACACCTTTAAATTTAATTTGTTCCAATCGAGAATCGCTTTCACTAAGAAACAATGTTTAAAGTCGTTGATTGTTCAGCAACAAAAAATAAAAGGCATCTGTCGCGATCTGTCCGTGGAGATATTTTGACAGGGAGTATCGAGTTAAGGCTGCGATCCGCATTTAGACCTCTCATGGGCAATTAAAGCAAATCAGAAAATTGAAAAAAAGGTAAGAGGGCAAATTAACTCTCGGTTTAATAGGTAACGTTGATTGGCTAGAATAGGATATATAATTCGGATAATGTTACTATGCTGAGGGTTCGAAAACAAAGAACTTCTCGCGAGACAGGGACTGGAACTGTAGCAGTGCGATATTTTACCTTTATTACTGGTGGGTTGCAGAAGTTTTCTGCATTCTCTGCTCTCGTACACTAGATATGTACACGTATGAATTTCATGCAATAGCGAAAATTCTATCACTAATTTATTGAATGAATTATTGATTTCTTGATTAATTAAGTGAATGAGATATCGGCCCACGACTATATCAACACGATGCTGATGTTGAAACATATTATATGCAAAAACATTAAATTGTTCTTCATGAGGTCACAGTTCATGCACACCCGGGCTTCGAAGATTGTGTTTCCCAAAAATCCAAGATCCAGCGTTAAGCTTGTTTACGATAAATACAACCTTAATAAAGTTCTGTATAGTTGGAGCAAAGACGAAAAACGCGAGGTACAAGTGTGACGGCGCGTGAGCAATCAGAACCTACTGACTATTTGGTTTTAATTATTAATGCTTTAAAATACTGAATGCACATGATGTAGTAAAATAAACAAAACGAGTTAGATATGAATCTTAATTTCGAAATATAATTGCATGTTATACTATTTATCGAAAAACTGCAACAAAATTGTCTCCAAAACATAAGGTCGAACTTAGAAAAGGTTCGGCAGATCCCACGTTTTGTGAGAATCGGTTTCATGCGAAGCAGTCGGCGAATAATTGTCTATGCTGCATTTTTTTGGCTTTGAGCCAAGCGCTACAAGGTAGATCGACGTGTTTTTGTAAGTGTAGTAGTTGTGTGGACATCGTGGGCTTACCAGGAACGTCGCCTACACTGGCGTTTAAAGGGTAAGTTATGGTCTGACGTAACGTAAGCACTCACGTTAAAGCACCAACGTCAGTATACTGACGTTGGTGCTCTAAGTATACTATCCAAACGAAATGCACTTTACGGTGCGTTGATGTAAATATCATACGTAACTTTTGTTAGCGTATTGCTCCGGACTCGCACAACGTTTGAACACAGCTTGCTGAATCATAGGAATACAAATGTAATGTTTGTTAGACTGTTATAAAAGCGGAACCAACGCTGGAACCACATTTGACGTTAACACGATATCACGCCTGTATCAAAGGAGTACATATGTAATTTTTATTGCTTTGTAATAAAATTAAGATAGCCAGCACTGCAACCACAATTGACGTTGCACCGAAATTACGCCTGCATAGGGTGTTTTTCCGAAGCAGTTTCAAAACCCAGCGTGGCTCTGTGGTAGAATACCCGACTGCCACGCAGAATGCTTGGGTTGGAATCGTGCTGGCATCCTGATTTTTATTATTTGCATTCGTCGGGTCAACGCTGTCGATGTCGGGTTTTCTTAACTCTTTCGCATTTAAATTACCAATGTCTGTTCTTGCCGTTCCTGGGTAGGCGTAAACTGTCACCTGTGGCGCATACCCACATACCGCGGCCCGTGGTATACGGGTATGTGCCACAGCTTTCTGGAGGAAAGGGTTTGACGACGTACGCGACCGGATGTTCACGTTATTCATGTCATGGCCAGACAGTCATATTCGTGAAGCCCTCTTACTCTACTATACCAATTTTGGTCTACACCAGGTTAAGAAGAATTATCACGAGAGCACCCAGACGTAGGCGGATAGATAGATAGATAGATAGATAGATAGATAGATAGATAGATAGATAGATAGATAGATAGATAGATAGATAGATAGATAGATAGATAGATAGATAGATAGATAGATAGATAGATAGATAGATAGATAGATAGATAGATAGATAGATAGATAGATAGATAGATAGATAGATAGATAGATAGATAGATAGATAGATAGATAGATAGATAGATAGATTTTTTCAGGTTGAAAGGTCCGTATAGTTGCTTTGCCTCATACCTCCATTCTCGCGAGCTGCAAAAAATAAACTCCGCTGAAGGTGAGTGCGCCACTTTTTTCTTGGCGCGTATTTCGCACGGTGCTTCTTTCCACAGGTTCCTTTCTTGTCAGTATTTACACGGCGGCACATGGTTGAAGCCTTGTTAGGAGCCGAAAACAATGTCTTCAGGCCTTGTCTGTCGGCGATCTTAAGGGAATGGCTCAGTCCATGAATGTACGGGACCACTGCAGGAGTCTTTTTTGCATGGTCTTTATAAGGTGAGGTCTTGCTGGAGTTATTGCTTTTCAGCTTTCAAAGCATCGTTTCACAAATGGTGACCACCATTTCTTGGGGGTATCCCGCTTCACTGAGCCTAGAGGCCTAATTACCCTTTAAAACTTTCCTACATTTCATGGTGGCACGATCTTTGTATGTTGGTAATAAAAATGCAGAAGCCACCGCTCTTTTCACGGTACTTGAGTGGCTGGCGGCATACGCGGAAGCAAGCCTATTTTCGAGCGAGGCTCATATCACCAGGAAACGTTGCCGGATTTTAATTGCAGCACCAGGTCCAGGAAACGAATGGTGGTGTTCTCCGGGAGCTCCCACGTGAGTATGAGGCTGGAACAACACTCTCTGAAGCAGCTAAGGACGTCACCCTTAACCTGACGTATCGAATCCGTGTCGTCGGTGATGCACACAATGGGCAAGTTGTCGGCGTATCTGTAAATTCCCACGACACGCCGGTCCCGCAGGGATCTCTCTATAGCCTGCCCGCAGGCTGCTATAAAGATATCAGATATGTATGGCGCGGCACATGAGCCTATGCAAATACCGCTGCTCTGTACGTGCTTGTCGTGAGCAGCTACGATTGTGGACTCGAATATGTCTTAAACAGTTCCAGGAAGGCCTAGATTGAGAGGCCGGCGGCGTTTTGAAAGGACTCAGGGTCTTCTTCCAAAAGTTCTCGCAGGACCGGTATAAGGCTAGTGTGTGGGATCGAATAATACTTGTCTTTGATGTCGATAGAAAAGGCATACGCAAAACACTGCCCCTTCTCACGTAATAACTCCGTCACTGCCTCAGAATTTTTAACCTTGAAAGGGTCACGTACCGCAATCCGCGAGAGGCACTTGGAAACAAAGCTGGAAAGATAGACCTGGCAGGCGTCTGACTCTCAAATGATGGCACGAAAGGGCATACCTTGTTAGTGTGTTTTCACCAGGAAGAAAGCACTAAGGTGTGGCTCATTGGTTCTTTTGCTATTGCTGTGGATGTTTCAGAGCTTGGAGCTCGCATTTGGAGCTCGCACTGTGAGACGATACGATCCTGCCAGTAGTGCCGTAACATCCTATCTTGAAGTACGTCGTTACGCCCTCCGGAGATTTCCTACCATAGGCTTGGCTGACCAGGATTACGAATCTGCTGTCTTTGTCAGTAATGCACAGCTTCAGGTTCTTATTCTTTAGGTCACGAACAGTAGAGTAAAATTCCGTAGAGCCATTCCCTTAAGAAGGTCTCCGACAGACAAGGCCTGGAGACAGTGTTTTCGGCTCTTAACAAGGTTTCAGCCATGAGCCACCGTGTAAACGCTGACAAGAAGAAAGGAAACTGTGGAAAAAAGCTCCGTACGAAATACGCGGCATGCCAACAAACAGTCGTATGCCCTTATCGTGCGGCCGGGCATATATCGGCCAAACTAGTCGATGCCTTAATGAGCGGGCAAGGAAACATATGCTGCCTCACTGAAGACAGCAGCACCTTGTGGACACCCAGAGGCTCATTGCAGGAACTTCGCATGCCAGGCGTATCCGGAGAAAGTCTCCGTTATAGCAAAACGGGGCAACAAACTCAAACGGGAGATAAATGAGGCCATCGATATCGAGAAAAATGGAAGCACGTGCGTCAGTGCAACGTCAGTGGTCCTGACACGAAGAGAACCATCGTATCTCTCTGGCAGGTAAAAGCCAGTTTGTCGAAACGACGCCAGGCGCCAATCACTGCTGGGTATCTGTTGGTGACTTTGCGCGTGTGGCTATTTAATTAGCCGCGCGCATAGAAATAAAATTTCAGTTGTTAGTATAGCGACGTCCTTGTCCGTCTTCTCTTTGTCCCTCGTTTTCCGTTCCGTTTCTCGAACCAGGGTTAGATATGAACCAACTAGCTCCGTTGAATACCATTTTGACGAGATCTCAGCTTCGTCTTCTCCCTTTCTACTTCGGGACGGCAAGCACATTCGCCGGTCAATGTACGTGCCATGTTGTAGGAATATCATCATCACCATCATCATCGCATGGGCTCGTGGCGCGCGGGGCCTGGAACGCCATTGTATGCTCGGACGATGAATCGTTCTAGAGCTCGTCAGTGTCGCTCCCATGACCAGATGGATGGAGCGACCCCTAAGACCATGAGCATGAAGCCGTTCAGGCCAACCTGCCGCTTCAAGCGCGGTGCTCTACCGTCTCTGGGCGATTACGGAACGTCCCAGAAAGAACGCCGGTGGTTCTACGGCGTCGCTCGGAAGATGCAAGAAACCTTCGTGCCGTCGACGGCAGATGCAGTGGCGAACCGGCCTCGAAGTCGTCAGTGTCGCTTCCGTGACCAGATGGATGAAGCGAATCCTGCGACCAAGAGCATGCCGCCGTTCTGGCCCACCTGCCGCTACAACCGCGGTGCTCTACCACCGCTGGGTAATTACGGAAAGTCCCTGGAAGTGCACCGGCGGTTCTACGACGGCGCTCGAAAGACACACGAAGCCGTCGTGGCGTCGACGACAGATGCAGCGGCGAACTGGCCTCGAGGTCGTCAGTGTCGCTCCCGTGACCAGATGGATGAAGCGAATTCTGCGACCAAGAGCATGCCGCCGTTCTGGCCCACCTGCCGCTGCAACCGCGGTGCTCTACCACCCCTGAGTAATTACGGAAAGTCCCTGAAAGAGCACCGGTGGTTCTACGGCGTCACTCGAAAGGTGCAAGAAACCTTCGTGCCGTCGACGACGGATGCAGCGACGAACCGGCCTCGAGGTCGTCAGTGTCGCTCCCGTGACAGGATGGATGAAGCGAATCATGCGACCAAGAGCATGCCGCCGTTCTGGCCCACCTGCCGCTACAACCGCGGTGCTCTACCACCCCTGGATAATCACGGAAAATCCCTGGAAGTGCACCGGCGGTTCTACGACGACGCTCGAAAGACACACGAAGCCGTGGTGGCGTCGACGACAGATGCAGCGGCGAACCGACATCGCATTTGCTTAGAAGAGCGGGACAGCACCTCATGGCTAGGCCCTCAATGGTTCTCGAGCTCGGCGACCGAACCCGCTATTCGAAAAACCATCTCGGGCAGGAAGATGGCCGTTGTGAGGCGTCGTCACATCGCCACGTCGAATACACGACGAGTCTGCGACTGTTCTGCTGTTAACTCAGAACCATCGGAAGCCTACACGCTGCATCTTTCCGAGAAGACGACGAATACCCCTGGACTCCAAGAGGTCGTCCCCGACGACGTGAACAGAATTAACGGCAACCCCAAGGGGCGAAGCGCCGTCACGGCCACCGATGACACCGGTGTTAAACATGAGTTACCCAAGACCAAGACGCCG
This sequence comes from Rhipicephalus sanguineus, assembly GCF_013339695.2. Taxonomy (NCBI): domain Eukaryota; kingdom Metazoa; phylum Arthropoda; class Arachnida; order Ixodida; family Ixodidae; genus Rhipicephalus; species Rhipicephalus sanguineus. Next base: position 260,332,976 of record NC_051176.1, read on the forward strand.
CGTCTGGAAGTTCAGGAGTCCGGGACCACTGGACCGACGGACGCTTGCGAGGTGAGCGCCGCATCATAAGTACCCGCCGCTGTGGATTCGAAAAGGAAGGACACCGGTATGAGGAAGCTCACAGGTCATGGACAACACCGTGCCAGTGTAAAAGATGCGTGGCGGGTTGGCGTTCTTCGGTGCTCACCAACCTGACGTCGAGAGTGGCGGTTGTAGATCGCCACCGGTAATGTTTCGAACCCGAAACCTACACGGACTGGCCCCGTCGTCGTTCATTTGCGTCAAGGACCCGCAATAAGAAGGCACTGGCTGACAAGGTCGCCCTCGGCAGGCTTACACATCATAAGCGGTGCGGCCGAAAGATACTAGTATTCGTGTCTCCGGCACTCGACTGTGCTCCACCTTGCTCAGCCCTCCAAGTGCCCGGTACGAACGACATGGCTAGAACGGGAGGTGTGAGAAGATTCCTTGCGAGAGCGTTTAATTTTTTTGTCTCTTTTCTGCTGCCTGGGTTATACCTTTCTCATCAGTGCCTTCCATTAAGCAAGCTCAGCAAAGTGGTCCGATGCAAGTCCGGCGCGCTGGCATGGTCTGTGGTTATTTCGTTTGGAGGGCAAGGGACACCATTTTTGAAGCGTGGTCTAACGCCCTTTTTTTATTTTATTTTTCTTTAGTGTGAACGCAGAATGCCTGTGTTCAGTGTTCAAAGTGCGTTTTCTACCTGTGATTCGTCATTGGGGCTGATTGGAACCGTTGAACACACGCGGGACGGCTAGAACGTTCACCGGTCTTCGTTTTGCTCGTCCATATGCGCGACATTATATATATATGTTGTGGTGATTGTCTTGTTGTCTTGTTTCCTTTTGCCTGTATATTGTGTTTTATTTTAAGCGACCCCAGCATGCACGGCCTGCTACTCTTTGCCGTACGCGCCGAACACCACCGTGGGTCCGAGCACTCGGATCTCCATGTAAGATGCCGCGTCCACGCTTGTCTCGCGCCTTACACCGATCGCGCCGCTGCGCAGTAGAGCTCGGCCTGTCACCGTGAAGGGACGGCGAGCCTGCGCGCGCAGTGAGGGAGACCTTAGGTGACTCTCTTCAAATGTGCGGTTTATTTAACGGGATTTTAGCACAATTGTTTTGCAACCAATCGTAACTAACATTTGTACAGCACACTAATTAGATAATGCAAGTTAGAAAATGTAATGGCGCAGCTATAGAACAAAGGACCAGGTTTGGGGAAAAAAAAATAAACTCCGCGGCCTGTATTTGCGGCGTGTCCGAGGTCAGCGTCCTGAGCGCAGTTTTATTTTCCATTTGTACAAGCGGTTCTTCAAGCGTGAATACAATACGAATAACAGTATTTGCAGACGACTATACCTGCTGCAAGAGACGACGGTTCTTCAACCTGTTTACGCCTGTTATTCTGTATGCTGAAATTGCTTGGGATCCGTACGCAGCAGTAAAACAATGAATAAAAACGCGCTGTTTCTGGCTTTTAGGTTGATTTTTATGATCTATTAGGCATCTCCGACACAGGTGCGTAAGCTCTTAACAGCAATCCCAGTGAAACGCTAAAACTTTTCACTCTCGCTAAGGATTGCTAATACTGGTTTTTAATGGCGTTTACAGTGAGGTAGAAATTGAAAGTGCAGGCTATACACGAGATACAAAGTACATGGCTTAATTTTCGGCTTCCTGTAATAGATCATGCAATGAAGCAGACGTACATTCTTAAAGTGATCAAGAAACAAAGTATGCTTGCCGTATTGATTGTAAAGTTGCCTTTTGTCTGCTAACATAATTATTACTATTAATACACTAGTCTAAACCCCATTCATATATTGGGTATATGAGCTTGCTTTCGTGAGAGATTTATAACGTTAACGTATAGGGAACTTTGAAAAGTGCGCTTGCCGATTACAATCTAAATTTTAAAGTTATAAAGACTCCACGAGCTGTGGGAATTTGTGTATACGCCTTCATAAGATAGCGAGGCGAAATGATCTATGAGAAAAAGAGGCACGACGCAGGCTTCACACGAATACGCCTTTCAACCACCGTGGTAAATATTGCGGAGAGAGCGAAAGTTTGATTAGGCATTAAAATATGTTGAATCGCGAGACCCGACGTGCTCGAACTTGTAGAAACGCAACATATAGCGCCAAGGTGCGATGAGAGAGCGGAACGAATTTCGCTGAGGGACTACTTGTCCCGTAACTTCTATATTAATCGTAACGTCCTCACTGGGAGCCCTCGTTGACAATTACGCTGCACGTTATAAAACCTGTGGCTTCATTTTGCCACTGATGCCACGATTGCGATGGGGACGACAGTGGTAAGGCTGGCAAAAGTGTGGTTGTTCCCGTGCCTTTGGCGTAAAGATACCGGCGCGTGCGCGTGTGCCGGAAAGGTTCGCAAGAAAGGCTAGCTTTAAGAAGTAAAACACAAAGACCAAAACCATTAAGGATGAAGTCCCATAAGATACTGTCACGGCCGCTGGATGGAACGGGAAAAAAAACAGCTCGAGATTCTGACAGAACATAAGACGAAGAAGGAACGACAAGAGCGCCGACTTCCAAATCAGTTGTAAGTCAGCGCTGTTGTCGTTCCTTCTTCGTCTTATGTTCTGTCAGAATTTCGAGCTGTTTTTTACCCGTTACAAGCATGAACCAACTAGCCCAAGGTTCAACCCTAGCACGCTGGATGGAAGCGGCCGTGATACTGTGAACACTTTAGGTCCAAACATTTGAGGATCGTTTCATGTATGCATATAGATAGAAGATATTGTAAGCATTTCACGTTGCAACAGAATCATTTTACACACAAAGGTTGATGTCGGCACGCCGCTTTGTTGATGTAAACGGGGCAAAAAAATTATAATGAAACACAAATATATAGTTGAGCAGAGTAAAGAGGTTGTCAGCAGGAAAAAAAAATAAATTCCGGGGTTCTACGTGCCGAAACCACGATATGTGATCAAAGGGCACACAAGAAAAGGGGGGGGGACTTTAGAATAATTTTAACCACTTAAGGGGGTAGGTTAAGGTAGATGGATCAAAAAAGCGATTTTTTTATTTTCTTACTAAAGAATAATACACTCCGAGGAGCAAAACCGTGCATTGGTGAGTGCGTAGAAGCGCTCGAAGCCTTTTAGAAATGGCGCCAAAAACCGCGCCTGCTAACGGATGCATGGGCTCGTTTACATGTTGTTTTCCATCATCGTTTCTGCATGTATGTATTTTTTAAATAATAAATATGGCTATATCGGTTAAATATATTTATTTTCTGCCATTTGGATAAGATTTGATTGCAAAATTTCCCAGCAGTAAATCTTTTGTAGCGTAGCCATTGGTTTATGTCTTGAGCACCTTCCGCGCGTGTTTTTAAACATCGGGGCGCGTTTTTCTCACGACCAGTTTTTTACAAATTTCCGATACTTGATGTACCTTTTATAGATAACTGTCCCACCGATTGCGCTGGAATTTTCTCAGATTATACTGAAATTCCTTCCAAATAGTTTGTACCTTAAACGTTGAAAAACTGTGCGCGTTATAAATAAGAAAAGAATTATTAATTGGAAAGTTCCTCTTACGGCACGTGACATGTGAGGACAATATTTTTTTCTGGCGCCATAAATGTAGGAATCCGTTTTTAGAGCTAGGGGTTAATGCCACTACCATGTGGACTTAGCGTGCCGTATTTCACGGCCATCCCGTTTTTCGTCTCTGAGAAAACCTACATTTAATTTTACACCACAGTATAAAATTTGGTACTTAAGTACAAAATAGTAACCAAAGCTACAAGGTCGAAATCGCACGAAGTGAAGCCCATAAGCTTTCTTATTGAGCACGCAAAATTTCACAATAAAATATGGAAAACCTCCCGAGATATAAGACTGCAAGCAACGTTTCCAGATACCATACGTGGTCAGAAGGAGAAGACGAGAACGGGCCAACGAGGAAGCAAGCAAACAAATTCGCAGCACGCCCAGCAACGCGGAACCAGCGATGGAAAGGCGCCCTCGATCCAGGGGACGCTCCCGTTCCAAGAATCGCTCCAGAACCAGAGGCCATTCAAGATCTAGGAGCCAATCCAGAGCTCGGGGACGATCCTTCTCCAACGGGGCGCAGCTGTGCTTTGAATCGCCTGGAGGACCTTCACACCCCAGGGACGAAGATCGTCAACGGCAGTCAACCTGGGCCGATCGAGTCCGAGGAGGAGCGCAGGGAAAGCAGGTAACGCGCGAGCGAACGCCAGAGCATGAGCATACCAAAGTAGAAAGTGATAGGATAGCGCAACTAGAAAGAGAGAATGATAAGCTAAGAACCATGATAGAGAAGCTCATTACGGAAATGGCAGAAATTAGAAGAAGCTCTCAGATAGCCGTAAGAAATCAGCCACCCTCATCTAGCAGCAATAGCACGCAATCGGAAGTCCCACGACCCATGGACGTTACCAATGATGAGGGGGATAAGGAGAAACCCGCGCCTAAGAAGCGAGCCATAACTCCATGTGAACAAGTGCCTACCAGGGCGAAATCTGAAGTCAAAGAAATGCTCACAGCACTCAGCGAGAGCGTGAAGCAGATTAACGAAAGGCTGACACACTTCCAGTCAGGTATTTCAGCCATGGAAGAGCGCACTAACCAGAGATTCCTCAAGATTGAAGCATATCTCAACGATACGGTGGTCCCAGCTCTGGCCCCCACGGCTCCTGAACCTCTCGTTCAACGCACGAGGTCTCACAGTCTTCCTAAACTAAATAACACACCTCAGCCCAAGCACGATGGCTGCACAAACTAGTACAATTAAAATGTGGCAGTGGAACTGCAGGGGTTACCAACATAAAAAGGCGCCCCTGCAACAATATATTCGATCGCACCCTGAGAAACCGCATGTCATCTTACTCCAAGAAACGCTCACCCCCAGCGTCGCTTTGCCCGGGTATAGCTCGGAGATAAAGTGTAACGATGGGGGGAGGGGTATCGCAACCCTAGTTACTAACAGGGCTACGCACATCAGCCACGATCTAAAGGTGACAGGTAGCAAAATTGAATACATCATGACGGAAATCATTCCAAACTCTTCAATTGGCAATCAGGAAAGCATCTTTATTCTCAATGTCTACAGCAGTCCTAAAGATATGAAGCAAAGATTCAAGTCCCTACTTACCAAAGCTGTCAAACTAGCTCGAGACTCTCCGCTAATCGTTGCCGGAGACTTCAACGCTCCCCATCATGCGTGGGGTTACCACTACAATACCAACAAAGGGGAGAGCCTATGGCGCGAAGCGACAGACCTAGAGTTAACGCTCATCACAGACCCAGCATTCCCGACTAGATGCGGCACATCGACATGTCGAGACACAACTCCGGACCTCACTTTTGTACACAACGCTACGGAACCCACCTGGACTAACTTGAACCAAGACTTTGGTAGTGACCATAATATATTAAGGATCGACTTACGAATTCGGCAGAAGAGACTACGCAAATTTCAGGTCATAGACTGGGACGAATTCCGCAAAGTCAGAAAGGAAAGGGTGATTGGAGAAGTGAACCTGGAACAATGGACAGCACAGCTAAGGGAGGATGTTGACGCCGCAACTAAAGAGGTGCTCGCGGATCTCCCTATCGAGCAGATGGACAGCCGACTAGCGCACCTCATAGAAGCTAAACAGTCCCTACTTAACCGGTGGAAGGGCCAGAGACTCAACCGTAGGCTGCGAAAGAAAATTGCCGAAATCAATAAAGCGATAGAAGAGCATTGCAAAACCCTATCCAAACAACAGTGGGATGAGGTTTGCAACTCCATAGATGGCCGAATGAGGAAAGGAGGACCCTGGAATCTACTCAAGCATCTACTAGATAAAACCAACACGAAATCGAATCAGCGCAACACGTTGAGCAAAATTCTGCACGTGGCACAAAACGATTCATCTAAGTCGGAAGTTATTGAGGAGCTAGTGAATAGGTACCTATCCGTCGAGGACACACAGCAGCCGCCCCCTTCTCGATTAGGCTATGCGGGTCCAAGCAACCCCATTTTAGATGCTGAATTCACAATAGCAGATGTGAGGGTGGCTTTATACGACCTCAACGGAAGATCTGCCCCCGGTCCCGACAGGATAACAAACAAGATGCTCCGCAATTTGGATGACGACTCCATAGAGTACTTAACACAACTAATTAATGAGATGTGGAAGAACGGTGAAGTTCCTCGCGAATGGAAGGCCGCTAACACCATTTTAATCCCAAAACCGGGAAAGCCCCCAGGCCTTGAGAATCTACGACCGATTTCCCTCACATCATGCGTGGGAAAGGCTGCTGAACATGTTATACTAAATCGATTATCTCGGTACCTGGAAGAGCACGAGGTTTACCCTCACAGGATGATAGGCTTCCGACATGGTCTATCTACGCAAGATGCCATGCTCCTACTCAAGAACCAAATAATCAGCCACAGGACAAGGGACACGAGAGCAATACTGGGACTAGACATGGAGAAAGCCTTCGATAATATCCATCATACCTTTATACTCAAGACCATTTCAAACCTCGGTTTGGGTAGTCACTTTTATCAATATGTTCAGGCTTTTCTCAGTGGAAGGACGGCAACGCTCAAGGCTGGGGATCTAACATCAGATACAGTGAAGCTTGGCAACCGAGGTACACCCCAAGGAGCGGTCATCTCGCCTACCCTTTTCAATATCTGTATGATAGGTCTCGCCAAAAGACTCGAAGATATCGAAGGCATAGAGTACACGATTTACGCGGACGACGTCACGATATGGTGTACTGGAGGCAGCGACGGAGAAATAGAAGAAAAATTACAAGAAGCCGTTAACGTCACTGAAGAGTACCTCATTCCAACGGGACTGCGATGCTCACCCAAGAAATCGGAACTCCTGTTATACAGACCTAAGAGAAGAGGCCGCAAACCCAGGGGCTGGATTCCTCCAGAGGAGAACGAGATCACGGTCTATACCAAGAGCGGAAGCGTCATCCCAAGAGTTAATTCTATCCGGGTCCTGGGCTTGGTGATAGAATCCAACGGCTCCAATAATCAAACAATACAACGTATCGCTAAGAAAGTGGACAACGCAATCAGGCTCATTAAAAGAGTGACTAACCGCCGACAAGGGCTTGGAGAAGACAACGTCGTAAGACTAGTTCACGCCTTTGTGCTATGTCACTTCGCCTACGTAGCAGCCATGCACGAGTGGCAGAGATCCGAAAGAGACAAACTAAATGTATTGTTAAGGAAGGTAATCAAGGTAGCTCTTGGGCTACCTGTCTACACCGAGACTGACAGGCTCATGCAGCTCGGGATGCACAATACAGTGGAAGAAATAGCAGAGGCACAAGAAAGAGCCCAGTTCATTAGACTCTCCACCACGCGATCAGGACGGCACATCCTCACACGGATTGGTATACCAATAACAGCAATAGATAACAACCATAAAGAAATTCCCAACGATTTGAGGGAGAATATAACAATTCTGCCTGTTCCAAGGAATGTTCACCCCATTCATAATGTGAGCAGAAGGCAAGCCAGAGCCAAAGCCCTGCTAGAAAAAGCTAAAAATCAGGCTGAAGAATGCTCGTTTGTCGACGCGGCTTTCATGTCCAATAAACGAGCCTTCACAGTAGTACTTGTGAACGGCGAAGGTGAACTCGTCAACTCGGCTTCCACCTACACCACAGAATCAGAAATTGCTGAGCAAGTAGCCATCGCACTGGCGCTTTTAGACCCAAATAGATCGAGGATCCACAGCGATTCTAGGGCAGCCGTCCGAGCATTTGCCAAAGGAGTTATTTCCAGACAGGCTCTGGCAATTCTCAAGGGAAAGGTAATCAAACCACACACGATCATCTGGTTTCCTGCTCACATGGGAGAAATCAACGGTGCTCCCGCGAACCTCAACGAATCTGCCCACAATGCTGCACGAGGACTTGCCAACCGTGCAGCCACAAGGCAAGAAGATGCTGAGGTTTCAGAATGCAGGGATCACCTCCTCTCTTACAACGAGCTAACAAAGCACTTTTACCTAGGACGCAGGGTCTTCCCCCCTCCACACAGTAAACTAAATCGAGCACAGGCCATTACACTAAGGCTCTTACAAACAAGAACCTATCCGAACCCGCTCTTAATTACCAAGATTTATCCGGAGTTCTCTACTCCTACAACATGCCAAACATGCCACGAAACAATAGATCTCACTCATATGCTCTGGCGTTGCTCCGCGTTACGCAGCGACAAGGAAAACACTGAAGAGCGGTGGGACGCAGCTCTGCGCAGTCCGACATTAGAGGGACAATTATGGGCAGTCCAACGGGCCCGCGAAGCGGCCGAAAGACTAGGTCTTTCGGTCCCAACGTGGGAGCGGCCCGCTTCGGGCTAGGAAACTAGCACGACCTATTGGACCTCAATAAAGTTCTTTCATCCATCCATCCATCCATCCCGAGATATAAAGATGAAACCAAGATTACCCGTTTACCCTACCATACACCCTTAAGGTTCTTAAACGTACACCTCTATATAAGCCAGGTTTTCTTTTTTTTTTTTGCATTTCGCCCCTACTGATTTGCGGCTGCAGTTGCCAGAAATCGAACCCGCATTCCTCGAGCTTACCAGCGCCACTCCTTAGCCGCTAAGTTACACCGTGGCGGGTTATTAATAGGCAGCGAACGTCGACCATGAAGCTAAGTAGAATTACGTATGTGTTGTACCTAGATAAGTTCTCAATTAACAGCAGCCGTTATAAACAATATCGACTAGCAACAATATTACTCACACTGCTGAGACTGCGGAATCCGAGTGTACAAATTCACGCAGGCAGGTAAGGCGAAACAGGAAGAAACATGTGACTTTGTACTCTTTCTTTTTCGATAATAATATCAACTACGCTTCATAACTTTCCTCTAACTAAACCGTTTCTCTCTTTTTAACGCACTCAATTTCTTTTGCACGTCTCGATTCTAGGGATCTGCCGAAGCGCAAGCATAGTTTCTGTCTTTCAGAAAACAGCGCTCCGCGTTGTTGCAAACAAACGCTTCTTTCTGTTCCTCTGACCCGAACACGAGGAGTTGTCGAGGAATGAGTGTCCAGCGCTTCGTAAATCATCGGCAATTCGCGCGCTTCTGTGCCCCGTGAATGGGGGGGGGGGGGGGGGGTGTATTCGGAGGCCTGAATCAAACGGCCATCTGCGTGCGCACAAGTTTCCTTGCGCATCACGCGCATACGTCACGCAGTGTCACTTGTTCTTACATCCTCCGTGTAGTATATCCTCGTGACCCGAAAATCGTCCAAACTATGCGTGCGCGGTCTTCTTTCTTTTCTTTTTCGGAACCCGCGTCGAGACAAGCGTGAGTAATCAAACGCTCTTCCTCGGAAAAAAAAATAAAATAAAGGACTGCTGAATGCAAGACTGTGCCCGTGGCTTGCGAATTGTTTTTGTTTCTCTCTTCCTGCGCTCCGCCCTCCGGCCGTATAAGTTTATTCAGCGGGTGCGTCGGTTGGTGTTGAATCTCAAAATACAGGGTGCGCGATTGTAATGGGGAAGAAGTGCGCGAGCAGTGCCTTCGGTCTGCCAGGCCGGAGATATATACACACGCGCACATCTCTCCGATGTCTCTTTGCTGGCGCTGTTTTTAGTCTAGTTTCGTCACGAACAGAAAAAAAAAAAGGGGGGGGGGGGGAGGAGTTGCCTCAGCGCGCATCTCTATCAGCCCGTCGGCGCCGTATTTTCGTTGCCTGTAGCAACTCGGTGTCTCCGTATCTTTTGTGCGTGCGCGGTTCCAACGGCTGTTTTCTTAGAGGACCCTCATTCTCTTTAGTCGTCCACATTGCGTGCCTCGTCTGCTTGTTTCTCGCGCGCCGTTCCCTTTTGGGGCACGCGGGAACAAACGCACAAAGAAAATGCGCGCGAAATGGGTCCGCATTGAGATGTGACACGTTACGAGCTGCGTGCCTCAACTATCCTGTCAGCCTGGAGGAGAAACAAAATGCTTCTTGGCTAAAATACAAGGGCCACGCTCTGAAACACTTTCTCACGAGGAAATAGCTGCACATCATTTCGCCCTCGGCAAAGGAGAGACAACCCCAAGAAAAGGAGAAAAAAAAAGTGCGACCGCGTTCTGTTGTCTCCATCGGAATGAGGGGTCTGGTTAGAACATGTGCAAAGGGCGCAGCCCTCTTTCCAGAGCGTGTCCCGTAAAATTCCGTCGGGTGATCGTTGTTTGTCGATACCCAGTATCGGAGTACAAGAAGTACGACAACAGGGCCTCTGTTTACAAATACGCCCTACGCGCGGGCTTCCTCGAAGATTGCCGAATTTGTGGTTTTCTGCCCCTGCTTTCGAGTGTGGGCCTTGCATGCGCTGTGGACTGTCGCTGGCGTCGCTGTAACAAAAACAGGATGACAGGCGCGTCGGTGATGCACTCGAGCAGAGCGTACAACACTCGAAACGAAGTAGTTCCAAACACAGCAATCTCGAGTGCGCCAGGTCCATGTATCTCTCGGCCGCTTTCTTTTCGTATCCCGAGTATCCTGTCCCCGGCAAATATTTTGCATATCTCTAAGAGACACTCGCTGTCTCCATGTGTCTCGCGCAGAACGCGGACGCAAGCTGCCGTTGCTTACTGCGAACATCAGCCAATGGTCTCGGCTCGCACGGCTTTATCGAAGCTGCGACGGGTCCCTCAAGGTAAACCACGGTTTAAAAATAAGTTCTTCCTGTACATCGTAACGTTTTGTACCCTCTATCGCGCCCTGAATGACTTGAAGTATCACATAAGTGTTGTGCGAACAGTGAATTGGGCATGCGCACCTCAAGAGGATAAGAAGAAAACTTCAGGAAAAACGTGAATCGCTTGTAAGTAAAAGTAAAAGTCAGCGAGCGTTGGCTCTCAACGTTTTTATTGCCTGTCAGCTTTAACGAAAATTAGTTTCAAATATGGGACAGGTAAACGCACATCGTACGTATCTGTAGAAAAAAAAAAAAAACGAGAAGAAAGTGATCTCTGCGAGCGCGGTTTGCGTTTGTGATTGCACCACGCATTGCGATGACAGTCCGGGAACGTGATTCTGTAGTGATATCTTTGCTGACGTTATTTCTTTTCGCGCCTCGCCAGTGATCAGAGCGGCGATCAGCCGACGAGATCAATGAGACCTCATTGTCATGAGCTGTGAACTGTTGGCGACAATCACTGGCGTACAATCGAAGGTGGAAAGCAGCGCTACAAAAATCGCGGCCCTGATATCATCAAGCCGCCCGAAACCTACGTAGCTGTATCGCTCTTACCTTGATATAAATTAAAGTAACTTATTCGTCGGTCTCTTCTAGTTCAATAATGACAACGTCGTTTTAATCGGCACCGCTTTTTCACCGTAACGTCGGTGCGAAATACTTGCAAAGTGATATTACTGTGATCTGTGGCGCACGAGCAACATATTTTATAAAATGTTTCTCCATCACACGATCTCCATAGAAAACTGTCATACATGCTTTAAACTTCTTTCGGCACTGTCGTGGTGTGACCTAGTAGCAAAGGAAAAGAGATGGGATCAAACACGTACCAGGCTTTCATTTAAATATTTCATGATGTTTAGCGCAAACGGAACACGGACGACCGTGTTCCGTTTGCGCATCATGAGCATTTTCCAACTCGCCCAATTCGCTACCCTCCTACAATTTAAATATTTACCCACTCAACTGTACTGGAAAATTACGAAAGCAACACACTGCAAAGAGGCAGGCTTCCGACATCTTTGCGTCCTTTCTAATGCTTCTTAGTTAAGTTTGGTGAGTTTTTACATCTTTTCTCTAGTCATTTATTTATTGTTTCATTAGCACTTTTCCATGAGCCCCTTTCAGCTAACCAATGTTGAGGTGGACATTAAAGATAGCGATGATAGATACTGCTTCCGCCGCACCATAATAGTCATCGTCGCCGTTATAATGGGCTTGGTAAAACAGGGAAGGCGCAAGAACGTGAAGCTGGTGGCGGTGCCGTGCAGTGGCGTGGCCAGGGGGTGGCATACCGGGCACATGCCCGTCCCGAAATTTCTTTATGCCGTGGGATACATAGCATAAACTGACACTCGACCACACTTGCCTGCCCGGCCCCCGGCCCCACTTCAGATCAAGCCCCCCCCCCCCCTTCTCGAAAAAAATTTCTGCCTACGTCACTGAGGCCATATGGAAGTTCCTACACTATAGACGTGACGTTATTGATTATGACATAATCTGGTTAAGTTTATATACTTGTTTGCGTGACACTTGAGGAATATATTATATTCTAAAACAACCAAGAAAGGCAATCTATCAAAGTTTGTGTCCGAGGAAATGTATACGTCGAAATCTGTTCCGTAAGACATGATTTAACGACGCTGTTGTTTCCGGCCGCAATTCAACTGGTATGATTTTGGCCGTCATTATGTCTACCAATAAAAGCAAAAATAACTTTTGGCAAGGTATACACTAGCTCGAAAAGGCGAACACTGAAATAAACACGCGCACACAGGACAAGTGCAGGCCCTGCGTGTGCGTGCTTCCTTCAGTGTTTTTGTGCACGCTAATCTTTTCGCACCAACTTGCCCAAATCTTAAAATAACAGAGCTAAATTAGTTGGTAAGTATTCATGTTAAAGAGACAGGGCGTGCAAACACGGGCACAAGAGAGAAGTCAAACAACATAAACGCGTTTGTGGTGTCGACTTTTCTCTTGTGTCCGCGTTTGCGCAAATCAGTTACACTAAAAAAAAGAAGAAAAAAAAAACTTTTTTTCGCGAAGTGAATGTGAATGAAGTTTCTAAGGTGTATACCATTACCGCTGTGACATGATTTTGTCACTCGTTAATTTCCCCTTAGGATTTTAAGGTTACGGGTAAGTGAAACTCATGTGGTCAGCTCATGAAGCGTGTCGCATCTCGTACTCGCGCCCCCCGGGCTACGGCACCGCCTACGCGCAAAGTTCGCGGCAGCCCCACGCGCCGAGCTCGCGGCGCGGCTCCCGCGCGCGGGGTCCGGGCCGCGGCGACATCTCTCGGCGCTGTCGACAAACGCCGCCCACGGTGCGTGCTGATTCACGCCGCCGACCGGGCGACCGGAACGAGGAGGCTCATAAAATGTATCTAAACATAAATATTCGTCGAGAGGGATGTGTTCGGAAGGGGGAGACCTTTATTTTTCCTAGGCGCCCGGCATAAAGGAAGCAGAAGCGAAAACATTTATATTTCTCTATCGCGCGGGAAGAGAGGAGGCGGGGAGAGGGGGGCGACTGTTTGTGTATGTAGTCCCTCTGTCGACGTACAGATATATAAACTGCGCTGTTAAGAAGAGGCCGGGTGGTTTTTAATCAGAAACGGTTCCGCCACGCCGCTGATCGGACTGCTCGTTCGCGCCTCTCGCTGAGCGCACTCGGCCGCCGAGCTCGTCTCTCTTCGTCGTCTGCTCGCATTCTACGGTGAGTGCTGGCCGACGTCACCAGCCGAGCGTCAACTTTGCTTGCGTCTACTTCAAAGATTCCCTTCGTGTGCAAGCACGCTTTGCAGACGTAAGCATGTTAACCGTCCCATCATTGATGTTGAGTCGCACGAGGAATTATTTTCCCGGTTCAAGCGGAGACGTGCGACCTATTATAGGACCTCGAATTGAGATATCACGAGGCAATATTTCTGTGTGACATGAAAATGAGATACTGCTTGCTAACAGCTCGGGTTTCATTCTCCTGTCACGCTATTTCGTACCAGTGCCGCCCTCGATATTATAACGCCGGTTGCTTGAAGTGTCAAATATACGTTTATTTAGGCGTTTCGCTTCAAGTGTTACAGGTGGCCAATCGCTACCGAAGTACTCTTCCGGTATACATTTTGCAAAGTGTCTCAATGCCGTATTAGTTATTGAGAAAAAAAAAGGTGTTGGTGCATTGCACGTGCCTTTAGTGACGAAAAATACGAAACAAAGGTTAGCGATGTGGAAATGAGAGGAGAAATCTCGGCCACCCTTTTTTTCTTACTTGAAACTCATATTATGGCCTATTATTTTTTGTCTATTATATTTATGTCTCTGCTAGCGGCTCCTATATCATACAAGAGAACCCCTCTGAACCATTCCGTAAGTAGCCATCATGATCAATTTCATCACTGGGTCTCCCCGAATTTTTTAAAGTTGCATGAAATACAACGCCGCTTTGATATGACTTCACTGTGTGTTCAACCGTTTGTTAATTTACGTCGTGTAATCACATAAACACTCATTTTATAGATTCATTAACCTTTACGCGACCTCCGTGACAACTTACAGTGTATGTTAAAGAAAAGTCGACATACGGATGCAGATGTACCTTTCTTATTGTATTTTAACAGTAGCGCTTTCCGTTCAAACTATATATATATATATATATATATATATATATATATATATATATATATATATATATATATATATATATATATATATATATATATATATATATATATCTTAAAATTTACATGTTCATTTGAAGATTGCATAATGATAAAATAGTAAATGAAAAGAAAATAAACGATAACATTTCAAAGAAATGATGCAATGACTGTGCGATTGCGCAAGCAGACCAGACAGCTGTATTAACTTGACCAGAACAATTTCCCATAGATATGCAAGACTTTTTTCCCATAGAAATGCAACACATTTTAAAAAAAATTACTTTACGAATATTTGTTCAAGTAGAGATTAAAGTTGCATGTGTTTAGTAGCTTGAATAATATTACAAACCGCATCAAGGGCATCCCTGTGGCAATATCCCAAAACGGAAGCACCGAAGCTAAGTACAATTTCTCCAGTTAAGTTTAAACCTATCTCTGAAAGCGGAATAACGAGAAGTCTTTTTTTCTAAGTAAAAAATATCTGCGACACGACAAAAAATAATGTTCAATAGTTTCTATTTCTTCGTAGAATTCACACAAGGTTGCTATCACCAGACAAGCCCTGTGTAAATATAAGTTTAAGGGGGTTGTTGCATCGAAATATGGTGAACATAACTTCATCATCATCATCATCATCAACATCATCATCATCATCATCATCATCATCAGCCTGTCTACGCCCACTGCAGGGCAAATGCCTCTCCCATGTTCCGCCAATCAACCCGGTCCTGTGCTTTCTGCTGCCACGTTATACCTACAAACTTCTTAATCTCATCTACCCACCTAATTTTCTGTCTCCCCCTCACACTTATGATTGTCTAAATTGAATCCGCTGAGACATCCATGGTCTACCCAGCGATGCTTGCGCTATTGTATAGGCCGTTTCACTTAATGGTAATCCACAGTGACTTGGAGCCCACAATAACTTTAGGAGTTTTAGCCGTGGCGGTGCTAACGTGCGATACGTCTTTAGGGCTCGTGAGTTATCAGAAGCTGCCAGAGCCGTACATACCGAAAGGGAATCTATCCCCGATAGGGGGGTGGAGGTTGTAAAGTTCAAGAACCACCCTTCCTTCCCCACGAAATTTTCAAACATGCAGTGTGTATATAGACGCCAACATACCAACACACACACGAACTTACACAAAGGGAAGTGAAACCCTCTCCCCCAACAGAATTTCTGGCTACGCCCCTGGAATCTGTTATAACTGCACTGATTTCATTCGAAGGCAGTTTTTTGCAGCTTCAGAATGATAGCCAAGAGCTCAGCTTCGAAAACAGGAGTGAAATCTGGCAGCCTGAAGGAGAATGACCACCCAAGAAAATGCGAGACAATTCCTACGACTGCATTTTCATCATTCACGGAAGCGTCTATGGTTGTTAGGTTATTTGTTTGTACTTGCGCCAGATAATCTTGTAACCGGTTGTTTAAGAATCTGAGAGATTGAAATTTGGATTTTGGTGGGAAAATCTCATCGAGATCTCAACGGTCGGCTTCTTCTCCCTTTCTATCTCGGTACGGCAAACACGTTCACCGGTCAATGTACGTGCCATGTTGCAGGAATATCATCATCATCCTCCGCTCATGCGCTCGTGGCGCGCGGTGCCTGGAATGCCTGGAACGCCATTGTTTTCTCGGACGATGGATCGTTCTACAGGTCGTCTGTGTCGTTCCCACGACCAGACGGATGAAGCGACTCCTGCGACCAAGAGCATGCCGCCGTTCAGGTCCACCTGCCGCTACAACGGCGGTGCTTTACCATCTCAGAGTGATTACAGACAGTCTCTGGTACCTTGTCTGGGCGATCACAAGTTTCTAAAAGAGCACAGGCGGTTCTACGACGGCGCTCGAAAGAAGCACGAAGCCATCCTGGCGTCTCCGACAAATGCAGCGGCGAACCGACATGGCACTTGCTTAGAAGAGCGTGACAGCACCTCATGGCTGGGTCCTCAATGGTTCTTGAGCTCGGCGACCGAACCCGCTGTTCGAAAAACCATCTCGGGCAGGAAGATGGCCGTCGTGAGGCGTCGTCGCGTCGCCACGACGGATACACGACGAGTCTGCAATGGTTCTGTCGTTAATTCAGAACCACCGAAAGCTTACGCGCTGGATCTTTCCGAGACGCCGACGAATACCCCTGGACTGCAGGAGGCCGTCCACGGTGACGCGATGAGAATTGAAGGGAACCTTAAGAGGCGAAGCTCCCGTCACTTCCACCGATGACGCCGTTGTTAAAGATGAATCACCCAAGACCAAGACGCAGCCTCTGGACGTTCGGGAGTCCGGGACCGCTGGGCCGACGGAAGCTTGGGAGGTGAGCGGTGAATCACAAGCACTCGTCGCTGTGGACCCGAAAATGAAGGGATCCGGTATGCAAAATTCCACAGGTCGCGGGCAACGATACCGTGCCGGCGCGAAAGATGCATGGGTGGTTGACGCTCTTCAAGACCATTTGTTCGGCGCTCGCCACCGTGACGTCGAGAGTTGCGGCTGTAGAGCGCCACCGGAGATGTTTCGAGCCCGAAACCTACACGGTCTGGCCCCGACGCAGTTAAACTGCGTCAAAGACCAGCAACAAGAAGGCACCGGCTAACAAAGGTCGCCCTCGACAGACTCACACAGCGGTGCGCCCTAAAGATCGAATTTGTGTCTACAGCACTCAAGTGTGGCCCATCTTGGTCAGCCCTCCAAGTGCCCGGTACGAACGATGCGGCTAGAACTGGAGGTGTGAGAAGATTCCTTGCGAGAGCGTTTAATTTTTTCGCATATTTTCTCCTGCCTCGCGCTTTTCGCTTTTTCGCCAGTGCCTTCCATTAAAAGCTCAGCAAAGTGGGGCTAGGAGAGCCTGGCGCGCTGGCATAGATTGTGAATCTTTGGTTTGGTGGGTTTCTCTCTCTTTTTTTTATGTGAACTAAGGGTACCTGTGTTCAGTGTTCAAAGTGCGTGTTATACCTTTGGTTCATCATTGGGGCTGATGTATACCGTTGAACGTCTACTCGGGGAGGCAAGACGTCCATCAGTTTTCGTTTTGCTCGTTCATATGCGCGATATTATATACTATACATACAGATATATATTTTGTGGTGTTTGTTTTGTTGTCTTGTTTCCTTTTACCTTTATATTCTTTTATATTTTACCTGACCACGTCACGCACGGCCTCGCTACTCTTAGCCGCCCGCGCCGAACATCACCGCGGGTTTGAGCACTCCGACCTCCACGTAGGGTGCCACGTCCACGCTTGTCTCGCGCCGTGCACCGATCGCGCTGCTGCGCGCTGGAGCTCGGCCATTCATCGGGAAGGGACGGCGAGCCCGCGTGCGCTGTGTTGGAGACCCTAGGTGACTCTCCCTAAATGGGTGGATTAAGAGCGGAGCTGTTTAAGCTTGCAGCAATTCCGGCGTGGGACGCAAAAACTCGGGCGGGCATACGCTACTGAAAGTGGGTATGTGCCAACCGGCTCCTAGCATAGCATAGCCATATATAGTATAGTATAGCAAGGGGTGAGAAAGGGAAGTGAGGGTGAGAGATTTGACTGTAAGGAGGAAAGAAAGGAGCAGGGTAGAGGGTAAGGAATGGCATAGACTTGTGTAGTATACTTTAGAATGTGCCAAGCACCTCGTAGCATAGCTTAGCCGTGCATAATATAATATAGCAAGGGGGTGCGAAAGAGAAGGGAGGGTTAGGAGGAGTGATGTGAGTGTGAGGAGGAAGGAAAAGAGGAGGGGAGGAGGTAAAGCTTGGCATAGCCTTATATAATATAGTTTAGCAAGGTCATGAGAAAAGAAGGTATGGGTGAGGACTGATCTAAGGGTGAGGAGGAGAGAAAGGAAGTGGAAAAGGAGGTGAGAGGGTATACCATAGCACTACCATGAACAGTATAGTATACCAAGGGGTGGGAAAGAGAAGTGAGGGTTAGAAGGAGTGATGTGACGGTTAGGAGGAGGAAAGGAGGAGAGGGCAATATATAGATAGATAAAGAAAGAGAGAAATATGAAATAAACAAGATAGAAGAATAACATGTAGAAAGAGATAAAGAAAGAAAGAAGCAGTTAAAGAAAAAAGAAAGAAGAAGAAGATGTTGAAAGAAGTCTCATCTGCTTTCGCCAGTTGGTGGCGCCTGCTTGCCAGCTCCGCTGTTTACTCAGATTTCATAGGCGTGGAACTGGCTTTAATATTTTTTTAGCGAGATTTTAGTAGAAGTTAAAAATTGTTTTACAACCAATCGTAAGTAACATAATTGTACAGTACGCCAGTTAGATAATAGAAGTTACAAAATATAACAATCGGTGGCCGCGAATGGCTCACCTATTAAACAAAGGACCAGGTTTGGAAAGCCGACCTACCCTTCGGCCAGCGCTCCCGCGATTGCGCACCCCGGAGCAGAGAGAAAAAACAGACATAGACAGAGGTCAGAGAAATAGTCGGTGAACAATCGCGAGGCGCTACTTCGGGACTTCCGAGACTGCGGAAGGGCGCGAGCACCCGCAGAGGCCGGGACCGACGAGACGACGTAACCACCGGCCGGCGACGAAGAACAAAGGATCGCCGCCGGCCGGAGAGGCCAAGACCCTTACGCACTGGTCTCCCCAAACCCCGTCTCGCCCCAGTGCTTGTTAGACGAGCGCGAGCAATGCCCGAGTCCCGCAAAATTAGGCTAAAGGGACACGATGTTAAGCTCTTGGGGACGGTGTGGCCGCCGGTTGACAGTGTCTTTTGGCCGGCCGCCCCCACGTCCGGCCAGGAGGAGAGGGACGCGAAAATTCTCCTTTGGAAAATCACGTCACGCATGTGGTGCGGAATTCTCTCAATATATAGTGAGAAGACACCCCGAAGAGAACCATCGCACACAAGGGCGGAACCGCCATCGTCTTGCACCACACTTCTGAAAATTTTCGCATACGCGAACACAGTCGATGCCCACCATCTACACTTCCCTTCTCCCCAGAGCCGCTCACTTCTTTCGACATCACTGTCAATTTTTTTTCTCTATAGAGTGCAGCCTTAGCAGTGTGTTCAGTACCACGGAAAATGATAGCCACAATCATTGGGAGACGTACTTGTACGAACCTACAAAAAATCACCATTGATAAGCAAACGAAGCTTCTAAGAAAAGAAGTTTCACTGTCGTCAGCGATTCTGGGTGTTACACGGTTATTTTATTATTCGATCTCCGTAGGAGTTGTGCGGGCATACTTGAGCCGATTGTCCTTGGGGTTCCGTAAACAAAGGGCAAGAACGAAGAAGCTTACAGAATTCAACAACCTGGTTTTGCACGCTGTTCATGTTTGCACGCAATGGACACGCTGTTCTGTAAACGGCAACCTTAATTAGGTGAGAATGACAATAATGAAGTACGCAAAAAGGGTTTAAGTAACGGTGTAACTGCTTTTGACAACGCTTAGGTGAGGCGCGTTTACACTAGAGCGACACGACACCGACGCAGACACGAGGCAGACGCAGACGGTCGTCCGACGAGTCGTCCGCTGACGATGTCGCCGGACCGTCTGGTCACAGTAGGGCGACGACGACGCCGACGCCTCCAAAGACAGCATGTCGTAGTAGTGTAACATGATGGCAGACCAAAAACACCAGCAGAACGTAACGGCCGACGTGTCGTCGGGAGGTCTTCGGGAGATCGGTGGCCGAGCGAAAATTTTCCCATGTCGTTGCTTCGAACGTCGAAGGGGTAGATCTTGGGGGAGATCCCCCTCGACATACTCGGGCATTTGACAATGGGCATCTCGCGCACCCCTCCGACGTCTTTTCTTTGCTTCCCATTGTCGGTCCGCACCCCCGTCCCCCGACGCCGGAAGGGGTGGCGGGGGCCGCGCCGCTACCCCGAGAGGGACAATGGTAGAGGAGGGAGGACGGCCGAAATGAGCTGCAGGTGTTCCCCCGTTTTCAACTTTTGCGGGCCAGTTTAGTCGGTGTCGGTGTGCGCGCCTTCTGTGTGACAAGAGAATCGGCCGACGAAAGGCTGGGAGCACGATAAGACGCGGACGGCGTCTTTCACAGACGATCGGCCGATTGTTGGCGTCGTTTCAGTGTAAATAGGATGACGGCACGACAAAAGACACTCCCGGCGACAGTCGGCAGACCGAAATCGGTGTCGTGTCGTTCTAGTGTAAACGCGCCTTTAAACGGGCATTTGGATCCATCCCACCGCTGCAACCAGTTGTTACGAGCGGGGACGTTGTCAGATGTGGACCCAGGGGGTAGCGTGAAGCTGAGTGGTGGGAGTCGTACCGCAGGCCCAGGGACGTCCAGAACAGCAGGAAGCCGAGGCAGAGAGACCGGCGTTGAGGAAAACTTAACAGACGTTTATTTACAACATATCAGAGGACAGGATCGTCAGAACGACATCTAGTCCGATCGATCCGTGCCGAGCAGACGCTCTGCTGCTCCTTAAATACGCTTCAATACAAAGACAGGGAAACTCCTTAATTGGAAATGTCCAATCACAAACGTGCATGCCTTTGAAGCTTCATAACTAGCAAACGTCCAATCACAAGCATGCATGCCTTTGGAGGGTCCGTCTCTTCGACACATAGGTCACCGCCCCCAGGATGGCACGCCAGGGACCACTGCGCTCTCACTCTCCACGTCCGACCAGTTCGGAAGAAAAGGGGGGGGGGGGGACAATGCCACCTCGGGGAACTGATAATCCTTTTACGAACAAAGGCACCAGCTTTAACCAAAAGCACACTCGATGCAAATACGCGTCCCACGGAGGGGACCCGCGTGTAGCAGCCAGCTTCCCGCCGAAGCGCTCAGTTCAGGGAAAAGACAGCAGGTGTAGGTAAATCCGTCCTCCGAAATGAGGGTGGGGGTGTCCAAGAAGCAGGAAAACTCGTTTGGAGACAGCTGGCCCAGGACCTTCGTATCTGCTTTGTAACAGGTGTCAACCCTAGACTATTTTAAAATAGTTGACTGTCGCTGAAAGGAGCCCCGCCACGGTGGTCTAGTGGTTATGGCGCTCGACTGCTGCCCCGAAGGTCGCGGGATCGCATCCCGGCCGCGGCGGCTGCATTTTCGATGGAGGCGAAAATGTTTGAGGCCCGTATACTTAGATTTAGGTGCACGTTAAAGAACCTCAGGGGGTCGAAATTTCCGGAGCCCTCCACTACGGCGTCCCTCATAATCATATCGTGGTTTTGGGACGTTAAACCCCTGATATTATTGTAACTGAAAGGAAAATGAAGTAGACAACGAGTGTGCACTACATTCCTAGAACGTGATGTTAGACACTAAAAGCAAAACGTTATTATGATTACACCTTGAGCAGGTTTTCTTGTAGCTCAGATAAAAGCCAGGACAAATGTAGGTAAATACACGTGGACACACACGTCCGTGTCTACATTTTTCCTGTATTTTATCTGCGCTACAAGAAAACCTGCTCAAGATGTGTTACCAGGAAGCCCGCATCGCATCCCTCGTGAACTTGTTAAATTAGATATTAAAGTGGTACACTTTTAGTAGCTTGAATAAAATACAAACCGCATCAAATGCATCACTCTGGCAATATCCCAAAACGGAAGCACCGCAGTTTAATATAATTTTTGCAGTTAAGTTTAAACCTATCTTGGAAAGCTGAATAACGAGAAGTTTTTTGCTAAGTCATGAATATCTGCGACATGACAAAATATAATGTTCATTAGTTTCTATTTCTTCGCAGAACTGACAGAGAGGCAATATCGCCCGACCAGCCCTGTGTAAATATAGGTTTAGGGAGGGGACGCGGCATCGAAATATGGTGATCATAACTTTTGATTGTATAGATTGGGTCCGCGGAGATTTACATGGAAATTTCAGGTGCTGATAGTCTGCCTTTTGCTATTGTTTCCATCATATCTATGCATATTGCTAATTTTCTATCTGATCTATGTTCTATATCTGATTTCTGTTTTATTCCACTATTGGAAGTACCGTAATTATTGGTCCACCCAGCTATGCTCGCGCTATTGAATCGGCCAGGTCACTTAATTGTAATCGATAGTGACCTGGAATCCACAATAACTTTAGGTGTTTCAGCTGGGGCGGTACTAATGTCCGGAACGTCTTTAGGGCTCGTGAGTTATCTGAAGATGTAAGAGCTGTACATGCCGAAAGAGAATCTGTAACCGGCGTAGCCAGGGGGAGCGGGGCTCACCCCCAACACGAAACTTTCAATTTTGCATGCGTATATGTAGATGCCCACATACAAACACGCATGAACATACATAACGGGGGGTTGAATCTCTACCCCCACCCCCCACCCCCCGAAAAAAATTTCTGGCTATGCCCCTGGAATCTGTTATTATACCGCACTCATTCCACTCGAACGGAGTTTACAGGAGTGAAACCTGGCAGCCTTAAAGAGAATGACCATCGAAGCAAATGCGAGGCAGTTCATACGCCTGCCTTTTCGTCATTAAAGGAAGCGTCTGTGACTATTATGTTATTTGTTTGTGCATGCGCTCAGCAATCTTGTGACCGGTTATTTAAGAATCTCGGAGATTTAAATTTAGATTTTGGAGGGAAAGTCTCATCGAGATCTCCACTTGGTCTTCTTCTCCCTTTCTACTTCGGGATGGCAAGCACGTTCACCGGTCAGTGTACGCGCTATGTCATAGGAATATTATCATCATCCTCTGCGCATGTGCTCGTGGCGCGTGGTGCCTGGAACGCCATTGCTTGTTCGGATGATGGATCGTTCTACAGGTCGACAGTGTCGCTCCCACGACCAGATATATGAAGCGACTCCAGCGACCAAGAGCATGTCGCCGTTGCGGCCCGCGTGCCGCTACAACAGCGGTGCTCTACCGTCTCTGGGCGTTTTTGAAAAGTCCCTGGAAGAGCACCTGCGGTTCTACGACGGCGTTCGAAAGAGGCACGAAGTCGTCCTGGAGTCGACGACAGATGCATCGGCGAACCGACATCGCCGTTGCTTAGAAAAGCGCGACTACACCTCATGGCTGGGCCCTCGATGGGTCTCGAGCACGGCGTTCGAACCCGCTGTTCGAAAAACCATCTCGGGCAGGAAGATGGCCGTCGTGAAGCGTCGTCGCGTTGCCACGTCGAATACACGACGAGTCTGCGACGGTTCTGCCGTTAACTCAAAACCACCGGAAGCCTACGCGCTACATCCGACGACGACGAAGACCGCTGTACTCCAGAAGGTCGTCCCCGGTGACACGACGAGAATTGGACGGAACCTCAAGAGGCGAAGCGCCTTCACGTCCACCGATGACACCAGTGTTAAACATGAGTTACCCAAGACCAAGACGCCGCGTATGGAATTTCAAGAGTCTGGGACCGCTGGACCGACGGACGCTTCCGAGGTGAGCGCCGCATCACAAACACCCGTCGCTGTGGATTCGAAAAGGAAGGACACCGGTATGAGGAAACCCACCGGTCATGGACAACGACACCGTGCCAGTGTAAAAGATGCGTGGTGGGTTGGTGTTATTCAAGACGAGTTCGGTGCTCACCAACGTGACGTCGAGAGTGGCGGTTGTAGATCGCCACCGGTGATGTTTCGCACCCGAAACCTACACGGACTGGCCCCGACGTCGTTCAACTGCGTCAAGGACCCGCAATAAAAAGGCGCCGGCTCACAAGGTCGCCCTCGGTATATAGGCTTACACGTCATCAGCGGTGCGCCCGAAAGATAGTATGCGTGTCTCCAGCACTGAACTGTGCTCCACCTTGCTCAGCCCTCCAAGTGCCCGGTACGAACGACATGGCTAGAACGGGAGGTGTGAGAAGATTCCTTGCGAGAGCGTTTAATTTTTCGTCTCTTTCCTGCTGCCTTGGAGTTATCCCTTTCTCACCAGTGCCTTCCATTAAGCAAGCTCAGCAAAGGGGTCCGATGCGAGTCCGGTGCGCTGGCAGGGTCTGTGCATATGTCGTTTGGAGGGCGAGGGACACTCAGTTTGGAAACGGGGTCTAACGCCTTAACATCTTTATTTTTTTGTTTAAGTCTGAACGCAGTGCCTGTGTTCAGTGTTCAAAGTACGTTTTCTACCTTTGCTTCATCATTGGGGCTGATTTGAACCGGTGAACTTCCACTCGGTACGGCTAGAACGTTCACCGGTCTTCGTTTTGCTCGTCCATATGCGTGACATTATATATATATATATATTGTGGTGTTTGTTTTGTTGTCTTCTTTCCTTTAGCCTTTATGTTGTGTTTTATTTTAAATGACCCCGGCATGCACGGCCTCGCTATTCTTTGCCGTACGTGCCAAACACCACCGCGGGTCCGAGAACTACGAGCTCCATGTAGGGGGCCGCTTCCACGCTTGTCTCAGGCCGTGGACCTATCGCACCGCTGCGCACTATAGAGCTCGGCCCATCACATTGAAGGGACGGCGAGCCCGCGCGCAGTGAGGGAGACCCCAGGCGACACACTCCGAATGGGTTGTTTATAGCACAAGTTAACAATTGTCTGGCAACCAATCGTAAGTAATAATTGTACAGTATGCAAATTAGTTAATACAAGTAACAAAATATAATTGGTGGATAGCGCACCTATGAAACAAAAGACCAGTTTTGGAGGGCCGCACTTCTCCTCGGCCAGCGCGATCGCGCACGCCAGAGCAGAGGGAAAAGGAGACATATACGCGCAAATAAAATCCAGGATAAATGTAAACACGTATGGACACACGCATATGTGTATACATTTTTCCTCACTTTTACTTGCGCTACAAGGAAACCTGCTCAAGATGTGTTACCAGGAAGCTCGCATGGCAGCTCTCGTGAGCTTAATTTATATTTACATATTGCACAAATGCGATTTTCTACAGCAACTATTGAAACGAAAACAAGACTTCTTGAATGCGATATGGTAATCCTAATTTATTGCTGCTTATTGTACTTCGCCTCGTAGAAAACGTAATATTATACGTGGAGAAAACAGAATGGCACTGTTTCGCAGCACCTGTTCACAGATTCGTAGGCTGACGTCTGTCTAAATATCGATTATTTATGTAAATACGTTGTGTCGCAGTTGTTGAATGTTAGCTGCGCTCATTCAAAAAAAGAATCACTGCATACGACATTCTTTCTCTTCAGTTTTCGTCTTTTCATCACTTCATCTTTACGCAACGTATGGTCAATAGGCTCAGTTCTGTACATCTTATAATCTTTCGAAGCGTCGCCACAAGATCTAAGAAATTAGTGCTTAACGCCCTGATCAACATTTGTGACACTCGAGTGACATATTATACAAGGTGGCACGTTTTTACTTTGAATTTTAAGTAGAACTATCAAAGACAGCCATTGGCGTGTAGCCAAGTGCTCCTTTTAGGCGGACGCGCCTTGTGAGACGAGTTTCACTGGTCTACTCAAACCTTGTTTTACTGACTTACTGGCAAACTTTTGGTAATTAAGTTTTGTGTTCTCTAATAAGACTTGGTCACACGTTTAAATTACATAGTTGGAGGCGATAAGCTTAAACTTAATTTGTAACTGTCTCCTGCGTACTATCAAACAAACTCTTGTTTGTGCCCGAGAGAATCCGCCATGACGCTCCGACTCGGTATACGAGAAACTTGCGGGTCCGCCGTACGTACTCTCGCCGTGTTTTCTTTTTTTTAACTGGACGCTTGATATCCTATCTTTTTTTTGGCACGTCAGAATACGACGCCGAGCGCTCGTCATATTGCGCTTATAACTCAAGACTCCACGAATACGTGCATCGCTCTGGTTTGAAAAATAAAGCAGATGGAGTGCACCTTTCACAAGTGCCTCATACTTCAGCAGTCTCACATAAAACAGCCTGGAATGACCTTGCAGGATGAATGGTTTCCAGTTTCGTAATATGAATGTACGCTCTTAACTCTTTTTCGAAGTATAAACCATTAAAGAATGCACTTCTTACACATGTAGATGTCGTTGCATTTAACCTGTGCCTTCATGCCCGTGAAATAGGTATGTAAAGCTGGAACTCGGGTAAGTTCAACGGAGAAGTAAAAAAAACAGTTCCCGAGATATAAAAACACGAGAATAACAAGTAATCACTAGCTTGGTACGTGAATTTTGCTTGTGACTTCACCAGAAGCAGGATTAAGTTATCTGGAAGGGAGACACCAGATGCTGCCTTGACCCTTCCTTTTCACTTTTCATGAAGCATTGGTGCCCTTTAGCGCCCTTCTACACATTTATTCTGTGGTCAGAAATGGGGTCCAGGGCTTCAGATCCTTTATACCCACTCCCTTCACTTCATCTAGCGCTGGGCTTCATTGTGAAAAACTTTCCGTTTCCTTTGCAGGCATACATACATGAAGTCGTCAGTTGATACCCAGGCGCTGGACCATGCAGGCGCCTGCAGTTCTGAATTTTTCTATCCACCCGGGTGCCTGGTTCCAGCATCCGAAAGTTTCCGGCAATGTCTCTCGTCGCCAGAACAACGAGCGGGTTCTCTTCCTTATCCGCTCGGCTCCTACTACCGGCCAGACGTCGGTGCCCTGTCGCAAATCACGAGTCTGGCGGTCGCCGAAGGGGCGATGAAGCCTCCGTACTCGTACATCGCTCTCATCACGATGGCCATACGTAGCACTCCAGAGCAGAAGATAACGCTCAACGGCATCTACAAGTTCATCATGGACAGGTTCCCCTTCTATCACCACAACAAGCAAGGCTGGCAGAACTCCATTAGGCACAACCTCTCCCTCAATGACTGCTTCGTAAAACTGCCGCGCGAGAAGGGCAAACCGGGAAAGGGTCATTACTGGACGTTGGGCGCCAACTGCGAGTCCATGTTCGAGAACGGCAACTTCAGGCGCAGGAAACGCAGGAAGAAACAGCCCGCGATGGATATGGATTGCCCGGCCGCAGTCACCTTCACTAAGCATGACCGACTCTTCGCCGCCGCAGCAGCGGCAGCCGCCGTGGCGGGAAGACCATACCACGAGCTCGACCTGTCGACACCCGTCAGGCTGCCGCTACCGTCTAGCGCAATGCGATCTCCCGAGATGCTCGCGCAGCCCAACGTCGGCCCACCGGCGACGCCCGCAGATACGGCGAAAGCTGACGGACGGTTCAACAGCTCCTTCACTATTGAGAGCATCATGAGGCGGCCCTCGAGGGCAACGTCGAATCGAACGGAAACGGACGCGCCGCCCCTACACGTACCGCGGCTGGGCGCTACCGCCGGCTGCGGGGGCAGCACGCTCTTCGGCCGTTTTCCCTCGTTCTCGTTGCCGCTGTATTTAGAAAAAAGCTGGTTGGCGTCGGAGCGCATCGGTCTAATGCAAGAACAGCAGCCTGGCGTTGCCTTGGTGTCTCCGCTGAGTAGGTACGAAGCACTCCTGAATTGCAAGCGCTCACTCGTCACTCAGGCGCCCTTCGATACCTTCCCGCCGCTACTGAAGGTCGAACTTGATGAAAAAAGGACTCCCGCGCCGTGATGTGCACGGTGATTGTGCATCTATAATGCTCGTGTTCAACTATCACACGATTTATTTATGATATCCCTGAAGATATGTGTTCAACCAGAATAAAGGTCACTGACGTGTAGTCGGAACCTGAACATTAAGTATCAGTCTCTCTGCCGAGAGGTACCGCATGATTTAGAAGTGGTTTTGCGTTCAAATTGCATTCAAATGCGTAAGAAAAAAAAAACACATACAAAGAGCCCACCACAATGAAAAGAATGTGATTCTATCTATTTGAAACAGCAATACATTTATTTCTTTTGTCTTTGTCCCGGCCACAATATGCGGACACTCTACTACACCCCTAATCACTGAAGGAGGGCGCCAAGCATGTCCCATACATTTGCTCAGTCGGACTTGACGACATTGTTCAGAGTTCCGGGTTATGTCCATGCAGGTTTTTGATAATGGCGGCCGAGGACCCCTGATGTTGCATTCCAAGAACTGCATTCCCTGATGTTGCATTCCCGGAAAGCCGGGGACTAAAGGCAGGCCGTTGTGAGAAGCACGTCATCACTTAATTTTAATTTTTGCATTCATTGCAAAGCTTGTTTTTTTTTTTTTCGGATCCGACCATTATGGGGCGAGGGGGGGGGGGACGACGCTGCACTGAAAGCAGGGTCAGCACACAGCCATGGTCTCCAGCAAACAGCTTGTTTTTATGCATGCTTAAAGGGTCATTTACAAATTGGGGGACCCTTTTAAGCTTCGCCTTTAGAGGAGTACTGACACGATTTTGAGGCTCCCCAAAAGGGACATTTTTCGTTTGGATGGTGTACACTATCAACGCTCTCCACACACTCGGAGCCAGACAACAGGTATAAAATATATTGCTTTGATTTTAATGTTTTCGTCGCCCAGCATCTGCATCAGAGGCTGGGTCCGAGCTAGTTGGCACATTGACATTATGAAACCGTTAAGCGTTCTGTGTGTCGTCTTCTTGTTCCCGTCTTCGTGCGCTTAACGGTTTCATAAAACAGCATCTGCAAGCCAGCCCCACCGCAACGGACATCACGACAAAACACAGTCAACTGGGTTTGCAAAATCTGCGTCCTGCATGCAGCCTATATCGCAGAAATTGCTGTCAGAGTCTGTGGACGACAATTCACTTGTCGTTATTTACGAGAACCGCGTGCGACTGACAGCAAACTGACAGTTGTTGCTAGATGTCGCGAGTTGCAGCCTTCCCGTGATGTCAGACTTGTGTTGACACG
This sequence comes from Rhipicephalus sanguineus, assembly GCF_013339695.2. NCBI lineage: Eukaryota > Metazoa > Arthropoda > Arachnida > Ixodida > Ixodidae > Rhipicephalus > Rhipicephalus sanguineus. The sequence continues at coordinate 260,362,023 of NC_051176.1, forward strand.
TCACTGCGAAGCCGCTCCTCTCGATAACGAAGCCGAAATTGCTGTTTTAAGGTAGCGGTATTAAAAAAAAATTGGGGGACACTTAAGCTTCGCCTTTAAGAGTTGAACACGATAGCGATATCCTGCCCCTAGTGCGCACTTGGAACACTACGAGTGTTTAAGAGAATGCGCGCACTAAGGTGTGTGCCGTATGTAATGGGTAGCATACTTTGAACCAGGAGCAATTATGCGCGAGAATCTTTTTCGAAGTTGCGATGCACCCACTACGTGGTCTTAAGGGAATACGCGCAGTAATGTGTGCGCCTTTTGTAATAGGTGGCTATCTTTAAACCACCAAGTCGTTATGATATTGACAAGGTGTGACGCCCGATGGCAATGTACGCTTGCACCACGCAATATTACTGCGATATTACATCTCGTACTGTGACACCTGTATATAGGACGCGTATTTTTGGGAAGCATGAAAGTTACTTTCAGTGCAGCTCTAAGCAGAGGCGTGACTGTGTGGTAGAACACCTGCTTGCCACGCAGATTTCCTGGGTTCGATTCTCACTCGGACCCAACCTTTTTATTTTTTATTTTATTTCTAGCTTTTTCGATTTTTCGGTCACGGACAAGAGGATGATTTTTCGCTCACAACCAACAGCGCCGACGCCGACGGCGGAATTTCTGCGATACGAGCTCTTTAACGCTATCGCGTTAATATATTAACGCAACAGCGTTAAAGAGCTCGTATCGCAGAAATTCCGCCGTCGGCGTCGGTGTCGGCACCGTTGGTTGTGAGCGAAAAATCATCCTCTTGTCCGTGACCGAAAAATTCTGGCACAATTATCGATTCTTCAACGGCTAAGCAAGCATCGTTGCGTCAATGTCCAAGAAGGGATGTTACTAATCGCTACTATTTGCCCAAACATTGCATCTAAACGGTTCTTTTTTTTTTTTTTGCGAACCGGTGACGAAGAAAACTATCTATTCTCTTATCCTCCCCACAAAATGGGCACCACGGGGACGGTGGCAGATCAGCCCAGTAGGGATAGAAGCTTAGGAAAGGTATTCAATAAGGTGACTGAGTGGATGCTGCTTCCATTTTTTAGAGATCGAAATAAACTTTGGCGTCAGGGGAGTAATACGAGGCAATACTCTTGTTAATACGAGGTTCAAAAACTCAATAATGATTGTATCTGATTTTAATTAAATGTTGTTGCAGTAATTTACACTGATGCGGACATAACCGAGAGAGCTGGAGGTCTAAGGCCCGCTGTTGCCAAGCTGTATACCATTTTATTCATAAATATTTTGCTATGTAAATAGAGAAGCCTTTTTAACCCAATGAACGATGTGTAGGAAACGTTGGTATCATGGGTGACGGCCACTAATCCTCTCTTAGGCAAACAATACATAGTAAAGATAGTTGGGTTTAAAACAAACAAGAGAGCAAACAAGACAAGAAACAGCACAGAGCAATATTCGCCGGCCGTAACAAACCCAAACAAACCCGATCAAATAGGTGGAAATGCACTCAGACATAGCTCACATGAAGTTCAAACTAGCTTATTGCTTGTGGACAACATATGAAAACACACACACTCACACACACACACACACACACACACAACACACACACACACGCACGCACGCACGCCATCAACGGCGGCACACACAAACATAACTATCGCTCTATTAATTCTCCACAATTCTCGACGCTTCCAAGATATTCTTAAATCGCTGAATGCGGGTTTTTGTTGTTCTCTTGGAGTATATGGCCCTAATATGCTTGTCTAATGAGAGCGGCATTTGTCCAGAGCGCGAAATTTGTCTCTTCTTTTTTTTTTTCGGTGTGATTCTTCAATGCTGCAGTGCATCAAAAGATGTTCAGCATCTTCTAATGCAGAAAACGCCACACTTTCAGATCGACCTATTTCATGTAAGAAACATTTTGTGTACGCAGTACATACACGTAATCTGTGTAATCTATCCATTATCATTTGAAGTGAAGAGCTGACCTTTCATTATATATATTATCATCATAATTTATCCAGAAAATAAAATGTTTGCAAAGTGTGTGCAAACACGATACATCGGCATCCCTGGCCAACGGCCTAATTGGGATCGACTTTAAATATTCACTGTGAAAAAACAAGCAGGGTATAATGTAGGTGCATAAGGGTACAAATATGCCGTAGTGGTGAAATGGTAAAAAGGGAAATCTAGGTATACTAGGTGGATGCAAACAGGGACACTAAAGTTAAGCGTTACAGATTAGAGTTGGAAAATATTTTTTTAAAGAAACGTCCAAGTTCATACTATATTTATCGACAGGATGATCGTTCCGTAGAGTAATTACAATAAATAATACAAATACTTCTTTGCCTACACGAGGGAACAATAAATAATGAACAACTCACTTCGTCTTATCTTGTGCAGTAGTCCCTGACCAAATATCGTGTGTCGGCAAGGTCAGCAAGGCAGCATGGAAGGCGCACCGCGCATAAAATTGGATACTTCTCGATATTTCTCATTGCATTAGAAATCAATTTATGCTTCCGAATTTGCTTTTCCCTCTCAAAATGTTCCCATCCGGCCAACATCAATCTCTGAACTGTGTAAAAATAGTGAAGATCAATCTCGAGCGTTGCTTATGTAAACATTGGTTTCGAGGCTAAGCCATTTGAAGTGGTCCAAAGCAGTGGAACTGCTTGGCACATTCATTGACTTGGGACTTCTCAGTCGGTGTATGTTTATGTGCATGTTTTGGAGATGTTCATGCCCTCACGTGGCACAGCTGCTGCATCTAACGCAAGAGAAATAGTGCTTTGAATGAAGTAAAAATCCCGCAGTTAACAAAAGAAGTTAACATGAACGAGTGCATTTGCGTAAATCGTTCACAACACGAATCACGTAAAGCACATTGAAAAATACATGCGTTTCTCACGAATGCAGAAAAGACAGCTGGTAATACAGTTCGCATAATACTGACACATTAGAGCTTGAAAATACGTAGTTTCGTATATGCACGAAACGCAGAAAGCAAGTCACGCCAAAGAAATCCGAATGAATTTGGGGAACAGGGCGGAATATAAAATGCAATAAATTGCTTCCAACAAAATTTATACCTTCTATAAATCTGTATGGGAGCACTATTGATTGCCTTTGTAATATTTGTTGATCACTGGCCTAGGATTGCTTAAAAGCTTAATGGTCCGCGGTTTATTACCATTAGAGTGCGTATTGATATGGTGTTGTACTGCGTGTTCTAATACTAGATTCGTTGATATTTTAACATGGGAAATCAGTCCTCCCGAATCCCGCAAGGTGGCGGAAGAGTTATGAAAAAGGAGACTGACAACCACCCGAGCGGTTGTCAATTTCTCCTTTCGTAGCCTATCAGTTGAGCTAAGCAAGGTGAAAGCATCCTGGTTGGTTCAATTTGTAGAGCGGCCGCCATAAATGCGTCGGTGCGGGTTCGATCCCCTGGCCAGGACGAATTATTCTTCATAAGAGGCTTTCTTTCTGCGAAATCAGTATGTATTTTTTGTACCTTTGTGCTACAAACGGGTGGTTGACAATTTCCCATTTCAATATTCTAGCATTGCTAAAAAATTTGTCTTCAAAATATAGCGTCGGGCTTCTTGAAGCCCAACTCCTATGATCTTTTTGTCTAGGTCAGGGTAACAGCGACTCTATGCTCCTGAGACGCTCCTCTCACGTGTCTGACTGAAGAGATGTCTAAAAAACGGGAAAATAATTTAAAATAGGAAATATAGCTCAAAAACGAAACTGGAACTCAGCCGTACCCCGTCGTGTGACTTATCTCTGTGCAGAAGCTGGGAAGGTGCGGAAACCATGCAGGTTCGGCCTGTTCCGAAAACGCCGAAGGCGAAGAGCTAGCAGATGCTGACGAATTGCTGCCTCTCCGTGTGATATATCCGTGACTTCGAAGCTGCTTGCAGTGACAGCGGCGATGCCGACGAATACAGCAGCCATTGCCATTCGCATTCGACCATGCACTACCCGAGCTAGTTGCTCGGAACACCAGTAATCAAGCGCACCACATACTGCTGCAATTCATGAAGACCAAGGGCAGCCCTAACGAAAGATATCAACCCGCTATTTTAGGTGTGTTTGCCCTTTTCAAGAATCGCTTGGCCTATTCGCTATGAGATGTAACGGAACGACGTTCTACTCATTTGCACCTTTTCCCCGGAATACCGCCGCTTGCAGTCCAACGAAACAACTGTATATTTGTTACTATCGGCAGGTACAGTGACCACTCGTCGTTCGTTTGAGAGAAAATAAACAATTTTATTAAAAAAGAAAGGGTAGGAACAGTATAGGAGGGACCCTTACTTTTGAAGTATGATGCAAGCCGCGCATCAGTGACGTCAGTAAATGTCAGAAAATAAATTAAAAAAAAAACCCGATGGGTTAATCAACGGATTGAACCCAGTGCCTTCCTCATTGGAGGCGGACGTTCTGCCTCCAATGCAAACAAGCAAGATAACCTTCATAGAAGGAGGGCAGGCTGCAACTGGGCCCTCTAATGTATAGATGCACAGCACCCTCGCACAATAAAAAGCGTGACTGATCTTAAGTTATGTCTTCTTTCTCCTTCGCCCCCACTTCAGGGACGTAGCCAGAAATTTTTTTCGGGGGGGGGGGGGGTTCAACCATACTTTATGTATGTTCGTGCGTGCGTTTGTATGTGCGCGTGTATATATACGCAAGCAAAACTGAAAAATTTCGGGGGGGTTTGAACCCCCCAACCCCCCCCCCCCCCCCCCCCCCCCCCCCTGGCTACGCCCCTGGCCCACTTCTTTCCTTCCCTACGTGCAGGGTAGAAAGCTGGACATTATTATATTCATCCGACCTCCCCACCTTCTTTCGTTGTCTCTTCCTCACTCTTGAAGTTCAATGGCCGTAGAAACGGCAGCATCGACATGGTTCTGTTGTGTGCCAACAACATGTCAGGTCGGTGCTCCAGGATGGCTCTCCAGGAGTCAACGCTTTTATCTGTGCACTCAGTCAAGGACAGTGAAACCACTATCAACCCAATCTGATGAGTGTTGAGCAAACTTTCCTGAAACGATCTTGGCGCATATTTGCAAAGTACACTTGAAGAACAAAGGGAGGCCTCGCAAATTCTGTTAGAGATATACGACATTCTGAATTAACTTTGAAGATACGCTAGCGCAAAAAAAAAAAAAAAAAAAACGTGTTGATACTTCCATCGTCTGGATGATAAACTTTTGTTTGCAGCTACAATATACACCTGCGTGGTACTGAAATGACCTCTCCCACCGTCCTCGCATTTCAGTTTAAGTAACTCCTTCAGTGATACATTAACAAATGCGCGTGTGAAAAGGCCGGCTTTCTATTCCCCATAATTCCAATAGCCGGATAAATAAATTATTCAATTTCTTTAATTGTTAATTATTAATGAACACCGGCACGACGGACAAAGTCATGCGCGTGCAGTAGAATTTTAAAGTATTGAGTATCTTTTTATACTATTTATTTGTTTTTGATGAGGCTATGTCAGACGGTTGCCTGAGGGAGTAATTTAGAGTGCTAATAACAATTTTCATGTTCTTCTTTATCACAATAATCAATCAATCAATCAATCAATCAATCAATCAATCAATCAATCAATCAATCAATCATTGATTTATTTAACGTGCCCAGGAACAACCGTAAGGTCTTTGTGCTGGCGCACGCAAAAAAAAACAATAAAAATAAACAAACAATACAGACAGTTTTCAGAAATAAAAAGAGGAAAAACACGTAGACAAAGAGAAATGAACACAAAAGGGGAGGAGTAAAATAATAATAATAATAATAATAATAATAATAATAATAATAATAATAATAATAATAATAATAATAATAATAATAATAATAATAATAATAATTCTACTCTGTCCACTGTATGACGGAGGTTCTCCCATCAAACTCTGATTGCCCTTGTTTCGCATCATCTGACACCATTTTATGCCTGCAAGCTTCCCAATGCATTCATAATTTAATTATTGTGCAGTCATTAGAGAAGGGGGATATGTCGCGTGCGATGAGATCATTCAAGGCGATGGAGGTGAGGATAAGTGTCACAAGGGCTCTAAAAAATAATAACGCAAGACTAGTGCAAAGTACATTACGCGTCTCACTTTTGAAAATAAGATTGCGTTGCATGCTTCGTGTAGCCAACTAGGTTTATGATAAATGATCTATTTTAACCGCTTCGCGATACCCGTTTAGGCCAGTTGGTAACACAGTTAAATCTGGGTAACTACATGATCTGTAATTTTTTCCCAATATTTACATTATTTTCTGGACTCCCTGAAGATATTCCGAAGAAAAGATATGTTTGGAGAATATTTAAACGTTAAATGTCATCTTCTTCTTCAAAAAAAAAGATCGAGGTTACATTTTCGCTTCTACCTGTTATTTAGTCGTAGCTATTTCATCGAGCGTAGGACACTGCGCCGTTATTATTGTTTCTATAAATGATATCAAGCTAAGCATCCAGTCGCTGCCAGAAACTATCTGTTAGGAAATTATTGCCTCGAAATCACTGCAAAAATACGCAATCAAAATACAAATCCTCGCAAACTGTCACCGTTTAATGGCGAAATAACGAAACTACGCTCTGGTGAGGCCTTTTCATTCGCTTACCCGAAAAACTGGGAATATAACTGAACTGCTTCATTTCTCCATGGCGACGGTCCTGTGTTACCAACGAAACTAAACTATAACATTTTAAAGTGTGAAGATATTCGCAGTGTAACTTAATGAAAAGTTCAATTGTTTCTTCACTTTATGGATCCCCAACGCTCATGTTCATGGAGCCCTCGCACAATCCTCATACACTCACCCTACACTTGACATGGAAGAAAGCAATGTATAAAATAAACCAAACGGAATCCTAACTCAGGATACGCATGATTAAGAAATGAAAATTATTAGTTTTCTTGTCAAGTTCGCGTGAATTGTTCCTTTCAGATGTTTATAATCTATTTTACTTCCGGCATTTCTTTTACACAATATTTAGGTTATACAACTATTCTTCTGCTTCCTCTTTCTTTTTTTGTAAAAGACTGCGAAAAGTACTTCTTACCGCGTTGGGAAATTGCGTAGAATCCAATTTATAACGAGGGTGTTGATTTTGAGTGCCTGTAACTTCAATGAACTCGCACACTTTAAACTATGCTCGCAAATTTTCAGATTTATACTTTTTGTTACATAATATTTATACGATAGCACCTATAAAACACGTATAATGCTTTTGAGCACTTCCTGTCACACGAACAGCTTTGCAGTAAAACAATCTTCCCTCCATGGCTTGTATAGATTATCGATAATAATTTCGTCATAGCTGGATAAATGTATGGGCTGTGTTAAGCACGTTAATGAAATTGCAGCAGTTATATTTTAAGAAGCCTTGAGCATCGACAGGTTATTAACATATATCCTCGTGGCACTGCTTAACTAGAGTTGCATTCCCTCACTTTTGTATTAAATGTATTGGGCGGATTGCAGAATATTTGTCGCGTGCGTGTTGTCCACGCCGCATGCTGTATACATTTCTGTCAGGCGTTTATGTCACAGGCGTTTATGTCAGCAAGGTATGCCACCGTGCTAGTTGCTTAGGATCTATGTTGTATGACAGCGTGCATTTAGGCAGCGCTTAATTGTCTCCGTCTCTCGCTCTCTCTTCGTCATTTGTCTAAGTGCCCGCTGTCATACATCGTGGTTTATGTCAGTCCTAATAACGCTCGCGTCACTTGCTCCGCTGATGTTTTCAGGTGTCTGGATGTGTGACGTAATTGGGAATGCGAGCCGCAGACGCCAGTCCAGACTTATACCTTCAACTGAGGCGCCAGCACCGCCCTTTCCCATACCTGCAGCGGTGACTTGAGCTGGTAACTCGACCCTAGGCAACCGCGCAGAGCGCGCATAGGCGCAGCATGAAAGCGTAAGCTCCAACACCGCTGAGATCTTGCCTGCAGCACCCAAGCCGCACCGCTTCGACTATATGGGCAGACGTGATCACGAATCGTGCTGCGAGGGAGTCTGGAAAATATCAAACTGCATGATTTAAGTTTGATAATTATAAGGTTTGCAAGCTATAACCCGTATTGGAACCGAGTTATCAAAGTAAAATAATGGCGGACGAAATTAACCAGAATATCGCGGGCGTTGCGGATGTATTCGTTTTAACTAATCACGTTAAATAAGTTTTTTTTTTATATAGCGTCACAAACTTTTCGTGATCCTGGTAATAAAGCTGAAGGGAGTGAATACGAGGGGTAAACGTTATTAGCATTGCGCAAGTCGTTGACTGATTACGAGTAAAACTTTTGAAACACGCAATTTTCCTTTAAGCATCTTCCATGGTGTATCTATGTCCAACCTCTTCGTTAGCCAGGCAGTTTTAATTTTGCCCTTTCTTTCTAAACTGATTGAAAAAAAAAAAAAGGTTTTCCTAGTGGTCTTGATGTCTGCCGCTGCCGCCGGCGTGTGCCAGTGACCATTGCAGAAAATTTTAAAAGTGAGCGCGACTGATCGGTTAGTTGCACTGGCATACTTGAGCATCAAGACGTCAATAATGAAAAAAAAAATGGAAACGAGAAACGTAAAACTATTGTCACGTGCTCTGACACCTTTCAGATTTTGCGTTTGCGTTGTCTCTTTCGCTCCTACGCTGATGCCCTAGTACCTCAAAGTGCGTTGCTAAAATTTCAACAGATATAATAGTGATAAATCGCAGTGCCACTATCGAATAGCAGAAGAGTTGCTGTCTGGGCAAGTTGGAATTACTTATGCATCTTTGAAGCGGGCGGCGCAAAAACAAGGACAAAAGAAAGGTACGACACACCACATTCAATAGCATCGGTCGTAAGAGCGATACGCCGGCCAGGCGTTTCACCTCGCTGTCACTCCATCGATGGTACTGCGCTTGGCGACCGTATAGTCTTGCCGCCACAGCTGCAATGACGGGCAGACGCCACGCTATGTTGCTTACCTATGAACCAGCACCGACGTGAAAAAATAAAAATGAAACCCGTTACAAAACGCGAGAGGCAAGTGGAAAAAAGGAGGAGGGGTAAAACGAGTATTCTTCCAGGGAAATCCGCCACCACGTGAAGCTTTATTTTTTTCTTGTTCTTCTTCCGGGAGGAAATTTGTCCGCCCGCATATGCGAATGTTTACTCCCGGCCAACCGATGCTGCGAAACATTGAGCAAGACTTATTCTGCGTGATATTGAAGATTAGCGTATCTATCTGGATTGCTGTAATGTTTAGCGACGCTGTGTTATGCATCTTATCGGTTATCACCGAATGGAAGAAACTAATCGAATACGGTGGCAAGGATCGAAGGACAGAATAGGAAAGAGAAAGAAGGAGCCAAGCCTCTTCTTCTCCTCCACCACTGGGTAACGCCATCTCCGCAAACGAAAAGGACGTGCACTGCATTCGACAACGAAAAAAAAAAGAACCCATTCTGTCGAAAATCAGGTTGCTCGCGCATCTTCGAACGTTTAGACCAACTGATACGATGCGACAAAGTGTAAGACTTACTCTAGATAATAATTTTCTGGCTATCGCGTTACTGCTTTTTTTTTACGACTGCAACTGCAACGCTTTTGTAGAGCTTTATCAAATTCGAAGACAGACATCAACTCCTACGTTCATTTTTAGTGTATGGTTTCCGTTAATGCTTACAGAGACACTAAAGAGTTACAGGAATAGTTTTTTAGTGTGCATTATCTGATTACGATCCCATTCGTACAATTCTTACTGCTAGCAGAGAGCTTTCATAGGCGTGAAAGAGTAAAACCGAAGGATACGTGCAGACGCCCCTTCGAATTTCCCACACTAGACGTTCAGACGTCGGAGACCACAAATGCAGTCCGGCCGCGATTGTTCGGGCGCTCTTTATCGCTGCTAATAAAAACGCAAAATAAAATACATATCTACAGTCGCGAGCCAAAGTTTAGGGACCACGGCACCAGCAAAAAATAAAAATTCCTCCCATAGCATAGCTCCACAGCGTAGGATTGCTTAAATGCTTTGCATTCAAAACATGTGCACTTAAGCTGCACCACTCGATTTCAACCAACATACTTAGACTGCAAAGAAAAAAAATTATTATTTCTGGAACCAGTTGGTCTTTAAACTTTTACTCGCGACTGCACATAAACAGCATTCAGCAACCGGACGCATCGCCTTCCGTCGACGAAAACCAAGCTTTGCTTTTTGTTGGCGCGGCCGGCGGCCCACCGTCAGAAACACCTGCCGCGTGGGGATCATTTTGCTTTCCGTTTGACTGAAGTCGCTGAAACGCAATAGTGCTTCCCTGGTGAGAGCTTCCTTGCAAGCTTCATCGTCTGCAACCGCATCCATGGATCGCGGCGAACACGAAAGCAGTGGCCGCTTACGACCGCGGTGGCGTACCACGGCGCCCCCTGATTCGCTGAGAGCCAGTGGCGTAGGCAAATATTTTTTTCGGGGTGGGGGTACGCCCTTGATCCGACGTGGGGTCCGGCCAGGTAAGTGTGATCGAGTGTCATTTTGTGCTCTGTATACCATGGCAGAAAAAAAAGTTAGCCAGGGGGGGGGGGGTGAGGCACGGGCCAGGTGTGCCCCCCCCCCCCCCCCTCTGGATACGCCCCTGCTGAGAGCAACGAAATCCGCGGCGGCACTGCTTCAACGCCGATTCAGGGGCTAGGGAAATTGAGCCAAAGATATTTAGTCTTTGACAACCTGTTCTTCCACTAATAAGTCATCGTTTTGAACCGGGCAAGAACTGCACGCATTCCTGAAGATTTAAGTTTCATTACAGCTCAACTTTCTGTTTCTCTTTATTGTCCCTTAAAGTAGAGTCGACGTTACTTGCGCAAAGAACGCCAGGCCTGCACTGAAACCGCAGCACAGTCACAGCGAAAGCTGGAAGAGCGGCGTTTCTAGAGCCCGTTGTAAGCTCTCTTGGGGCTACAATACAAGTAGGCTAGAAAGGTACCCACTACGCCATAAAGCACAATTTTTGTGAAGTTGGGAAGCACCTACTAAGCCATTATTCGTCATTCTGCGGAGAAGCGAGGCACCAGCTACACGTCTGTAAGGCATTATGTGCACTTTGTTGACGCGACGACTGATGACGATGAAGAATTATGGCTCAGCCATTTGTAATGGGTTGGAAGCTTTAAACGGCCCACCAGTTATGTAATTTGCATTGGGTGACGCCCGCTCGCTATTTCCCTCTCCCGTCATGCTGTATAACATACGTTGACGTGGGAGAGAGACGGGGGGGGGGGGGGCGCAGAAGTTTACTGAGACCCCGAGGAAATGGATCATGCGCTCATGGGCTTCCTTGGCAACCAATCCAAGTGCACTTGCGAGGAACCCAGTCCACTACGCTATAAAGCATTGTAATTTTACTGAGACCCCGAGGAAATGGATGTGCGCTTATAGGCTTCCTTGGCAACCAATACAAGTGCACTTGCGAGGAACCCACTACGCTCTAAATCATTCTAATTTTTGAGAAGTAGGGCAGCAGGCACTCTGCCATTTTTCGTCATTTTACGGAGATCCGTGGTACCTGCTAAACGCATGTAAGGCATTATGCGCACTTTGTTGATGCTGTGCCTGATGACGAAGAATTATGGTAGAGATCTTTGTAATGGGTTGGAAGCATTTCACAACCTACTCGTTGCGCAATTCGCATTGTGTGACGCCTGGTTACAGAATTCGCGCTGTGCGACGCTTGGTGCTTATTTTACTCTTCTACCACGCTATATATTGCATATGCTAATGAGGTTCCTTCCCGACATGAAGCTTGTATAGGACCTTTTTGCCGAGCAGTTTCAAGCGCCGGAATGGCTCAGAGGTTGAATACTGGGCTCCCACGCAGAGGGCCCAGGTTCGAACCTCGTTCCATCCTGGAATTTTTTTCTTATTTCGTTTTTTTTTCTTATTTCGATCGATACTGGTTACTGACACCGGCGGCGGACAACTACGGCGCCAAAAACGGCCGGTGAAATGATC